>NW_028263376.1:22805766-23123266 GCF_051168715.1 Poecilia mexicana | reverse complement strand
ATGGTGGAGACTTGGAATCGTCCAGTTCATCAGCAAATATTATGGGAACACCCTTCTTTATGAAGGTGGCCTGTTCTTCTATTGTCATTTTTCCTTTGCGCTTCTTGCGGTAGCAGACCATTGCAATGATCCCAGCTATAAGCAACAAGGCTGCCACCACAACAGCAGGGATCACTGTGTGGAGGTAAACATCATCACTACTTCTTTGACTTGTTCCAGGAGACGGTGTGGCTGTAGGAAGGGCAGGTATTGGCACTTCTCCTGGTGGAATGAATGTGTAGCTCTGACATTTGTTGGTACCACGGACTGAGATGTTTATGGGTTTAAATTCAGGCTCCATGGCCTTGATGAAGGCTGGCGAAGGTGTTCCTTGGGAATCTGAGATTCTTTTGGTGAGAGTAGTTATCTGTTCTTTTGGACAAAAATTCTGCTGAATACTATTGTTGGTCCATTCAACCACAATGGATCCTTTAGTGATGCTCCTGAGGGTCACTGTGCTGGTATTTCGGTCCCCCAGGGCATAGGCCAGTTTTTTAGTCAAAAGAATCTTATTGTGAACATTTTCACTTAAAGTTTTGGGGTCACCGTGAAAACGAGCAGCAAACACCACTGACGGTTTGTCATTGCTAGTCCAGCGGTTGACTTGGACCTCAAACGCATCCACGATGCTCTTCCCACCCTTATCGGTGGCCAGCATGAAGTATTCATGATTCCCTTCATGTTCCTCGTCAGGAAGGCCGTACAAAAGCTGGATGCTGCTGTTGAACTGGATCCATGAGGTTTCACTCACGGCTTCTTTTGGGGTCTTCTTCAGAGTCAAACGCAACTTGTCAGTGGTACCATCTTCTCTGTCATAAAACGCATCTGAAGCAATTTTGACCTCAAAGTACGTGCCAACCCATGCTTTAACTTGATCAATCGGGTTGCGGATTTCTGGGTTTTGATTCAAGTCTGTGGTCAGAGAAAGAGTAGTTGTACGTATGGTTGTTTTAGGAGTGGTGGACTTTGGTTCACGGGGAGCAGGGGTGGACATTTTGGGTTTCTTGGGCTTCTTTGAAGGTTTTGGTTTTTTGCCGGCACCTGGTGGCGTTGGCGAAGCAGTGGGCCCTAAAATTGTTGGTCGAGTCATGGTAGGCATGATTGGAATGGTACTCGTAGTTCCCAACACTCTGGTAGGTTGAGGAGGTCCAAAGACAGGTGTATGAGCTATTTGATCTTTGACCCTCAATGTGGGCTTCACCGGTAAAGGTAAAGGGCCTCGGACAGGAGGAGTAGAGTTGTCTGTTGCTGGGGCAATAGCGGGTGAAGTTGGGGTAGGAACAACACGAGAAAGAGGCTCTTGGTTAACAGTGGGGGGAAGTAGGGATGGCACTGGAGTAGGAGTGTTGTACAACTGACGCCTGATGCGTTTCACTACATGGGGTTTTTTGTTGACAATATGCCAGCCAACCACTGGGTAACCCAACCTGGCTGACATCGTCCCATCTTTTGCCGAGGACTGCACACTGCTGATGTCAGGAATGCTGGGCTGATCAAGCGCACATCCAACTTTCCATGACAGCAGGGCTCCATTCTCCACAACTTTCTTTGCATTTCCTGGTCCAGCCATGAAAGCAGACATGTCAAATAAGCGATTGTTTACAACAGGCACCACTCTCATGTGCTCCAGAGGCACATGAGAGAATTTCCTCATAAGTCCTAATAAGCTGACCCTCTGTTCAGCAACCATCTTTGTCAAATCAGCATCCAAGATGACAGTAAGGACCGTGACAGGCTCCTCTGAGCCACAGGTGAAAGGCTGCAGGCCACTGATATCGGACTGCAGAGTGAGCAGAGCCGGCTCAGTGTCAGCCCGTTCTTCTGGGTACACTTCAACTGTGAAGACTGTACTGGGATACACTTGGCTACTTGTCCCTTCAGTTATCTGCTCCCCTGACACCAAGATATGATATACACCTTTATCTTGCTCCAGAGCCAATCCTCTTAGAGTGCATCTCTCTTTGTCCCAGTACAGCCAGGAGGGTAAGGTCTCTCTTCCCATCTCAGTGAGCTTAGAGAAAAGAGAAAAACTATTAGCATTTTGTACAGCATGAGCAAATCTGATATAAGCTAGGTCTGAAATATAAAAGTCTCTAGTAACCGTCACCTCACATTTAATAACAGTAACAGTTTCAGTTTTATACAAAAAAAAAGTACCCCTCGTACTGCAAATGCATCATTTATATTATTTTTAGGAAGACTTTACCTGTCTTAGATGTGTTAACACAGGTACATATGTACTTTCCTTAAAATCTTCACAGAGGTTTTGTTCAATAATCCACGATGGGTGTCACATTTTAAGAATTTAGAGAAGTCTTATATTGGGGATGGTCAAAGAGAAAGTCTGAGCAAAATCGAATTATTTTTGAAAGTGAGGCATAAAACTTCCTGACTGACAACACTTTAACTTCACATGCAACATCTCAAGACAGATAGGATCTCATCCAGCAGGTATAAAATGTGCTTTACTAGTTTTTTTGTTGCAAGTACAGCATTTGAAAAAAAAATTGCAGAGGATGGGAATATATTATCAGGTTTTGTTTGTGTCATGTGGCTCATCATTAGTTCACTTTGGTTTAGTTATCACTTTACTGTCTTTTGTTCATTCGTCTAGCAAATGCTATGGGAGAGGTTACTGAAACTATGTTTAACCAGGGCCATGGTTATCAATTTATATTTTTTTTTTTTACTCTTTTTGGCTGCAACAATCATCAACCACCATTTGCTTACACACTTTGAGTGTTAGTATGCAGAGTGTTTTATGGAAGATATGTGGGACTTCTGATGTTTGTACCCAAAACTACACCAGTTTTCTGAATCGATGTTTATTCATTGTTATACGGAGGGAAAAGAAAATGCAAGCAGAAAATAATCACAGCTAACATAAATACAGGCTTGAAAACATCTGTCCATGTGCAAACTAATATGTTGCACATTTATTATCTAGGCTTATATCCATATTGCTTTTCAACACCGTGAAACCACTACCACATGGCAAAACCCCTCCAAAAACGCATACACTAATGTCAACTTAACAATTGACATCATCTGTCTATAGTGGCTCAGAAGGACTTTTATGTTAATAATATGTTAGAGTGCATCTTTATTTATCAGTAGATGTTCAAAATGAACATCTGTTTATACCAATGTAATACCAATGTAAGAATATTTCTTCTTACAAAAAAGAAAACAAAAAAACAATTACCAGTTCAATCTCTAAACAAAAAACAGAACAAATGTTTTAATAACTGAGATTAATGGTTTCATATGAAATGTACGGAATAAATTATCATAAATTAACCATTTAATTCCGTCTGCCGTTTCATGCCAATGATGGGGAACTCTGATAAACCACACTGAATTAAAATGAATGTAAAATTGAAATATGTAGGGCAAAAGGAACCCCATCATCTGCCACAATCGCACTCCTTTCATTCCTTTCAGTTGATCAAATCTTGCCAAAGATGAACAGGAAGCAGAGTGAGCTCCTATTCATAATAACTGTGTGAGTCATCACTCATCATTTTGAGTTATTACGCTGTGACAGGATATCATTCTGTATCACCACTCAGGCCAATAATAATCTCATGTCACTCATAAGTCTGACTGGAACAAATTGCAATAGAGTCTGCCTCAATGAGCAGTGATACAGTGATCAAAAATGATGGGATAAATGCTATATAGAGCATTAAATGTTTTTTATAATGACAGAAAACTCTAGGCAATATGACAACTATAAGACACAGGAGATAGAAGAGTGCAAGGAAACATTATTTTTGACAAGCACGCATTTCCAAAGACACATTTTATTACTTCCTTGAGCTATAATTCAATTGAACCATCAGTTCAGCCTTCTGTAAAGTTTTATAACTGTTTTATTTCCACCCAAGAATTTAAAAACTATTTTAGCTACATCTAAACTCATATCTTTAGGGATTCAGTTGCATCTTAAATTTAAATACATACACAGATTAATCACAAACAGTGCTACATTTCACATGAAGTTTTGGTAATTTTGATCATTTTGGCTTAGAGGTATTGAAAACCCAGAATTCAGTTTCACAGAAAGCCCTAATATGACCAAAAAAGTAATTGCTTGCCCATATAGTAATGCGTGTTGCCCATATAAAGGTCAACACTATCATGTAAACAACAGTTACACACAGGAGGTGTGGAAGCTAAGTCACTAAGGCCACAGCTAGAGATGATGGCTACTTATTGTGTTGCGTTTAGGCAACTTAATGGAGATTTGAGTGAATGGAAAATCTGCACAAACAGGGATACCTGCAGTCTTGAGAGGTAAAGAAAATGTTAGTAAGTAGCTAGGGCACAAATGTGGCAGCAACCAGTACTTTAAGAGAAACAACACATGCGCCAGAAAGGTTGCATTCCTTGATTAAGCCACTCCAGATCCAGAAACAAAGTTTCAGAATCTGGAGGAAGAATGCAGAAGCACTAAAATCTAAGTGACTTCAGGCTCAGTGAAAATTCTCAGTCAGTAATGATTCGTAGAATTGTGTTATTTGTCAGAGCATGTGATGCTTTCCGCTTCCTAGCCGGCTAAGACTTCTGTTTTTTATTGGTTTAATGTTTTTAAGGTTTGGATTTTCATTACCTGTAAGCTTTAATCTTCAAAAGAATAAATATAATAAATTCAGTCAAATGTTTTTAATTGAATGTCACCCTTTTTCATAATTTTCAAATTTATTGAGCTACTCCTGAATAACAGTTCTTGAAGATGACTTAAAAACAAAGATGCCCACTGCTGTATTAAGTCACGTGATAATTTGTTAACATGTTAGGACATCTTGACTGAACGCTAGAATTTTTTTGAGATCATGGGTTTTAGAGACGCCAAGATTTAGCTTTACGTACCTGGACGTTGCAGCATGCATGGTCGGGTCCAGGAGGAACCTTCAATTGGAACACCTGGCCTACGATTGCTGAGGAATCCGGGATGTTTGTGTGGACTCCATTCCCCACAGAAGACTCTGGTACAGTTGTAGGGGGGCCTTCACCAACTGAGGTTGCTGCAGCCTGGAGCTCAGACATCACAGAGGACTGCATAGAGGCCTCTAGTTCCACAGATATCATGTCCACCAGTGTTTCTTGCTGATCTGGCATGGCACCATGGGCCAGAGTAGCCAGAAGCCATATTACAACAGGGAGAGTCCTGCATGAAGGAAACCTACTCCTCCCCGCATACCTGCAGCTCATGTCTCTAAGTATATAGTGCATATCAAGAGGCCTTTGGGCTGCACAGCAGATGTCAGTGAACAACCGAGAAGGCCACATGCACTGAAGTCTCTTCAATGATATGCTTATGGGTCAGAATCTCTAGTGATTGGCTATGCTCACAAATGCTGCAGTTTCTCTTCCCTGTCCTCTGTGACCCATGAAGATATCTTTGACAGCCTGTCAGACGTCCATGTCAGCCCGCTGCAAGAGATACACACAGAAAAACGGAAGAGTAAACATAAGGACGAAGCTGCATAGGCATATAAAGCCACCAGTGCCAAAACGCACGAGATTCATTGCTTACATGGCAATCTCTTTATTTAAAATGGCAACATTAAGACTGAATCACATGATGATACACCAGGACATGATGCAATGTCATGCTCTCCTTTTTCACGGCCTGACACAGTATCAGCATCTACAATTTTGTGACAATTATGTGTTTTTGTCAAGGAGAGTGTTGGTTCAAGGAAATTACAAACAAAACCTTCTTTGAGAAAATGTACTTTGTTTCAAACAGCTAGAGACAACAGTTATTAAACAAATATATTTTTCAGGGAAAGCTATTCACAACTGTTTCAGATTTCACATTTTACCAAAAGTCTGGCAGTAATGACCTTAGACGATAAGTGTTTTTGTTCCAGCATAAAGCACTGTATTGTTGCATTGATTAAAGCTGAGAACAAGAATCTAGGTCAAAGGATTATTTTTTGCAAACGCACCCCAATAACACCTCAGAGGAATTATTTGGAGCAAATGTAAATTAAATTTTATAGAAATGGTATAACTTGCCATCTATTCACTAAAACAAAAACAATGGGTCAGAACCCTTTGAGTCCATTAGCTGAGAAGTGCACCACGTCTGAGATTTTTTTTCTTCTTTCATTTCAGTGTCACTGTCTCTCAAGCCCTCCCCCCATCATTTCTTCAACACAGTCCAAAAGAGAAAACGATATTCATTTTACTGAAAAGATTTTGCAACAGTGCAGAACATGTAGGCTGAGAAAACGATGCATGAATCACGCAGTTATTTGTGCTCTAAATGTAAAACAGAAGAATATTAAAACAGAACATTAAAACAGGCCATGCGTATAAACTGCCTTTAATTCAGACCAAATTATTTGAGTCAGGTGAGGTAAACTACAGACACCTGTAAAAGTTGGACGATCAAGGCCCTGCTGTGTTCCACACACACAGAGAGATGGTCATTTAAAATTAATAAGATACTACAAACAGCGTATATTGTAATTACCGTCTGTGATTCAGCTGGTCAAAGCCTTACAAGCAGAAATCAGAACATCCATATTTGTAGTCATTTGTAAACCAGACATTTCAGCCTGTAACCGCCATAAAATACATAAATATTTTAACTATATTTATTTATCTAACAGAGTGATATGATTCATCTTTCTACATCACAATGGTTCTGAAAATCATCTTTAGAGCCCCACCTGCCCCACTTGGTGTCTCATGACCCCTACTTTGGAAACCACTGTTAGACCACTTATATATTTTACAACTTTATTTTGTAGTTCTTGTTACAGCAATTACTCTTAGCTGCAGTCAAGGTTTTTTTTTTTTTCCTTCCTACCCTCTCCCCCCACTCAGTTAAAGTTTTAATTAGGCAAACCTCAGGCCTGGAATTAAAGTCTTGCTGCTCTGACCTTGCCAGCTTTAATCCTGTAGCACTCAAATGGGCAGAGGAGGGTCAGCCATTTGCCTAGAATCACAATGTCTGCCTTGGCACAACGGTGTGACATCAAGTGATGCAATTAATGTCTTTGCCTGCTCTAAAATCCATTAAAGTACAAACCAAACTTTAGGCAAATTTGTGAATATAAAAAAAATAAAAAAAATCAGCTGATCCTCATGAAAATTCAGTGCAACTTTGATCTTCATTCAGTTTTTGACTCCTGGGTTTTGCACTGATTGTTTAAAAGAAGCCAAAACAAAACTCTCTCAGGTAGGTCAATAAGTTAAACCACAAAAATAAAGCATTACATAAAATTTGGTTTTAAAAAACATTTGTTTGTACATTAAAACCACAAAAGACATGCACATTTGTAAACTATTATAGTCTAAAATTACCTTAAATTAAAAAAAAAAAAAACTGGGAACAGAAAAAATATACCTCCAAATAAAAAAGGAAATAAATCCAATAAGATAGCAAAATCCAGATCGATTTCACTGTTTTACTTACCTTTTTGTAATTTTATTATGCATGTTTCCAAAACATAATTATCCCTCCATTATTCTCAACCCTAACTACTATTAACACTTTAATAGTTATTCCAACTCTCGACAGTCAACATCTCTGGCTGTTAATAGAAAACTTTATCAAGTAAGCAATGCTATGAAGTCCGAGCAATACATAAACCTAGCAGCTCATCAAAGTCCATCTAACACAGATGTACGAACTTTCCATAAACGGAAGGCATACCAAAAAACAAAACAATTCAGAGGAAGCCATTTTCTGCCATTTGCCATCTATTCACGAAAACAAAAAGAACAATGAGTCACAACTCTTCCAGCCCATTAACCAAGCTGAGACATGCACCTCATCTGAATTACCCCCCCGCCCCCCTTTCATCTCAGACAGTTCATCGTCTCTCACCTCCTCTACTTCCCCAGCATTTCAACTCAGTCCAAAAAAGAAAACAGTATTGACTTTATTGAAAGATTGTGAAAGAAATTTAAGTGACTGATTCTTTAACAGCGCAGCACATTTAGGTTGGGGACAAAAAAAAAAAAAAAACGACCGTTATATGATGCATGAATAATGCAGTCGTTTGTGGTCTAAATGTAAAACAAGTATTAACTCGAAAATGGGCCGGGTGCCTAAGCTACCTTTAACACAGAGAAAACACAACACATGACCTCAGGTTGTTGCCACACATGTCGAGGAAGGAAGTGGAGGGGAAAATACATCTGAGCATTGAACTGTACTCATTTTAACATGAATCTAAGCAGTATTTAACAAAACCAAAAAACAAACAAAATAAATATATATATATATATAAAGGTTAGGACTGGAGGTGTTTATGAGGATTAATTTAAAGCTGAAAACAGTTACTGGGTTTATAGGTGAGGTTGCAAATTAGTGTTGATTCTGACTGCCACTGTTTGGTATTAAACAATGTTACCTCTAAACCCTCAGTCTCATTTGACATTCAGCTTGATCTACTCAGACTACCTTAACACTCAAGAGTTCTTGGGAAAGTTGAATCTGTTCACTGACGCCACATTAAATTAAGTTTCCAAAAACAGCAAAGCATCTGAGTGAAACCATGTCATTACATGAGCTTAGTGAATAGTGAAAAACATATCACTTTATAAATGTTTCATATCAGTCAATGTTGATAACTATTGATTAGTTTTTTTGTTTGTTTTAAATATCTGAAAACCTGCCATACTGTTGCTGCTGTTATTTTTTTTATTTTTAAGCAGTTTTGAGGCATGGTGTCAAAACATGAAACTGCTCCTGTACAAGTTACTCAACTGGGTGTTGCTAGGTAACCAAAGAGTGAGTGAGTTAGTTGATGCCACCAACCTAGTTTGAGTAGCTAAAGTTTATTTATTGCAGCAATTTCATCTTATGATAAAAATGGATTATTGTGATAAAATTACATTTCTGATTCCATCCAGCTGTTTCCTTAAAGAGTAGTGGAAGAATGTAATCATTACACATTGGCTAGTTTTCCAGTATTGGGTAAGAACATGTAACTTTCTCTTTACCAGAGAAAAAGCTACAGGCTATCTGGCGTTTTTCACAGCTGTCTGGAGTAGAAAGTGGCCCCATCCCCACCTGTTGCTGTTCACTGCCAGTCAGCCGGCTGAAGAAAGACCCAAAAGGTTTTTTCTCACTTAAACGAAAGACAAATTATTCTATTTGGACATATTTCCAGTCCAGGAAACACAAGATAGTCATTATTTAGAAGTAGAGGAGTCAATATCAATTATTTAAAAAAAAAAACAGTATTATAATAAACATGACTTAAATTCCAATAGTCAATATATTATTTCATTAGCAAAATTGTTTTTCACCATAAAAAAAACATGTTTACATTCTTGTTTTAAATTTTTGTGATAATATTGCGATACTGTAAAATAGCATTTTTTTTTTCTTTTGAACACATGGTTGTCAAACAGTGAGATTCTCATGGCAGCCATGCCTAGTAAACAATTATACAAACATTTGTGCCTCAGGTTAAATGACTACAAGTACAAACCACCACAGTGAGGAAATGGCTTCATGCAAGTCTTTACAATACTTTTAGTAAATTACTCATTTAATGAGATTTCTACTCTACAAGCAACAAGTTTGTCGAGTCTATGCTAAGGCACAACACTGGTTGTTAATTTTAGAACAGTGTTATCTCCAATTCGTGTTTTTTTTTTAATTTTTTTATGTTAAGCCTTTATACTGTATGTTTGGTAAACTGTGCAAAGATATATACTTTAGTGTGGGTGATTTGCACCCAGAGGCCTTTACTACTGGGGGCACAAAAGCGTTTTACAACCATCCATGCACTTTGTGGTTCAACAGTAGTTAAAACTCGAAAACCATCAAAAATAATTAGGCCTCCGATGCACAGTGGCACTCAGGGCCAATTGAATTGACGTAGCACATGCAGCAGCCTCTAGATAGAGCATGAGCTGAATAACAAACATATCCACGAGACAAGGTTGCTTTGCAGTTGGATGTTTCCCTTGTGTTGCCCTCTACTCTGTTCAACAAAGTAATGAAATATGTGGGGAGAAAACGGAACAACAAAAAAGAAAAAAAAATGTCTTTGCCGACTGAAAACAGAACTTGGCATGGCGATTCCAGAGCAACTCCCTTTACACCGACTACAGTACACTTATAAATCTCAGTGCTGTACGTCAACAAATGCTGTTGGATATTTACAGGAGTTCAGACACCACTCTAAATCCATTATCAGAAAGTTCGCCATTACTGTAGGGCACCATATGTTTAGTGGAGTTTGCTGCATCTTCTCTGACATGCACAAATTATAATCTTTTTCATGTTACAAGCCACAAATGTTTAACCAAAACAGTAACTAACCATATATTTATGCCAGTAAGCAAAAATGAATTTAAAGACAACCCAACAGCCCATCTAGACTAAAAGCCTAAGGACCCTGGGGGCTTCTTTACCTAAATGCCTGGTATAAATGCCCAAAATTTTTTTTATTTATTAGTGAACTCAGCATTTAAGAAATGGCAAAAAGTAATGCCAATATAAATAAGTAACAAATGTACAAAGTTGGCATACCTATTACCTAGTACACAGGATTTAAAAAAATATATATTTGAAACAGCTAAAATATGCTATTATACACTAAATGGGATGTCAAAATCTCCAGTTGTGTCGAGTTTAAAGTTAAATGCTGCCTTTCTCCTTCCCCACAAATCACTGCCCGCTGCAGATTGCTGAATTAAGAAATGTTACTCCACTTTTCTCCTCCAGTATTTTCAAATGTGGAAACATTTTTTAATTCTGACAATACCCAAAAAAAAAAAAAAAAAAAAAAAACAATAGTCAAAGTGTGGGCATTAATAAGATCTTTAAAGATGATGCAGGTTTTCTATTTGGTAAGCAGCATGCAATTGTTTATTCTGAATTTTTGCCAGTAGACAAGCAAACTAATTAAAAAACCAATCATAAACTGAATTGCTATAAAGGCAATAACCAATAAGTTCCGGAGGGGCAAACACAATTGTTGCTTTTGTGTTTTGTTTGGTGGGGTATATCTGAGACAATGTAGTCAGCTCTATACCAACATACATTTGATCGATTGGATTGACTACAATCGCCCTGGAGACCCACATGATGTGCATAAGAGCGGCAAAGCTCACATCACTGCAATGAAGTGAAAAAAGGGTGATGTTGATTCTAATCAATATAATTAATTACAATATTCAGCAATTATATTGCAGTTACACATTTTCCTGGTATTGTGCAGGTGTAGTAAATTTAGTGAATGACACTTTAGAACCACGGTTACATCTCATATTGACCTTTATTAGTACACGGGATTGATAATGGGTGCAATCCTGTCAGCTACACTGCAGATGCCATTTGTACATCAATCACTTGACAGGTGATTTCATCACTGGCTCAGCAATACCCCCTACAAAAAAAGCAGATTCAACTTGGTATTGTGGGTTTCGGTTTCACAGTCATATATTCTACAACATAACATTTTGGCTGATATTAAAAAAGGGACAGCTACAAGTAAATTTGTCAAGATAATAAAATTTGACAAACTTGACGCTAAGAAAAACACTCTTTGGATACACAGCAATAGCTTTTTGAAGGCACAGTTTTGTTTTCTAGTAAAGAGGGAGAGAAACATTTGAAATAGAACAAGTAAGCATTTAACTTCTTTAATTAGATTAAAACCAAAAAGTAGGGGACAATTTAGTTCTTGATTAGAAGTGCCACTTCCCAGCCTGGTAAAACAATAGATCACACTACAAGTTTTAATATCCTAGTAAGAATGTAACTGGTTAACTTACACAATTATTGCCTTTTATTATAACTGTAAAACACAGCTCTGTTACATGTGGATGTATTCAGCAACAACCCTATGCTGTTTTGATGTTGCTGGCAATTTTGCATAATAGTATTTCCTTTAATGATCAACGGCGGGTGCCTACCTTTTCCTGCTTTGTCAGATTCAGTCTGGCTCCACCATAACCTGCATAACCGTTTGTCTCATTGGCCTCCATTGCTTTTGTAACTAAGGAGGAGTGAATGGGTTTGCACTGGTTCATTTCGTTGCTTCACTTTTTAGTAGCCAACAACTGATGAACATTTTCCTGCGTTGATTTGTAACGCGACACAACAGAGCCCTGTATGGTGCACATCTTCCCATCTGGGAAGCGCATCTTGACAGGAAAGTTTTTTTGGACAAAACAGAGTCACCGTGTCCTTCTCGCTGATATTCTAGCAGATAACAGATAGCATTATCTATCTGTTGCAGATGCTGGAGCTTTTAGATGCTGTCAAACATTGGCAATGTGCAACTAGCAGTTCAGCATTAGAATCTCAAAGGGAAAGACTTCAAAAAGTTTTGCGGGTTTTTTTGCCCCCTCTCAATTTACACGTCATGCTAGCAGAGTTTAAGACTTTCTGCAGCAGCTCATTGTTTTGGTCAGGTGAGAAAGGTTGCTGGAAGAAGTGCTACAATTTAGGCAAATGTGAATGGGTGAGTTTATATCAATTTTGACATTTGAAATCTTTGAATAGGTAATTTTACTAATGTAGATCATCTTAAAAACATAGTTTGACAACCCTAGTTACAAGTAGTCAAATTAAGACTTTTACTAAACACTGTAAAAGGCATCAAAGATCCTTTGAACACCCATTCAAAAGTAGCTAGTCAACTTAATCAGTAACCTACACACTAGATTTAGGGATAATCCACAACTTCTTTTAACAACTGTTTTAACAAAAAAGCCCCTTTCAAAAATGTTGCTACTGATAAATGACAAAAAGCAGCACTAAAGAAGAACAAAGCGACCTCAAAGAGTCCCCAAACCACATGCAAAACTCTCAATTTACTCAACAAGAATATGTACATTAACGGAGATAATTACATAAAGACTCTAGATAATGTACAAAAAGTTACAGCAAAAACCATTAGAAGATTTACACATAACTGGCTGATTCAAACTGTCTCAGCAAGAACAGATGTTACATTAGATTTCTTGCGTGTCTTACAGGGACTGAGTGGGAGGCCTTTTTATAAGTCTGTGTGGCCGCTGGCTCATAATCCTTTCGTGTCAATTATAAATCCAACTAATCAATCCTTCCAACATCAGCAGCGACTCTGTTCCTGCGATTAGAGGGTGGAGGAAAAAAAATCTCGTTTAGAAGGCATGCGAAAAGGCAAACACTGTGACTATTAACATGATTAAGTGTTGCAGAATAGCAGTTTTGTGTTGCAATGCAAACTGCAGGTAATGTGATAAAGCTAGCGGTAGCTCAGTAACTAGGCATTAGCTCCTGGGCCCCGCTTCAAGTGGACTCGGTGGAGGAGGCCTTTGGAAATCGCAACGCCGCCTACGACGTTCAACCTTGATAAATCATTCCTCAGTATATACCAGGGAAACTCTCGATAAGTCGGGCCAACTTCTCTGTAAAACTGCTGAAAGATGTAAATTGGCTAATTTAGTAAGCGGCTAGATGAGTTATCCCACGTCCTTCCGTCTGAGGCGCAGAGATGCACCTGTTTTATTCTAGGCGGAAACGAGCAGCGACTTGCTGCTGGGGCATTCGCCTCAGAAACACAAAGCTGTGTCAAAAACACCGCAGCTCCCTTTATCCAGGTCAGGCTGCATTGCTGAATCAGGTTTTAACAAAAGCTTCACTGAAAGCAGCAACCTGAACAAGGCAGAGTTATTGTGAGTCAGCTCACTTTCAAACACCAAAGTGGGATAAGGAGCGGACTGGGCAGAGATTTAACTACCGAGGGGGGCTAACTAACAGGCTAACGCAAACATAATATATCCATCACAAACGCAGTCTTTTGCACGTCCTGTCAGCGACCTGGAGTCCCCGCTAATCCTGCACACGAGTCCGGTGTGCACACAGAAGGAAGACGAAATCCTATTCAAAAGTAAAACACAAGAGCAACAGAGTCCATATTTCAAACTGACCTTGTTAGCGAGCTAACGTTAGCTAACTCGCGGCGTAATGTCTCCTCTTCTACCCGGAGAGAGCCGCGAAGTCTTCGCAAATGCCATTAACTACGGGCTGTTCCCCTCAGCGACGCAGGCAGCTATCATTAAGCTCGTAGAGAAACCAGTTCAGGGAGAGAAATACGTCCATCTGGTTAGATTAAGCCTACAGATATTTTTTTTTATCTGTATATAGTGGTGGTGACGGTAGATTCCCCTCCCTCCGCCACCGCCGCCGCGCTCCTTCTCTCTGTTCGCTTCACACAGGTCTACAGGTTGAGGCCAGTCCTGTTAGCAGCCTGACTCCGCCTTCTTTTTATCCGAACAGAAGCAGGTGAAAACATCACAACTGGAAGCACTCACCTCGTAATTATACTGTACTATGCTTAATTATGGTGCTAGAGCGTCATTGTGTATGTGTGTGTGTGTGTGTTTTTTTTTTTTTTTATATTTCCACCTTGAGTGACCTAAAAACCTAATCCAAGTATGCTCCTTTGTCTGCAGATCCAGAGCTCCTCCCAGGAAACCTTGACAAATCCAGGCAGGTAAACTATAGAAAGAATGTGTACGGGCATGCAGTCTATTTGCATGTGTATGTAAGAATGTGTAGTTGCAACCCTTTCCCTCCTCCTTCATACTTGCTGCATATTTATATTCAAAACAGTCAGAGCCAGCCCAAGATTTTATGGGACCCGTGAAAGAATTTGATTTTGTGGCTCACTTAGATTAACTTCTTGTCAACCAGCTTCTAGAGCCAAACCAATCCTGCTTATTTCATTTCATTATTTCATTGTTTTGTACATGTTCTTACCACTGTTTGTTTTACAGATTGCAACCAAGATGCACCAAGATATTGGAGATCTTCTGTAACCCTGCTGAGTGTCATCTCTTCTCCCATCACCTGTTGGGGTAGCAGCATCAGAACCAAGCCTAAAAACACGCAACAACCTGATTAAGAAGGATAATTTTCTTCTGGGGACTACTGTGGAACCTCTGAAGATCATGGTGCGAGTAGAATTTTATACAAAATCAAGAAAATTATGAACATCCCTCACCTTCCTCTTCATGAAACTGTTACAGAAAAACAGAATCAGTCAGAGGACTCTTCAAATTTGTTGTATTACAGGCCGCTACTTGAGAACTTCCTGCCCACAGCCATCAACATCTACAATAACTCTTTAATTAAATGAGTTACAACAACATTTCATTTCCCTTTGGCATCAATCAAATATTTTTGAATTGAACTGAATTTGAATATTTTACCCAAGGGTACGCTGACTTGTGACAGGAAGAAGCTGGAATCAAACATTCTGATTGCAAAATTCTACCACTGAGCCACAGTTTATTACTTTAGTGTATTGTTAACCCAGGCAATTGCATCAAGTTAATGACTTGCGGCCTCCTGGATGAGCATGTGGCAAAAGAGGACAGTTGATTGTGATGAATCATTAACTTTGCAGCGACCCCTCTCATGCTTAGCCTGCATATAGAGAGACAGCAAAAAGGAAAACCGTCCTTTAACAGGAAGAAACCTCCAGCAGAATCTGAGTATCCATCTGTCATGACTGGGTGTTTGAGTAGACAAAGCATAAAGATATACATAAAAAAGAAACACAGAAGCACTGATCCATGAGTACATTCAATATTAAAGAAAGAGTAAACAGTTAATGGTTGTTGTGGGTGAGCTCTGCAACTGCTCTCTGGCTTCAATCACATGAATGCTGCCTAAAATGGACACTTTATTTTGTATTTTTTCAAAGTTTAAATAATTTCAGATGATAACAGAAAGTAAACATACCAGTACCATACTGCTTATTTTCTAGTTTTAGATGATTTGCCTAATGATATGTCAACCAAATAATTAAATTGCTATTATTTTAAAAAGCCTTTGTGTATTGCTTTATTTATTTTTATTTTTTTCAAATCGACCAAACAAAAATCCAAAACACAATACCTAATTAGACTGATGTTTTCTTTGGGAAATCAGAAATGATATCATAAGTTGAGGGTTTAACTATAATGTTTCATTTGAAAACATTAGAATAATGGTGAACATGTTTTTGTTTTGAAAAATGACATTTTCTGTTCCTGTTTTAACAAAATGGAAAAACGGTGTTGTCTATAGTGAATAATTGTGAAAATGTTTTGTTTTGGTAAAACAGGAACTGAAAATCTACCCTGTAAGTCACTATTCTGTTTTGAGATGATCAAAATCAGAAACTGCAGACCTCAGACAGTATCGGCAAAAAAAAAAGAGCCAATTGATGCATTTCAACTTTTGGTTTTTTAAAGGTCTTATGAATACAGATTATTTTTTTTCGGGAGGCTGAAACTAGTTAGTAGTTGCTCTATCTACCATTGTAGAACTACATAAATCTTAAAATATGTAATGATTAGTCTGAACGTTTTGAAAGATTTAAAGATTGAAGTTAATGTCAGTATGCTCCATTTTATTGCTCACATTTTGTGCAAACTATGGTTTTAAAATAATTGTTCCTTTGAAGTCCATTTGAAATGAGGTCCTGTGGTCTGTCTTTTTCTGAGTCAACTTTAAATTTGCCTATTTTGATAAAATAGGCAATTTCACTAAAAGCCTATTCTACCAATAGACTAACTGACTGGCAGTTTTTCACTGTGTAAAGCTATACAAATAGATTGAAAGTTATTCTTTAATTCTCCAGGTTTCTTTGAAAACTATTGACAGCAGGTTTTCCTACAATGTTTTTTATGATTATTATTTAAAAATATATTCCTAGTAACAAATAAAAATGCCAAAGTTGCACTTTGGTTACTGTAGCATATGCTCTTATTAGTCTTGAGGACACCCAAGGGTATTTATTAATTCCTGGTTGTTCTTTTTACCATCTCCATGTGAGTTATTAGTCACAAGTTCCTGAGTTCTTGTTTGAACAGGCTGCTTGTTAACAAAGGCCAAGAATCTTTTCTCAGAGCAGCTTTGGGTCACTCATGGTCTAAAGGTTACATGTGCTCAGGGATGGGTCCTGATAAGATCAACAATATTTCTTTACTTACCATTTTTGTATTTTTACATTACAAAAATCCTTATTACCATTAGAACCATTGCTGGTTTCTGAATTATGAATTTAAAGCAAATATTCAGGTGATTTTCTCCTCACTGGAATTACAAAAGATTTCCTTCAGATTAATTACCTTCCCTGTGACCACTCTCAGCATTTCCTCTACATTTCCAGAACAGATGCAAACAGAAGGTGGCATTTTGTGGATCCACTATGAACAACTGGTTACATTTGACTGCAGTGTTATGGTTTTAAATAGGGCATGAGCTCTACTGGGAAATTTACTTGAAAGACGAAGAGAAAGTTTAAGAGGAACATCTCTCAGACTGACAGCCAGTGACAGGCAGCGAGTGTTAAAGCAACAGCGCGGGGCTGAGTATAAATCTCATAAAAATGCAACAATCACAGATGTCGTTATACTGACAAATAAAAATGCTTAATAAAAGACTGCAAATGGGCATTCTTCTCATCGTGTTTGCCAGCAAATGATATCTGATTTTGTGTTTTACAACACTGCAAATTTTTGTGTGAAATATGTGTTGCCATTTACATCATCATGCATAAATATCAACAAAGGAATTTGAAATTATGTTGCAGCAAAAAAAAAAAAAAATGGCTCAAGGTTCAGAACAGCCAAGTAAAGGGCTTCCATATTTTAATACCACTCTTGGCAGTCCTGAGTGGGATTTTAAAACAGAGATATAGGGCCTGTCTGTAATAGTTCACAGGGCTGTCAATCACTAAATCCTTCTGACTCTTTGTTCACTACTCCAGGGCAAAAGTGTGGAAAAAAAAGAGCAAGAATGTCACATCTGCATGTAAAACAGATCAGATGGAAACTATCTAAACAAGTGTTTTGCCTAAATGAACGTCAATAGCAATTTCCTCTAAATTAGGTTTTGACTTTTTTTTTATTCATCGCGGAAATGATCGTACAAATTAAAAACTTCTCTCTTGTTTTGTTTGCTTGATTGTATCTAACTCAGATGAATAAGTCGTCTGCACAAACATGTTATGAAGACTATCTGTGTTTGCTGTGCTATCATCCTGTTGTTTGCATTGAAGGCAGATGAAGGAATTTCATTACACATGCATCACTCAAGTCTCATTTTGCCAAAACACACAATAGAGCTTGGAGGTTTACTAGACCATGATAGCCCCACTGCATAGGGGCTTTCATGTGATTGCACATATCAGTCTGACTCTTGATGTGAGAGAGCCCAGGAAAAGAGAGAGGATTAGGAATCAGCTGACTCCTCACATTTTCTTCCAAGTGACTTATTGGGAGGGTTATTTTGAGCTGTTTGCTGAACTGCACAGGGAGTTGCAATGAGTAGTGAAACCCTTCACATATCTTTTTTTTTTGTCCCAAACAAATTTTGTCAGTGGTAATTTGTGTAGGTGGTTCTCAAGTTAGAAATTTTTGCAAAGTCTGAATCACGATTGGTGTCCCCTATCTTGATCTGAGTCATTAAAGAGTGGGAATTTGCTCACGCCAAGCCCCAACCTGCAGTCTCTTGCATATGTTTTTTTTTTGTTTGTTTTTTAATACAGTTTTTCTTCAACCAGACTTTCTGCAGATCACCCAGAATATGCAGCTTTAGCATATAATTATTTAGGTTAAGGAAGCTGGTGTAACATTGTGGTCCTTAAAAACAGCTTTGGAGCAGGTAACATCACACAGACTGACAAATAGCTACAGCAGCCAATACAGTCTCTCCATACTGGCTGACACCATTTGTTACCACAGTAAATTGTGGGAAAAAAAAACTGTTTTTTGAGAAAAAACTATTTGTTGGATAAGTAAATACATACATTTGCTGCAAAAGAAGAAAAAAAAACATGGCCACACAAGTCCCTTGTTGTCTCACTCACTGGTACAGCTGAAAAATCCTACATGGTATAGCAATAATAGAGATTAGGCGTTTAATCCAGAATTTCCAACTGTTAAAAATAAACTTAATCAGAACTCTGATATAATACTTTGGGCCATATCACCACTTATCTTGTAATTTCTAGGGGTTTTCTAATCAGATCAAATTTCAGATACTTTAATGAATGCTTTAGGACAATATTGATCACAAATGTATTCAAATGAGTGCTATTGCGTATCATAGCATTATCAGTAACATTATACAAAATTCTGTTCAGGATAAAACAGCTGCACAAATATAAATGTTTTAACCCTTGTCTGTGCGAGGACTGAGGCAAACGTGGGAGGACTGTGGCAAATGATACAAGTTTTATGTGTGTGGGGTCGGTTGGACCCCATTTGTAAACACAAGGCTTAAAAGAGATATGACATCATAAAAGATGCACAATGCTGATAAGAAATTGGCCTTTTGTCTATAAGAAGCTTTAATTGGAATGTGATGGGTGCTCTCTCTGCACCACTGTAAATTCGATATTAGAACTGGAGGAAGAATAATTTTCTTTCTTTACATCTATGTGCCTTTTTAAATTGAGTTCCCACCACTTAGCACAAATACCTAAAAATAATCACTGTCCTTGCCGAATCATTGCATTAAAATGGGTTATTAGTAAGTCAGTGGTCTGTAAACATGTTTTAATGTAAAACAAGAAACTGTTTTATTTTAACAAATAGTTTGTTTTGTTCAAAAGCACATTGGGACTTGTAGTTTCAACTTGTCATATTTGCACTTATCTCAGTGCTAATTAATCCCATCGCTTTCGTGCTGAGGCAAGTTAGCTGATAATGTACAATTTTCACTGCATAATTAATCCACCTGAGGAGACCTCGAAGGCAATTACAAGGCATTGGACAGTTCTCTGCATACAAGCCGTGAAAGAACAGGCTACTTCATAAGAGCCTGTACACACAGCTGTTAAAGAGACTGCATGCTCCTCGGAAGTCTGACAAAAAGTCCCTAATGATCATTGTGAGTGAGGTAATAGTTTTGTTATCGGCGACAAACGGGGCTAATTTGGCTCTGAAACACATCAGAGGGACATTAGCAAATACCGAAGTCATCAAATGAAGTGGCCACAAAATGACCCCCATAAAAAGCTGAAGTCAAGTCAGAACTCAACAACTGAATAGGTCCTCAATGGGCTTTAAGTGAGTACTGCAACTTTAGCATTTACCCAAAGTGACCTAAATGCAATCCAGCATTGCTTTAACAAGATTCCTATACAGTCCAATTAACAGTGAGAACATTACAGGCACATTGAGTAGATTATAATTATAATGGCAAACACCCACAAAGTCTCAATTTCTTATTTACCTGTAATTAAATAGTCAAAGAGCTATTAGATACAACAAGTTCCCTTATTTAAGCATTTATTCTAGCCCTGCTAGTAACTAATTGAGAGATTATGAGCTGTCAATATCTTATCTGCAGGATACAAGTCTTCCCACATCTTTATCTTAATGAAACTAAAATTAGCTATCCAGAAGAAGCAGATAAACAACTCCATTCTGAAGCATCCTGAGATGGTAAATGCACAGTCCAAAAACAAACATGTTATGCTATTAGGTTTCTCTAAATTGCTGTTAGGAGGGAGTGTGTGTGTGTGTGTTCATGGACTTTTGGCTATGTGTTAACCTGTGTTGGACTGGTGACCTCTTCATAGTGTGTTCCATCCATGACTGCTACAGTTGGGCACTAGCTCCGTGGCTCTCCAGGAATAGGTAGGGATAAACAGCAAGTGGATGGCTTAGCACAAATAAATACAAAAACGTGTGATATGATGTGTTAGAGTACAATGAAACTATGTCTAAGTGAAAAAACTGTCTGATGAGATATAGTTTATGGCATCTGATATGTGGTTTTAGAAGGGAATGACACTGTTAAATACTGCAGACTAATATTACTGCAACTAACCATTGACTTCCATGTCAACTACCATCCAATGCAAGTATTTTAGAGCAGAAAAGGTATAAAGTAGGGTTCCCATCAATCACTATGACATTTCTGAGGCTTAAGATGTGTCTTGGCCCCACTTAATGTAGCTCTTGATGGTAGAGCAAATTTCTCTTTCATCTAAGTGAAGACACTAAGAGAGCTATCTGCAGGTCAGATATTGACAAGTCATAACCTTTGAAAAGAGGCCCACTTCAAAAAGTCTAAGCTGTACATTTACGGGAAAGACAGATGAGTTGACCTCAAGATAGAGAGTTTGAGTTAAATGGTAATGCTGTGCTTTGTGCTGTTGCCTTCAACCACCTGATGCTTAGTCTTTATTAGATGGTTTCTGAAAGGGTATTGCACATTTTCTTTCTGCTTCTGTTTTCAAAATACTGCGATCAAATGAAGATTTTCACAGATTTTCAAAATGCTTGAGTGCTTTCGACAGAAACAGCTTGGTGTGCTATTGGTTACCAACAGCATTTGGTATGCTGGCTTTATTCAGATAGCTACTGTCATTATTTTCAATTAAACCATGCATAATTAAAAACTACATGTTTGTTTTTATTCTCCAAAAAACAGCATGTCAAACATTTCTTGTCAGAAGGCACCGGATGGCAACTGAGCAGGGAAGACTGATGATTTTTTCTTCCTCACCACATGATGTTCTTCCTTATTACGAGTAAATGGCATGAGTAGCACTCTACCTCCAGCACATGCCACCCAGGAAGGTTTCTTCAGAGTGGTGTAGTCAAGTCTTCCCAAACAAGCTTGTAGGGTTAGACATCTATTACTTTATAGCTTAAATATAACAAGTGAACTAACAAGCAACTTCCTTGAAACCCTCACAATAAAAATTATAACCATATATACGTGATTTCAAGTAACATGCTTTATAACGTAATTTAAGATAATAACTTATCTTTTATTGAAGAGGACAATCTGAATTGTGAATGCCTAATATGTTTAGGTTGTAGGAGGTAGGATGAAGCTGTCAGATTTCATACCTCTGTTCATTGTCATGAATAAAAGCAAACCTTAAATGCTAGGTACATTATGAATAATACTCAGCAAACAGAAATCAGGCCAACTGTTATTTTAATGTTACCCTATTATAAATATTTGAAAATATTGGATTTTTTTTAAAATTATTAATGGCGGTAGTAATAGTCTTAATATTGTTATTATTGTTAATGTAATTTTTAATTAGTCATTTATTATCCAGAAAATACCATCAAGATATTAGATAATTGTTCTCAAGCAAAAGTTCAACTTGAAAACAGCTATAATATCAAAACACATCGTGAGCATGTCTAATCAATATTGACCTGTGTAAAATTTGTAAAATAAAACAACAGCAGAGATTATCACTTGCTGTGCAGTCTTGGTCGATAAGTTTAAAGTGTGACAGCATATTTCACATATTTTGCTCAACCCATTTCACTGAAACCCTGATCATACGTCTAACTGAGATATATTTTCAGACAGAAACTACGATACTAAAGAACTCAACAGCATTTGGAGTGTAGGGATTTCATCTATCTAGAACTTAAAACATGTATTATTTCATGGAGCATTCGTTTACATGGGGTTCTTGTTTATATTTTGGGGAGAAATAAACCACTCCGAATGTGACAGGCCACCCCCAATGTATACTGACTCCATGTCCTCTCCAGTTACTTCTGTGGTCTGGATAATGATCAACCCCTTGCTTTTCCTGTCCTCTGCAGGGTAAGAGATTTATTAACCAGCAAGAACGTGTAAGGCTTCAGGAATGTGCTCCAGTTTTATCCATTGGACCTGACGGTGACTGGCACTCATGCCTAACATGGCAGGCAGCTCTGTCTCAGTAAGTCCACACGAGCTGCCAAGTATGCAGTAGAGCTCTCCTCCCTTGCATGCATCTCAGACCCTGGGCTTAGGGAGGATGGAAGTGGGGGAAAAAAGTAAGGATTTGGGTCCCAGGTGTGCACTTAATACTACCAATCAACTCCGGCGCTGGGTGTAACAGACAACACACCAGATCAAATCATGAGTCAGACTGGGTGGGGGCATTTCAACCTGCCTTATTGGCTCCTAGTCGCATAGAAACAGCTCAGACTGAGATGGCATGAGTCAAAGGCTGTAGGAAACAAAGCCTCAAATCCAGCCAAGTGATATGTGGGTGAGAATAAATCTTATATAAACTCTGGAGCATTGCTTTTAATCCCAAGTTTTCGTCATGCTGGTGTCCAAAAAAGTTGCTGATACCTTTAAGGAATTCTGTACTTTTTTCTTTTAGAAGGAAAGAACCAAGCAGTCTTTGCGGAAAACTCATAATAAAACTAATGTCAGTCAGCTTTGACTTTTTTCTACAGTATGAAATGTTAAAAACTAAGATTACCTCATGAAGTCAAAACTTCGGGTGTTTGACAGACTTTACAACTTCTAAGAGTTTTTTTTGTTTACTTTCTGCTCTCGGTTTATGAATTTTCACCCACTCCTTCTTACAGATCGTTTCAACAAATATTTTCAGGCTGTCTTGGAGGCAGTGCATGTTTGATCTGCCCACAGATTTTTCTGTGATGATCAAGTCAGCTAGCTGCGTGTCTCTTTCTAGATGCATTTCCTTGACTGACTGAATGGAATTTGTAATAACAATTTGATTTCTTTTTTCAAATAAAGTGCCTTCTTTCTCTTCAAGGAATATTCCAGGAGTGCATGGGAGCAACACTCACTTAAAGGCATGGCTAATTCTTAAACAAGACCCAACTGATGTTTTTCCTCGTCGTTTTTCCAATCTTGATGAATGTGGATCAAGGTCTTAACTTCAACTATACTTTGCCAAGAAGATTTCTTTCCAAAATGTGATACTGGACAATTTTTAAGCTGATAACAATACAGAAAAGCTAATGTTCAGTTCTAAAGGACAATGTGGGAGTGTGATTTGTTATCAGCCTTTCTTTATATCGGAACACTTCTCTATATTGGACCATCAGATCCAGAGTTTTCTTCTAATCTAGAGTTAGCTCTCCTCAAGTGACAGGTCCCATGTATGAAATACATGTATTCAAAACAAATGGAGTATTATATATTGAAATAGAAAAAAGAAACTCTGAACTGAAAGTGTAAAGAAATGTGGTGCGATCATCAAAAGGAACAAAAAAAGAGGAAGATGACAAAAATGATGGAACTTCTCCATCCACTTACCATGTCTTTATTTATTGATAGTACAGACAGCATCATTCTGCAGGGTCCCTCTTTTATGTCTTTGTTTATAATCAAGATTTTCTCCAACGTTGACATGTTTGTTATCTTCTTCTTCACTCAGAAGCTGACGGAGTACTGCCGTAGAGTGGCCAAATTACCTCACTACGATGCCAGCTTAATAAACACGTTGAAAGAGGGAGGATAGTGATCCATGACAGCTTTAAAAGCAAGTGGGTCATATTTATAGACATAAAGGGAGCATAAGTAATACAAACAACTCTGAACCTCAAGAACCTGTTAACTCTGCCTGTAATTTGCATAAATGAGAAAAAAAAGATATGAGTGAACTTTCCAAGAAACACGCAGAAAATACATAACTTAGATATGAACAACTGCATCAGTGCAATGAGGTGTTATCTGAAGAGCAGTTCTTGCAGAATTAGAAGCACATGCAAACTCAGGTTTGACAACATTTATCAACAAAACATATATTTGTGAACATGACTGACTTTTGCTTAGAGTGCTACGAAGAGTAAAGACCCAGACAATTCAATTAGCGCCTGAAGTCTTTTTGACCTTTCTTTTGTATTTGAGTGTGATTTGTTCAAGAGAAGAAAATCTTGTCTGATAATATTGAGTAATTAATGTATTTTCTGACAAACATAAAGTAACTAATAAAATATGTAGTGATGTGACAACATGAAGGTGTAAATTGTTTTGCACTTTAATAGCAAGATGGAGTCCACATTAAGAAAAGAAAATGTATTAATTCTTTCAAATCATATCTGTGCTTTCAAAAATTAAATGACATGATTCGTTACCAGTTTCTGATCTCAACCTTGTGGACAGAATTGAATGAAATAAATACTTGTTTTGTTTGGAATAAGGGATGAGACAACAACACTGCAGAAAAGTATACAAAGAATGTTCTGATTATTTCACATGCGGAAAAATACCGGAGTAATTTGTAAAAATATAATAGTAAAAGAACTGTATTTTTCGTCATGCAGATAATACTTGTATCTTCTATTTAATTCAGCATTTGTTTTAAACTCACTTGAGGAAATTAATGAAACAAAAGTGTCTAACCTACTAGAAAACATGCAGTGCCTTACAAAATAACAACTTAAAGTTTGCTGTTGTGCCCATACACTTTTCATAATTAGATGAACAGAGTCCTTTAAAATGTTCACATCTTGGAATATTGATTTATGAGCTTTAAACTTCCTCTTAACTTTATCACTAACCTGTTGCTGACCTGCTTGCTGTGGCTCTTGGTCTGTTTGTGGAGCTGCTTTTCATTAATATTTTCTAACAAATGTCTGATTCATTAGAGAAGAGCTTCATTTATACAGAGATTCAATTACACACGTGGATTGTGTTAAAAGATTCTTTTAGTTCACTTGGGATTTCAGAGTACAATTAGTTCAAGACCAATCAATTCCACATTTATTTATTAATTGCAAAAAAACATCTAAAAATTCATTTATTCTTTTCTTTACCTTCACAAGTTGGCTTTAGTTTGTGTTACTCTATCACATGAAATCCCAATAAGGTTTCTGGTGGGAAAGCAATCAAAGGTTACAAAAACATTCTGGGGGTATGGATACTTTGGCAAGAAACTTTATGTTCTGGTACATTTTGTGAGAGAAACATGAAGATAAGTCATCTTTTAGGACTACCTGATAGCAGACTGCATACAGACGCTCTCTTCTCTGCCGTTGGCTGGACTCTCCAGGCTGGAACAACCAGGCCTCATTTTGGTTAGGTTGCCCCTTTTTTATTCAAATTAAACCAACCTAGGGCTTCCTGTTTACTGAGAATCTGTCACTTCACATATTTCCCTGGTAAGTAATGCTGTTCCAGGAGAGGGGAGGCTTTCTTTAAACCACTTGTAATTGTGTTTGTTTTTCATTTAAATTGCTCTGCCTGTTGATCTCCTCTCCAACAGGCAGAGGAGATCAAGCTTTTACCAGATTTCACAGAAATATACGAAATATGAATTATTGGATTGCAGCTACTGTCCTCACTTAGTATTGACTGGCGTGAAAAGAGTTTTGCAGCTACCGATCATTTGCATAAATGTACAATGGAAAAGATGGGCAAGCCCGAAAAAAATCCCCCACTTAAGTAGTACTTTATAAGAATAAACATAGCACATTCTTTGTGTCTTTACCTTTGTGTTTTTTTATGTTCAAGTGACAGTGACATTTGAAAAAGGCTTGCTTTTTTTTTGTCTTCTTGTTGCATTACTTAACACTGTGATTTCAGAACAATATGTAATTTACACAAAGATGGCTATAATTTTGTATCTGTGACAAGAAACAGCTTGAAAGTTGGGGGGGGGGTAATACCTGCAGTGTGGAAGCAGGAGGGATGGCAGCATCTGAAGCTGCCTATTATGTGTCTCCACATATCCACCCACTGCCTGGTCCAAGGCTGTCTGTGCTGCCTAGCTGTTGCGAAGGGACTATCTGTGATACAGCAGAGCTCTCAGTGCACAGAGCACGCTGCTGATGCCAGGGGCCTGCTATCCAAATCTGTCGGCACAGTCTCATTTAACAGATAAGAGGCTAATCTACTGGGTGGGCAGTGGATAGAGGAACACAAAGCCCCTCTTGTTGCTTGCTTACCATTCTCCACATTCTTGGAATGTGTATAGACATGTGCAGACAAAACAAAACCTTTCTGTAGAATCTATTGGTTTATCCCCTGGAGGCTCAGAGATGCTCTTTATACATTAGACACCCCGATATGTTTGATTAGGCTGGATGGATTGCTTTTACTTATTTGAACGTCATTTACAGCTGTTTGTATGTGCTCTATTTTTATATATATGTTGTCCTGGTGGTAGGGTTAAATTTAATGTTATGTAGTTATATGTATAGGTTTCTGAACTTATTGGAAATCAGTATGTGTAATAGATCATGCTCTAGTTACTAAGCAGCTGCTGTTCTTACACGCCGTCCTCTTTGGATAGTCCTCACAAGAACAGAGCGTGATATTCTTCATCCTTTCGTTCAGAATACACTTTTTTTTTTAAATACTTGTATTTATTTATTTTAGGATATTGTGACACTTCTGGCCTGTTTTAAGGAATAAGACAGGAAAATATAGGGTTGAGGTTTGCAGCAAAGTCCAAAGGTTTGGATTCAAACTCTGAGTGAAAGCAGGGATGAACTTGCCAGTACTACTACAGTTACCTGAAAGTGTAAAATGAGAAGCATAACCCACAGCTAAACCTTTCAAGTCCAAACAGCACAAAATAACTACTGTTCTTGTTGATTCCCAGCATGGGGAGCATGCAGATGACTGAGTATCTTAATCGTGAACGGAATGAAAACAGGCAAAAAGCTTGTGAAACACTGCAGCTCTTCTAAATTGTTGTGTTTCTTTGCTTATTGCACATAGTATAACTCAAATCTTTGATATGATGTGTTTCTCACAGCATGTCACTCGTATTACCTCTTGCCTGGGTTAGAGAAAAGTGCTTTTGGCTCTCTCTAAATTACACATAAACTACAGGGTGGTTGTTTTATGGGATCTTGTGTTATTTGAGCCAGCAAACAAAAATAATTACACTACCTTGCGAAAGGTGTTCCCACCCCTTGATCTTCTGCACATTTTCTCAAGCTGCAACCACAAAATTGTGGGCATTTCATTTGGATCTTATGTGATAGACCAACACAAAGTGGTGTTTAGTGGAAAAAGCATATAAGAAGTGCACACATCATTAACCCCAAATGAATACTTTGTAGACAATTTATTTTGTTCAGCAAAGGAAAAGGTCAGGGAAGTCTTTTTGCCTCTCCTGAATTTTGCGGGGAATTCTGTCTCTACCAGATTCACAAAACTAGACTGAAATTCACTGACGTTTTGGCATTTTGCTAATGGTTCCTCAATTATTGTCCAGTATTTAGCTCCATCTCCAACCTGACCAACTTCCCTGCTGCAGTGGAAGAAACGCAGCATGATGGCTCCCCCACTATGTTTTCCGCCACTCAGACCATTTTGCATGGTGAACAAACAGTTTGGTCACATTGAGCCACATGTTTGCTATGGCTGTAGATATGATATCTCATTGCCTTTATTTGGTACAGTTTTCTTTTTAAAGAAAAGAAGTAATCCTTAGTACAAGAGAAAACATGTGTATATGCATAACCAAGAACAAAAATAATTAGCTTACCACTTATTCCTTTTCTGTTTGAAAAGGAAAAGAAAGAAGTAAACACTTATGGTGGTTGTGTGTTGCAGATTTTCTGCCCAGGTCATGCTTAGAAATGAGATGATCTTTTACCAGATTAAATGAATGAAATAAAATGTAAAAACGACACCCTATCTCATTTTAATGTAACATTTAAAATGACTCAGTGATTATCAGAAATTTGCAATTAAAAACATGTTGTGGTATTCATACGCCTGCTCCATTTACCCTACCCTAAAGGACCAACAAATAAATGATATTACATAAAAACAAAATGATTACAAACTGACTCTCACAAAAGGACAAGAAAATTTACTGACTCCTGATAATAATAATGACAATTGTAAGTAACAACCGGACGTACTCTTTGCCAATCTACACCATATACTACACTTAACTACATAACTTATACAACAAGCAAATAAACTTGGAAAAACAAATGATGATAATAATGATAGTAAAATAGCAATCATTATTATACTAATGACGGGCCGTTCCATTGTTATGTTGATATAAAATCTTTTCACGAACTTTATTTCAATAATGGCTTTCTTCTTGGCCACTCGTGTTCATAGAAAGCAGAGTTAAGCCAAGTTCCATGATTAATGCTTTTCTTGTCCAGCCTTCTGGTTCAGTGGGATCTTATTTACTCACCAATGTACTCTACTTTAACATAAACTCCTGATAAAATACACCAAAATATTTCTGCTTGTTAAATGTCAAAGAGAGAAAAGGTTCAAGTAGTATGACTTTTATGGGGCACTTTGCATGCTTTTTTTTTTTTTTACATACTTCCTGTAATAAGTATGTGAGAGAAATGTCTTGGCTTCAAAAGTTGAATTTCACCATAGCTGGTGTTGCCACATTGTCATGGCTTTGTGTCTCATTACCTTTGTCTTCACCTTCTTGTAATTTCTAGATCAAAAGCTGTTTGAAGAAAGCATTTCATATGTGACACATGAGACAGTGCAGATAGCTTTCTCTGTGAAGTTGCTGTCTGGAGGCTTGATGGCATTGAAAGTTGTATTAAAGGAATATTTCTCTATTTTTTGCCTACTTCTGGTAAAAGTGCAAGACTCACCAAGTAACTCGGTATCCTGATAAAAATAAAAATAAGGAATGCTGGAATTCTTTACATGTTCTGCTTCTTTTGCACCCTTGAAATTTTCTTTACCTCTCCTTGAAATAAAAGCCAGAACCTCCCACATACTTATCAGATAAAGTTCCTGCCTACAGGCGGTTTCCAACCACAACACAGAAAACTGTGCTGCCATAATGTTGCCTGCATTGCACATTTGTGCACCTGCGGATGACACATTATCTTGTGGACTGGTTGAGACATAGCCTGGAGAGACATTTCCTCTCACATCTGCCATGATGTCATCTTCAATTTTTTTTTTTTTTTTTTTTTTTTTTTTTTAGTTTCTTTGCAGACACCAAATTAAGGGAGCATGTGACCCTAGGCTTTGGCTCTCTGTCTCCGAGATTAAAATGGAGATAATTACCTGCACAAAATGCCCCTTTTTAAAAATGGTTTCATTGAAATTGGAACATGGTTTTAGAGAAAGCTTAATTTCTTTCACAGCAGGAGAACACTTTAATTTATAGGGAGATGTGATTCAATAAAACTAAGTAGGAATATGTCACAAATCACGAAAATGGGACTTTTAACGTCTTTTGAGTTTGTATAAAAGATATTTAAGAAATAGATTGTATTATGTTATACCGAACATACATTTACCTTGACATACATTATGCATTTTTTATTATAATGTATTATTTATTACTTTGACTTGACAAGTCACATCTTTCCGGTTGTCGTTTGCCTTATATTTAAAGTAAATAACAGGGCTGCAGAGGCAGCAAACACATCTGTAGGCTGCCTTTGAGCATCCATGCACTAACAGACTTACTTCAAGGACACACACATGGTGAGCTGAGTAGAGATCCATAATTCACTCTCAATCCCACATTTATTTCTGCAAATTCTGAGATGTGACTTGTGACCTAGTTGTCGCCGTATTAAGAACTGCATAATGCAGCTTTAAAATCAGATTATGGAAGGACTGAAGGAAATCAACTTGTCATGTTTGAATCATTTATTTATTTATTTATTTATTTATTTATTTATTTATTTATTTATTTATTTATTTATTTTTATTTATTTTTTTTATGTTCATGAACAAGTACTGTCATATTCTTTAACTGCTCGTGGAGACAAGTGGCTTTGGAGAAACATAAAAAGCATGTATGTTATATCAGTACAAAATACAAGGAATATGATTACGTTTGCATCAGAAGATGGGTAAAACCGTATCTGGCTTCCAAAATAATGCTAACAAGTAGGATTTAAACCCACAATGATTATTTAGCTGCACTGTTTTCATCTCATCTGTAACAGCTGCTTTTCATGCTCTGGGATACGTATTTGCTTAAGTGGTGAGAGTCAAAATTCCTCTGTCTCGGCCATCTCCAGAAGGAAATAGCTTTGTCATTTTCTCATAAATGTTCTCTCCTGGCACTGCAGCAACTCATTCACCTTTTTTGTAAGCTAAAATAATTTTCCAACAACTAAACCAGTGGTTCTCAACGCTTTTTATGAAAAAGGACCACTTAAATGCCACCTTTTTCACTACACATCCATCCTGACAGACATTTTAAAATCATGTCATGACCTTATGCCACTAAATTAATTTCAATCATTCCCGCCTGCATGTTTGTCTAAATTGCTCTTTGGCTCTGCCATTCTAGTATGAATATCTATCTTTGATCTAAAATACCATGTAATGGTCTGTTGTATTTTTCCAAAGAGGTGAAACTTCCAAGATCCATTTGGAAGAATTAATCAAAAGTTTCTTTGAAACAGGAAAGTCGGTTTCTCCCTCTACCCTCACTTCAAAATCTTACATAGGGGCTGCAAATACAAAACTCCGGGTCCTGCCCTCATTTACCCCAATGTTTTCAAAACAACCCAAATAGTAGCACTTGTTCCTTGGCTCAATGTTATCCACTTCAGTTTGTACAAAAATAAACGCCACTGCACTTCTCTTCAGGGGAGTTTCCGATCAATACCATGATGATGTTAGTGCTTAACAGCTCTACATACATCGCAACTGGTTTATTGATAACTTTATGAATAACTCATGCTAAAATTTAGTACCACTAACAGGCAGATCAAGTAATGACAGCAGCTTTATGCACCACAATTTGACAACCATGGAAATAATGATCTTGAATTTTTCTCAGATATGGGAGCAGCACATTTAGCTCTCTGAGGTTCGTTACTACTTAGACTTTAATTCAATCTAAATATCGAAGGTTGTAACCACCACAGCATGAGAAAATTATTTCACAAGCAAGATATTAAACATTCAAGGCTGGATACTCTGATTTTTTTATTATTATTTTTTATTATTTCTGTTTGGAGCATTGAGGTATATAATGAGCTGGAGATACTCTAAAATGTAGTTGCGTTGACATATTTTATGCACAGACAGACCTTATGACCTTATGCAGACAGATGGGAATATATGAATGTCATACTGTTTGTATTAGGGATTTATTAGTATTATATATCCAACAACATTGATCATTTTGACTGCATTTTTCTAGTCATTCTAACCACATAGAATTCTTTACACTAGAGTCAGATTTTCCCAATAGCTTTCACAAATTCAGACATATTCACACACACATTTTTCATATTCATAGAAAATAGATAGAAACATGGAAACACATATCACCATGTCGTCTGTGACTTTTCTTTCCATATTTTTTTTTTATTTCTGTTCAGGGAGTGCTCAACAAAGCAATCACTTGCAGATCAAGAAAGACTAAATCTCCCATTAGTATTCACCCCCTCCATCTGTTCTGTCCATTGCCGGCGTTGACTGCATTGTCTGAATCAGTGCACTCACTTCAAAGTAAAGCCATGAATCTTCAAAGGAATCCAGTGTGGAAATGTGCTTTCTAAAATACATTTATGCATCGGAATGCAAATCACTGACACAGTTGTAAACACGTTCAGATGCTATAGTATAGAGAATGTATACACAGGTGTGTAAGTCTGGTTCATTCTTAATAGTCTGTAGAAGTTATTATTTACTGGAGATGGGAGCACCTGTAGCTTTGGCGCTCTCTTCATGTAAATTATAAAGGAATTTACTTTTTACTTATGTGCTAGAAATCTCTTTGATGTTTCTTAAACAAAAATAAAGGAGGGGGAAAAAAATCAAAACATCACTCCACGACTGAAAGAGAATCAAAGATGATTTCGGCTTTCATGAAGATCAAGCTGCCGCAGAGGGCACTTTAATGAAAGTTGAACCTACTCTGAGCCTCCGGCTAAAGCAGGAGTTCAGCCCTTCTTCGCATGTGTCTCCCCCCAGATGACACAAAGACTGAAGAATGCTGAGAAGATCAGTGTGGGGATGGTTCAGACGTGTTTTTTTTTTTTCCCCCGGAGGAGAGGAAAGCAGAAGGAAGATGCTCCACAGCTGTGGGGATCATACTTGCTGTCGTGGTGCCATCTCTCGTTGTTTCACTCTTGCTTACTACCAGGAGCATTTGTTCAGCCTGAATGCTCCCAGACAAGCAGGAATGATGTGCATTGTGCAAGTGGGTTCCTACATACTACGGCTGATTACAGCGCACGCGGGGCTTTTGTGAATTTTGATTACCATCTAATTTTCAGCTCTACTTGATTATAGAAATTATGATGTAACAAAGAAAACACACGTGAGCCTTTCAGAGTTAACAATACTAATTAGAAACCATCCAAACTAAGGCACATATTCACAGTGTGTTGGGATAAATCTCTAAAAATAAATCCAAATAATACAATTAAACCAACATTTTTTTTTCTCTCTCCCCACCCACTGTGCAGGCTGGCAGAAATGCACCTACACACACAGAGGGAGGCCTTTTGATGACTTTCTGGGCTGCTGACTGTGTTTATGTTGCTGCATTGTTTGTGACACTTGTTTTAAAGCAATCTGAGTCCCTTCACCCAGGTGATGGAGGTGTCATATGCTAAAATGGGTCTTAGTATATCACATTGACTGATACCTAGTAGCTGGTCCGACCCACGCAGACAGTTTTCGCTCTCTCTCTCTCTCTCTCTCTCTCCCTCTCTCAGCCTGAAGGATTTCAATCACACAGCACCTCCTACTGTTCAAGGAACAAGCACCTCGTGTAACAGATTGACCTGAGCAGAGTCCAGGTGAAGCTTTAATAGGTCTTGGTGTCGATAAAATTATATTTCTGTCAAATCTTTCTAGCCTTTCTTTGAGAGACATGAAGAGTTTTCCTGCTTAACTCCTTTGGGGGAGATTTGTAGTTTATATATGTGCATAGTAATATATATTACAAAATAGATGCCTTTAATGTCAATGTGAGGATTAGTTTAGACAAAAATAATGGCCAAAGATGATATTTTACATAAAATGATTGACTGCATGGATAATAATGTGGATATTTACTCCCTTACAGTGACTGACATTATACAAGAGAGGTCCAGCCAAATGGTGCTGGTAGAATGAAGATCCTTTGCATACAGCGAATGTGTATCAAGTGATTTTATTAAAAAGACACGTGTGTGTGGAAGGTTCAATCACTGGTCAAACAGTATTCCCATTACAGCATGAAGACAAAAAAAAAAATAATAACACTCCAAGCAAAGTAGAGAAAAGATGACTGAAAAGAACAAGTCAGGTGATAGATACAAATGAGAAAGGCACAGCTGAAGAAAACTCACATCGAGGTTCAACGAGAGTTTGCCTAAATGAATCTGGGAAACGCTATGTTCAAGTAGAAGAAAGTTCTTGCATCTGATGTGGCAGGCCCTGGAGAACTTGGAAAGGTTGGTTTATTTTCAAATTTTGTTGATCACATCAAAACTAATTGATTTATAAAAAGCTAAAACAATCAAGGGGGTGAATACTTTTTATAGATACCATAAAACACAACCAAAAAAGTGGTGGTTGTGTCAGGTTTTTGGCATCTTATTTTTTTTTTTCTTTTTCTCTTTTTTCCTCTGTTTTTTTTATTATTATTTTTCAGTTGAATTCTAAATGGTGTATATCACATTAAAGGTGGAACATGTTCTGAAAGCATTAATTCTGCTCTAACATCACAAAAACAAAGCATAAACAAACTGTAAATAGGTGCCAGTATAGGTGCTATACTGTAATATACAGTTCAGTAATCCGATGACCTTTTGGTAAACCGCTTCTGCAAAATCTGCTGGTCCTGCACTTAACACAGCAACATCTACTCTCAGCGGCCAGCAGGGGGGAAAAAATCCATAGTTCAAGTGTTGGGGGTCATTAATGAGATTTCTAGCTCGACACATGCGGTATTTAGGTCCAATGTCCTGAACAGAGGGACATCTGACTTCTCATCACTTTTCAGCAAGAAAAATTACAGCCTCCCCCCCAAAAAAAAGAATCTGGTCAAAAAGTTCTCTATGGTACTTCTGTATAATATATTGAGGATTTGCAGGATAAGGTTGACCTCCCTCATGCTGGTCAGGGAGTGTAGACGCCAGTGTTGTAGTACTCGAGAACGGTCTTGGTCTCGATACCGGTCTCGAGACCATTTATTGATGGTCTCGGTCTTGTCTCGGACTCGACCGCATTTGGTCTCGGTCTTGTCTCGGTCTCGGACGCTGAGGACTCGGCATTTTATTTCAAGACCAGTCGAGACCGCAACTGTTAAAATACCACTAAACATACAGCACACTATCTAGTTTATTTGTTAACATCTTTGTTTTCAGTGGATTCAAAACACACCGATTAAAATCCAAGCAATAAAGTGACTTGCCAAATGCGTGTTTCTGTTTCTCTCCCCTCCCCCTCCCCACCTTTCACTCGCACGCGGCGCTCTGAGACAGGCGCAGTGGTTTCCTCTCAGCGGCATAAGATGTTTAATCATCAGTAATATAATAGCGCTGCATAAATAATAAGAAATCCGATGGCCACAGCTAACTCAACATCGCTTCGCTTTCACAGACGGTGGGGACAACGTCTTACTTTTTTTGTCACTTAGAAAAGTAGCTCAAAGAAGGTAAGCTCCGTTAACGTGATGTTAGCAAAGCTAGCTGTACAGAGACACATAAGCATTGTGATGAAAAAAGTTGTCACTCACTGCGCTGAATTATTGTGCGGAGATGTTGACTGACTTGTCGCATATATGGGACAACACTGTGTCCAAAAGTCTGCAATATAGTGATGTGACATTCAGGAACAGTACGATTCATCTGCTCATCTCTTTACTTATTAGATAGGACTGGAGTGTCACTGAGAGTCGTTCTATGGACTCTTTGCACCTCAGCTTCCACGTTTGGGGAAAAGCGGCTCGATTGTTTCCGATCTATTGAAAATGGCCTTTTACAATAGGTGCTTTCAGGGCTTGGCCAAGGTTTGAACATCGATCCGAAGCCCCAACAAGTCAGCTGGAGAAAGATTTTAAGATGTATGCCTCGTTATACATTTAGTGATACGAAGGTGAGTTTTACTTAAACTTTGTGGCTAACATTAACCTTAGCTTATGCTAGTAGGCAATATTGTCAGACATTGTTCTTGTAAAAATGTGCTATTTAAGTGTCTAAACATTCTAACAGACAATGTTTTTACCTAATTTTCAAGTATACTGTGTGTTTATTGTCGTTAGTGTCAGAGACTAACGGGGTTCGGTTATGGTTCAGGCTTTTTACTTCCGAAGCACGACGAAGCACAACAAGCCTCATAGCTTAACAGTAGCGCAGCTCTGGTGTCAGAGATCTGGTTGAGCTGTTCAGGTTCAAAGTTGCTGCTTTTAGAAAAATATGACCGTGTTGCTTCATGTCTCCGTGTTATTTCGTTTTATTACCTTTGCATGTTTCTTGTGAAGAGCTCAGGACGGTGTTTACAGCAGTGTGTTCAGGCGGATCAGTTGCTCGGCTGTATGGCTCTGGTCTGCTCTCTCGTTCCCATATACTCGCTTTTTCAGGCTAAATACAGAAGTGACTCCATGGAAATAACTCAGGGAGGCTCCTTTATTTACCATCCGTATCCCTGGTATTTTTAGGCTGATCCGGAGTGAAGTGAAGGCTGCAAACTTTGTGTTGTGCAGCGTTACCTTTAACTGGTAGTGACAAATATGTACAAGCCACCATCTTCTTAATTCAGGATCGCTTGGAAATTAATGAAAACTTAAAAGCTCATTATATTAGGAAGACAACAACGTTCATAGTATTGCGTTTTTTGCATCTGAAATACGACTTAGTCTTTTCTACCAGTCATGGTAACTCAAAGCGGAAACAAGTGAGCCGCATTAGCTCCTGGAGATGTAACGTCAACGCCGTAGGTGCAAAGAGCCCATTAGATTACCATACGCTGTCAGAATAGCATACATGCAGTGAGTACCATGCCTGCACATTAAGAAGTCCGACAGTCAGAGGAGTTGTCAGCTCACCATACACAACAAGTTATGATGAAAATAAGTCATTAAATTGTTTTCCATGATAACTATATAGATATACATGCATTGTTTTTTCAAATTGTATTTAAAGCAGGGTCTGGCTGCAGCTGCAGTCAGCTACAACACACGCCCGTGTAAAACTCATTAACCTACTTAACCGCTAAGTCAAGATGCCATACAACTGTTAATAAAGTGTATAATGATCTACGTCATGATTCTATGTTGCTAATTAAATCAAATTATATAGTAAAGACGTGTCTGATAGATATAGCCGTGAGTTTGTGCTAAGCATATGACGATCTGACAGCATATGCTGACCTGACAGAACACTCTTCTTTGTTATTGTAATCCCCTGCGTACACTGCAGCAGCTATCATTATTTTATTTAATTATGTACATTGATATTTTTTAATTAACAAATAAATAAAACAAGAACGAAAGAGCACACAGAGCATGCACATTGCTCTTTGATTGTTTTTGGTCAAAGTGGCAGCTGTAATGGTAGTCTGCAATGGTGTCAGACTATCTGGCTTCATGTAGTGGGAGAGAGGGTGAGAACAGTCACGGTGAGCGTCTTGTCATTGGTTACTTCTTGCTTGTTGCTCCTTGGTCAGTGTTCATAGTTGAGCGTTATTTACCGTCAGGGCATTGCCTCAATTGCTATGTTTAATGGTGCAGACAGTGGTGGTTTCTGACATGAGCAACATGGACAAACACCCAGGGCGTTATCTTTTTAAGGATGGCACGAGACCACCGCGGATTGTAGCACAGAGATGGAAGCAAAATTAATATTGATTAATTTTATTAAGTATTTAATATCTAGGTGTTTTTATGTGAATATGGATCTTTCAGATCAATTTGATAAGTAATTTTGATCATATTTTATATTTTATTGTGTCATGTAGCACAGGCCACTGGTCTTGGTCTTGACTCAGTCTCGACTTCCCTCGGTCTTGGTCTTGACTTGGTCTCGGACCCTAAAAGTCTTGGTCTTGTCTCGGTCTCGATACACTCTGGTCTTGGTCTTGTCTTGGTCTCGGGTTAGGTGGTCTTGAACACAACACTGAGTAGACGCTATGCTTCCCTCTTGATTAGTGACATGGTCTTCCATCCAGCTTCTTCACTTCCTGTTGTTGTCCCCAGTGAACTCCACCGCCACTGCTCTGTTGTCAGCAAACATCTAATCTGACCAGTGGCAACCAATAGGATACAGCCTTTTAATCAGGGTAAAGAGCCAGAAGCTCAAAACAAAACCCTGGTAATGTCATTGCAAGGGTGATATCACTGGAGACACTCTGTCTACACTCTCGACAGGATGAGGGGAGCCCATCCTGTAGAGAGGAATAAATAAAAGGAATAAATTATACGGATAGGCTGCTGATCAACTAAAGCTGATCTTTCAGTGAGGAGATCTAACAGTGAGTTACACAACGAGGTGCAAATGTGGAATGACGGGACCCGTAGATTCCCAAGGTACATGTGAATTTAAATGATGCGCTCTTTCTATTTATCGTGTGAAAACACTGTGGCGTCCTTCTGTAAGTAAGTAATTTACCTTACTGTAAAAATTTCATGCGCCGTCTGGTTTGGTTCATCCTCAAACTGCTGTTTTCAAAGCGGACTAAACTGTCTGGACGTCTCACAGGCAAAGAGTTTGTCCCAGAAGGTAGAGAGCATGAAGCTGAAGAAATCCATTCTCTTCAGGTGGCTTGTTTACAGCTAAAGGCAAAAAAAAATAAAATAAATAAAATAAAAAATGGAGAAATATCACATTCATGCAGAGTTGGAGTTTCTGTTGTCCTTGGTGTAGTGCCCTACTTGCTTTTTCTCCAGACGAGTATTTTTTTTAAATATATTTTTAGTCTAGATTTATGTAAAATGAACATATTATGAAATATCTACAGATATTTTGAAATCTTAACAGAACTTCAGTAGCAATAGTCTGAGATGTCTTAAATGACTTGGACTGGTATTAAGAGTAAAGATTATTGATTGTAAATCCCCAGAATCAATATATGTATATCTACATACATGCATCTGTTTTCCTCTATTTTATTCATAAATCTATCATTAATGTTTTTTTTTATTTATTTATTTATTAAAATTATAAATAATATCTAAACTGAGAATGTGCACTTTATAACATTCATTTCACTTTTAGCTACATTTCTTTACAATTTCTGTGGCTAAAAGAGAGTTAAAGTAGATAAAACTTTCCAGCTAAAGTGAGATAGAAGTGTTTTTCGTTTTAAAATGAACACATTTGAAGTCAGAGAAATAGTCTTGTCAGCGCTCGGCAGGTGGGTGTCTGAGTCTGTCTTGTGGGAAAGTTTGAATCCTTTGGTGCTGCAGATGGTGAGCAGCAGAGAGCTGACTAGCACACACAAGGAACAAAAACATAATTTTGACAAAAAAAAAAGAAAAGGAAGAGCCAGTGAAAGACGTGTTTGATGAAGGAGACAGAAACGGAGATTAGGATTCATCACAAGGGCTGGGCATATTGATCTAAATATTGATATTATTGACTCCAAGGTGAGCATTAGTATCAAATGCTTTTATTTGCAGTTTCTCTTTTATGCTCAGCAAATTGCCCAGATTTTAGAGTTTACGCCAACACGTATGCCGGAATTAAAAAGACAAATATCAAGAGCTTATATTTTCAGTTTGTAATGTTTGCATTCAAGACGTCTGATTTCGTTCAAATACAATCTGTTTAATTCCCCCTTAAGCGAAGCTTCGCTCCAACACTGTCTGTGTAAACACCCCACCTCTCTCTGCTTTCACAGTGTAATCTGTGATCGGAGTTGCAATTTTTTTGTTTAAATTAATATTTTCTCCTCAAGCAGCTGAAAAAAATCTTACTGAAATGAAACAATGTACACTTATGTAAAAATATATACCTCAGGTCTGAAATATTTTTATGGCTGTGTATTATTATGCTTTTCTGTTAACTACTGAAGGGAAAAGAGCATTTCTATTCAGACTACAGTCATCCTGATAAATGACTGTGTGGTAGAAATTAAATTGTTTTAACTATCTGCTACATTGTGTTGTATTGTAGCCGGTTAGTAAAACAAAACACTTATTTGCTTAAAATTGTTGTCCTGCATTTTGTCATAATCATAATCAACTGACTGAAGTTAAAAGTGAAAAGCAAATTATTAAATGATTGGTTGGGGGTTGTGCTCTCCAGCCCTCTTTATCAGCTCGCTCAGCTTTTTTTAACTTATAAGAGCCGGGGGTCTAAAAAGAGCAAGGAGATAAGAAGGGCTGGCTCTGCTCTGGGGACTGCTCTGGAGCCTCTAGAGATGATTGTGCAACAAAAAAAATAAATAAATAATAAAAAAATGATGCCTCATAAAATGAAGAACATAATGAAGAACCCTAAAAAAAATCCTCTCCAAGGAACTGAAATACAACAATAGAACATCCTGAGTCTTGAAACTAAATAAGTATGAAAAGAACAGATCCACACAATCTGGGTCCCTTCGAATTAAATCTCCACCTTTGATTTTTCTGTGCTAATTAGTGCACAGAAAAATGCACTGATTAGTGAATTTCTCTGCACTAATCAGTGAATACGTGCCCACATGAATATGTGGGCACATATTCATGTGGGCACCACATTAAAAACTAACTAGTGCTCCCTTGACCATTAACATCTTGTTACATATTATGGTGCCCACTGCTGATCATTACGGAGTGATGGTTTGGTTTTCTCTTACTTTAATACAATTTGACGATTGTTGCTTAAAATAATATTTAAAGGTTTTTGTTTATTTTCCTGGTTAAATTAAGTAATAACCAGTACCACATGCTTGTTTTTCCTTTGATCCTAATACAAATCTAAGGAGTGAGGCATCAGTAAATATGGTAAAACTGAAAGGTAACGTTCCTGTGCAACAATTTTTACAATATTTGAAATTCTACCCTTTACAGCTAATCGAGCCTTGCATTTTCAATCTTACACACGTGACCTATGAGTATGTCAACATCTGAGCTTATTTATGTTGTTGATGATAATAATACATTTTATTGATAATGCCCTTTAAATATCAAATTGAAATCTCAAAGTGCAGATTCACACTGTGCTGACGGGCAAAGCTAGTAGGCTGCAGCTGACAGAAACCATGCTGTGGCCCTTCTGACCACAATCAGCAGGCAAGATGGGTGAAGTGTCTTGGCCAAGGACAGAAACGATGAGGGCAGGCAGACGGGGGAATCGAACCAGCGACACAAGAGATGCTTATAGTCTTAAACTTTGAATATAAGATTTTTCATGCACGAATTCTAATGAAAACTGTCTTTTACCTGGAGTTGCACAGATTGTGTTTGTCTTGTTTCTTGATGTGCAGTTGTTGTACAGCATTGCAAAAAAAAAAAAATAAAGAAAAGAAAAAAAAAAAGTTTAATACCTTATGTGTCACCTGCAACTGTAGGCCTGCGTTTTAATAAAAATATGTCCTTGTTTGTCTGGTCTGTCTCTGCCACTGTGTCCTCTCACCTGCGTTGATCCGTCTCACTGCAGCAATATCTGCAGCTCTCTCATCTCAGTAAGTGACTGAAAACCAGCAGCTCTTTTGTGCTTTTGGGAAATAAGCACTTAATAACTTTAACCAAGTGTGTGATTTTTTTTTTCCTGCAGTCACTTCAGCAATCAAGTCTTTACTGCTGTGCCTCAGTCTTTCAAATCAAAATTAAATGTCACCATCAAATGCACAAACGATACACACTGCAATAACTTACAGAGGTGACATTTTAAAACAGGAATTTATTAAGATCTCTAACAATATGAGGAGAAAACTAAACTTTGTGTCGCCCCCCCCACTTTTCATTCCTTTGTGTAAATGAGAGGCACCTGGGATCATTTGTGAAATCAATGGCAGTGTGAAGCTCCCATTACACAGATGGCTCCTTCTTCACATGAGAGCAGTGGGAGCTGTCAAGAAGTCTAGCTCAGTCTTTAAATTATTGATTCACTTTGTTGGGAGAGAACTTCTGTTAGAGAGATTCATATGCGGAGTAATTGTTGTGAGGAGTTAAAATTGTGTTTTTCCACTCTAAACTGAAAAAAAAATGTTTAAAAGTAATTTGCTAAGCAAATGCAGCAAGGTTATGGTTATGGAGTTAGTTTACAGACTCACCTAGAATTCCTTGGAGATATTTCTCTGAAAAATGTAAGGGGAAGATGCTGCTGTTTTGAGTTTGATAATGTGTGTGTATAAAAAGGGACGGTATAAAAAGCTACCCTTTTTTTCATCTATACTTTCTGTTCTTTGTCAGTGACAAGGATTCAAATATTGTTTAGTCTGCCTTATTTTGTTTTTGTTTTGTTTTGTTAGTATTCTGTGCTTTTGATTGTGAATGGAAAGGTTCAACATTACAAAAATAAATACTATTAAAAAAATCCCTGTAGGAGAGTTTCTGTTGCAAACAAAGCTATTCACCTGTTTTTGCTGCTGTGGTTTAATTGTTGTTGAAGAACGTTGACTTGACACTTGTCCAGCTACCATTGACTCCAACTACAATGTGGGTGAGCTTCTAAAGATCATTGCTAAAAAGCCATCTGTTTTCAGTGCTGCATGAAGCAGAGATAGAGAGATGAGTGGAAGGGAAAAGTGTGGTAGAAAAAAAAATGCGGAAGCAACAGCATAATGCACAACCTTGGGAAGTTTGTGAAGAAACACCTATCCAAGGGTTAGTGGGAGATTCACAAGATGTGAACTCCAGCTGGACTAAAAGCCGAAAAAGTCATAAAACTAACACAATCCTGACCTTAGATCTGTCCTGAAGTGGAGACAATGTCAGAAGTCTGTCTCAGTGTTTTAACCTTTCTTGGGCGATGAAAGTAATGCATTTCAGTTTGACTGTGTTTTTTATTATTATTATTATTTTAGAGCACTTCATCCTTCCATTTGCTGACAAATTTTACAAAGATGCAGATTTCATTTTCCAGTACAACACTTACATCAGTGCCAGTATTAATGGAATTTGCTTCCTCTCCTCACCTAAACCCTATAGAAAATATATGGAAGGGGAAGATAAGAGACACCGGATCCAGCAATTTTGACTCGCCGAAGGATGATGTTAAAGCAACCTTGGCTAAAGACCATACATTTAAACGTAACGCATCGCAGTGTTAGCAGTACACAGACCGCTACACTAGATGGCGCCAAGTGAAAGAAAGCTACTGATCTGACGCATCTAAAACTTCAAAAGCTGCCGAGAGGACCTTGTTTTGCATATTTGTACTTTTAAGCCTGTATTCCGCTGCAGTTTGTAGCTAATTGTTGTGAGATTTACACTTAAAGTCTAATTTGTATAATAAAAAATATAAAAGGGGAGAAAGAAGCAAAACTGGACGGTGAACAAAAGCTCTAAGCACTGCAACTTTCCTGAATCGAATATACGCTAATGCAGGCGTACTGCTGATAAACTTCAACACATTGATGCTGAACGTGGGGAGCTGCGCTGCGACGCACAGTAGAAGTGCGCAGCACTCCCAGATCGTGGTCCTGCGGGGATAGAAGGGATCACACACCCCACCAACTCACCGGCAGAGGCGGGGATTTAAACAGAGCATAGCACAGAAAGCAGCCGAGTCCAGAGATTTTTTATTTTTCTTCCCAAGATTGTTGGTGTTAGTTGGAGAAAGCGCATATTTGTGCATGTGTGCGCGTGTTTGTGTGTGCGCGTGCGTGCGTGTAAGAGAAAGAGCGTGTGCTTGTGTCTGTGTGTGCGTGTGATTCCCCTCCTCAGCGCACAGGCGCCCTGCACTCCAGTCTGCTGACACGCCGAGAGGACAGTCCGCTCTGCACCTTCGAGTCACCGGACTATATGTGGATACAAAGACCGATAAACGCAGATCCAGGGGAATAGTTCAGTGAGAACAGCAGCCCGAGACCTCTTTCATGAAAACGGGTAAGAGGACGCTTTGGTGTCTAATTTACAACTGAGGTCGCGGTTGTGAAAAGTGCAATGTTAGGTCTGATCTCCTGTTATTTCTTGCAATATATCTTTTTAAACGATAAGAGGGGAACTTGTGTTAATTTAAACTCCTGAAATTGATCAGATATTTCTATCCATCCACTAAATGATCTGTCATATTTCGACGCACTGATCTGAGTAGTAGCCTGTGTAATAAAGCTGCTGTGTGCTTATTTGAATTATTGAAGCCATAATCTCCATAAACTGCCTGTGCTGGTAAATTCAGCACATGGCAGAAAGTCTCCAAATGAGGAGACAACTGGTCTGTTGTGTGTGTGTGTGTGTGTGTGTGTGTGCGTGTGTGTGTGTGTGTGTGTGTGTGTGTGTGTGAGAGAGAGAGAGAGAGAGAGAGAGAGAGAGAGAGAGAGAGAGAGAGTTTGTGTGTGTTGACGGTTTTATGGTAATAAAAGCGGACCCTGCTGAAGAAGAGGCCAGCCCTGACCACAAAGACTGTTCTCAACAAGTACAGTACAGTGGGCGCCTGCTTGGTGCTGAGGCAGCGAGTGTGTGTGACAGCACCATTATTCACCAAGATGCCTAATTGCACCATGCCGCACTGGATAGATGCACTGTCTTCATGATGAGACGAGAATTCAAGCAGAAACGAAGTGCTGATGGCATTTGGCTGGACACCTGCTCTTCACTTTTATTATTATCAGACTGGAAAAAAAAAAAAATCTGTCGCTGCATTGAGTTTCAGAGGCTCTGAAACACACAGCATTTGTTTCTTTGTCACAATACAGAATGATTATATTTTCTTCCAGTTCCGTCTATAGCAAACTGGTAGAGTTATTTTACCTAATTAAATTTAAAATATTCTACAACAATGATCAAATTACAATACAAATTTCTGAAAAGACTTTCAAAAGCTCTGATTTAGTTCTCCTAACAAGTAAAAAGAAAACATTTAGTGTACAATATCACTAAATATTTATTTTTTTTCTAAAATATGGCTTCAAATGAAACCACACCTGTTCTCGATTTAATCCTATACAATCGATCAATATGTATTTTTTAATATTTTGACTAGAGGCATTTTCACACTGAGTGTAATATAGCTTACAGTTAAACAGGATTTTGCCACTGTTACAAAGCAAAAGCACAGCAGATAGATATATCTAGGAAGGACAAAATGTACTATTTCCAGGCAGCAGCCAATTTCTTAATACATTTCCAATGATGTGTTTGCTAGTTCTTTTTAGCAAGTGTGTATTTTATTCAGACTAGTAAATAAAATAATATACTGCTCACCTTAAATGTAAAAACAGCTGATTAAAACCCTGGCTGAGTTGTTGTTGGTAAGGTATTTGTCTAACCCGAAAGGCACAAATGTGAAACCATCACATAAGTTCTGGGAGTTGGATGAAATATGTAACATGGTCTTTTTTTTTACTAAAAAAAAAAAAGAGAAACTGAGATAACTCATTTTAGATTTGTCCTCATGAGCACCGAAGAGAAATCAATACAGAACAAGATTTTATTCTGTGGTTGTGTGCGGTTAAAAGGGCGTCTGCTGGAGTGCAAACACAATACTTAGCCTATTCCTGGAAACTGAATAGAACAAACAATTTAGCTGATGTGTGGCAGAACTGTATTTTAGAGGAACTCCAGGGGGTGCAATGTCAGACCATCACATATTGCTGCCTCTCTGTCCAGATTCAATTCCTTAATGCACTCTGAGAGGTTGAGATCTAATAAGAAGTGGAAGAACATCTTCAATAATGAAAGCCCACCTGCAACTGTGGTGCAGAGAGAGGCTGGGGGCTGAGAGGCTTCATAAATAACAGAGGCCAGATCCTGACATGTGCTGCTCCAGCATCTGGGAACTGCCAATAATCCTTCTCATCTACTAAGCTGCTGTTCTGGCCGACTGAAAGGAGACGAGGGAGCGGGGAAGTGAAGGAGAGGGTGAGGGTCGTTTTAGTTTGAAGTCATCAAGTAAATGTAACCACGTGCAGAATGTTTTACTCGATTCTGCCGAGAGAAATAAAAATTATAGCTATGTATCCAGGATAATTTAGACAAATCACCAACATATTTCTGGAATTGTGTCATTCTACTGTATAAAATTGGTCACAATTACATCTTGCTGTGTAATGGAGCTGTACCTTTTATGAGGCAAATTATGATAATCATTTAAACCCAGACGTGAAATTCTACATTGCTGTCAAAGGAGTGTTGTTGTGATACAAATTAATTTACGCTTCAGGATTTCAACAAAATCCCTCCATAGGCATTAACCTGCATTCAAACAATTATCCCGAGCTCGTTGCACTCTAATAACTACGGACTCTTGATGCTCAAATAAGCCTTCTGTACCATTGGCGGTACTGTTTCAATGTGAATACTTGTTGATTGGTAGCTGTAGCTTGAATACCGATAAACAACAGGAGATTCTTTCTTCGGGGGCACAATGTGACTCTCGTCTGAACACAGTCAGGGCTTTAGGCGGTCCCAGCCATGAAAAGATAGCTCTGTGTTGAGCTCTACGGATTGACCGCGCAGGCCGCGTGACCCATGCTGTTGTGTCTTTCAAAGAGTCTCATGAGCGTGATTTATTTAGTTCAGAAGTCATCCCCTTAGAGCTGGCTTCATTCTGTCCATTTTGTACCGAGCAGAGCCAGCCAAAGTCATAATCAAACAATGGCCTGTTTCTGGCTGTGAAGTCGGCAGGAGGCCCCCTGCAGTGCTTACTCCTCACAACTCAACAACTTAGTTATATTCATGACTGATGAGCTTACTTTAAATTTTAAATCAAAAGATTATAAATGGAAAATGTGGAATTTATTTTTTTAAATTTTGAATTTGAATTTTTGAACAAATGTATATGTCATAATCAATAGAGAGTGGCATGATCTGTCTCAGTTCTGTTGATGGTACTGACCGTCGAGGCCGATTCCACCGTTGTTCCAGACAGTGTGGTCTTATGAAACAGGACATCATATTTTGAGCAATTTAACTCTGAAAGTTTTGTCTGTCAGCAGCAGCAAAACTGCTGCGCACCTAAACAAAATGAATATAGCAATCCTATAAACTGTATATAAAATGCTTTGGATGCATTGGTAGAGGAATTTCTTTTACCACAAAACTCTGGAACTCTACAGAACAGCAACAACTTCCTGACTCTATTTACTATGAAACATATCATTTGGAAATATTGGCAATCTGTTTTAAGACTGTTACAGAATGTGGATATTTGTAGATAACCCAGAAGTTATATACCGAGGCTGCTTTTACAGTTAGCAATGTTAATGCTAATTTTAATAAAATGTGACCATCATATGGTCGTTGTTTTTTAATTAAAATAGGAAATGTCTTTTTTATTGTGATGTTTAAACGTACATCTCTCCATATCTCATGAGCATATATACAGTTATGGTTTTACTATTCATGGCAGAAAGGCTTGTTAAGGACTTTAATGTTTAATGTTTAAGTTTTTTTGAACCATTTTGCCAATATTTACACAGCATTAAAGGGAAAAGCTGGAATAAAAGCATTCCTCCAGTTTGTACTTTTGCTTTTCACTTTTGCCATATTGCCATCTGATTTTATTTATTTGTTTTACTGCATATTTAAGAATCAAATAATTTACTGTAAATTTAATTTCAGTGCTCTATTGGTTCCCTTGTCAGCTAAATATTAGCCAAATTAATGAGGAAGTAGGTCAAGCCATCAGTTTCAATTTCAAGCATCTGGCACACGGAGGTGAGTTAATCGTACATTAAGCAGTTGCATAGGATTTGTAGCAGGGGAAAGCAAGAGTACTACACATGGTGTGTGGAAGCTGCAGTGGTGAAGTGTTGTTCAAAAACATCCACTGGTTTTAAGTGTGGATCAATTTTTTATATACTGTAGTGACATGACTGTATTAAACCATAAATGTAGAAGTGTTAAATGGTAAACATGCAAACATTTAGGGTGAGAAAACTTTTAAAGAGGAATTAATGATGCTATTTTAGTTGGTTGGGAGTAGTATTAAGTGGTAGTGGTGAGCCCAATTTAAATTCTCTTTTGGGCCTCTTATAATCTTCGGCTGACTCTCGCACAGATAATCAGTTAGGAAATAGCGATATGTATATGCTAAGTACAGCTCTCTAAAATAAGTCTTGTACATCAAGCAAGAAAGCTAAAAGACTGCCTTCGCGACAGTAATCCGCTTTGCTCCGCAGTACGCTAAATGGAGGTTTTTCTTTTCAGCTGGCCATCTGCATCTCTCTGTATGCGCGTGCGTGCGTGTGTGTCTGTGTGTGTGTTTTCTGTTGCGACTAAGAGGGAAAGAAGCTTTTTATCCCCCTTCAGCTGGCAAGGCTATGAAATATTTAACAGGGACGGCACTATTTTTGGGTTTGTGCTCAGTTTGTTTTGAAGCTTATGTAATATGTAGTTTTAGCTCAACGTGCATGGCAATGTTTTATCACAAGTTCCACGCCATTGGTTCAGCCAACTTGCGAGTGTAAAAATGCTTGAAATTGTACTATTTCAAGCCAAATAAAACACAAAGAGTTGGAATTGGAGGGAAGAAAATGAGTCCCACCACCAACTGTTCACTGACAAATTGAATTGCCGTGTTTGATACAGTATCTTATGTGTCAAGGAAGCAGAGCCAGACCAGATCGTCTCCAGTTCCTTGTTTCTGAAAGATATTGATCAGCTCATCTCTGCTCCCTCCAAATGTCTCTGTCCCTCCTTTTTTGCCTCTCTGTTTGCCTCCCCTTTTGCTTCCCTCCATCTCTTCTGCTCTCCTCTCTCCTCCTGAGGTGTCAGATTCTCTGACTCATGCCCTGGTGTGGAGGATGGGAGGAAAGCAGGATGAAAGAGGAGAAAGAAAAGTCATTTTGCAGATATAGGGAGTGACCTTCATCCAATAAGAGGGATGGGATAAAAGCTAGAGTTAATACCCTGCCATGGAGAATTCTCCGCAGTACGAGAAAGGGGGAAAAAAACCATTGAGAATGATATATGAAGCCAATAGAGGCTCTTTGATAATAGGAGGGATGCTTTTGTGAAGCAAAGCAAGCGATCAGAAAAATTCCAGAGGTTTACGTGGAAGCGCAAACACTCACGAGAAGCTAGGGAAACACCTTACTCAAAATCTTTCAAGGGTTTTTAAAACGGCCTCTGCTTTTAGACAAATTGGTAATTCAGACCAATCTGACAACTGTTGTATAGGCTTGAGCCACAGTCCTCCTACACTAAAACTAAAGCCATCTGTAATTCAGGCTCAGACACTGTCACTGTGTGTCTGGAACCAGCAGCCGCTTGGGAGATAACAATTGACAACTCGGAACCGGAGCTCTGCAAGGTTCATTATCCACGTGTTTCGGTAGTTGCCACTCTGCTGGCTGTAAGAAGAAGGAGAAATAAACGTTTTGTTTATTTAATCGGAAGATGCCATCTTCTGTAAAAACAACGTCATGACTCAATGCTCTGTAATAGGTATGTGCTTAAAGTAACCTTGAGTTAGAGTTGATGTCTTTTGAAGAATTGACATTAATAATAGAGTGAGAAAGTGGCTTAGCTTCTCATCAGATATGGCCAGAGAAGCTTGCTTTTGCCGACAAACCCTTTGACATGAGCACAAGTTAATTTTCATTTATTCCTTTTAATTCAATACATAAAATAGCTACAATAAGCTGCAGTAGGTAAAATTTATAAAAATATATAAGTATATGACAGTGCTAAGGTCCTCCTCCTGTTTCTGATTGGTTGTTTCTGATCTGGAGTGGTGCATTTCAGGATATCCGTCTCATACTATATGTTCATAATATGTTAAGTTCCGCAACTTAAGATACAGTGCATGATATCAGTTTTCCTTTTCCTGTTTAACATCAGCTGGAATTATCAAAATGATTTTTGGTTTTGAATATACAGTGATGCAGTTGGTACTGTTGCCTTGCAGCAGGATCAAGGTTTGAATATTAGTCAAGAGTCTTTCAACATGGAGTTTGCATGTTCTGCCTCTGTGTGCAATGACTTTCTCTGGGTACTCCGGCTTCCTCCTACAGTACACTGGACCCTTGGCAAACCTGCAGTCTTTGGATTGCTGGAGACAGATTGTTTTCACTTTAAATTCAAAAGTTTTCTAAAATGTAATAGTGCTTTTTAAACCTTATTGCTTGGGTCAAACATTTTTTGGCGTTCCTGCTTAAGTTTCTCATAATAGTTGCAGGAATTTCCTGCTGACAGAACGGGTGTAACCGAATGTAGAGCTTGCTCTCTCAAATCTTTTCAGCCCTGTCTATGGTGAGGAAAGTCAGAGCTTTGTAATGCCATGATGTCACAAAAATAAGCTGCATGTGTGAGGAGTTGCCTTAAAAATTAACCTGTCAGAAGCTTGCAAAGTTATGACATTATCATCTGGGCTTCCTGAAATTACTTTAAAAAGCAATGAAAAAGTCAACTCCAGAAACTCTCTCTGTCATCTTTTCTGGTATTTAGTGGATAGAAAAACAATCTGATGATTAAACCTGAGTTAAAACAAAGAACTGTGTCAGATTTACATCCAGACAGTAAAAAATTGTTTTTTTATACAACGTGTGTAAGTATCTGTATTTATCGCCTCTGTATTTACAAGCTAACTGCTTCAAGTCACTGTTTTCACAGTAAACCCTCGTCCTGAGCAACATGAATTCAAAAAACATTGAAATAAAATAATTTCACACAAAAGGCAATTAGTCATAAAGTCAAGACTCTGAGCTGTAATTTAGTGAATTTCACATCTATTTGCGAAAATATGAATTGAAGATCTGGAGTTGCAGCTTTGAGCGATTTAAATACATGTCAACATTGAATCAAAGAAAATATATCTTATTTTGCCTTACCAGGAGGTTGTGCAGGCACCAACTTTATGAAATTTGGAGAAACCTCATCAAACAATGGGTTTTCTCATTTGTGATGTTTCACCAGGCCTTTGCTGCAGCTGTTTTCAGTTGTTTGTGGATCTTTGCATCTTTAGTCCTCCCTTCAGAGTAGAACACTTTACTCTGATTGTGTTCAGTTCAAGTGACTCAAGGATTCAGCCCGCTTAGAATAATCCACTTCTGCACCTTTAGGACACACTGGGTTGCTGTGACAGCTTTTAATTTTGTACATCTGTTCTGTGAAGCGCCACCCAATCAGCTTCACAGCATATGGCTGAATGTGAGCTGACAGGTTTCCACCAGCTGCTCCTGTTTTTTGTCATTTAATCAATAAACAACAGTGACCATGGATCTCTGGCAGCTCCGCATGCTCAGGCCATTGTGCTCTGCTACAGGTTTTACAAGTGACGTAATATGTTTCTCCTGCATTTAAATCACCTTTGGCTATTTCTTGTGAATTTACAGCCACAACTTGATAGCTTGAGCAATAATTAGAGATGGGACATTCAGGTGTTCCCTTGCCAATACCCATTTCTGAATCTGATTTTTGACCAAATCTAATTTAGTTATTCCTAAGGAGGAATAAATGTGCTGCTGACATTTTGCCGTAGGTAGTGTTTCATCCAACATGAAAATACGTAATTGCAAACTAAACTCAAAAAAGCAAAGGACATGCAACGATGAAAGTTGTTAGTTTTAATTTATTTAGTAAACAGCAAAAGCAAATCGAGTTGAGAAAAGAGAGAAGACCAAAATCTCATACAAAAAAATAAAAAAAGGTAACACTTTATTTGAAGGGGGGTGAATAAGACTGACATAACACTGTCATAAACATGACATAACACCTGTCATGAACATCACTAAGTCTTCATGAATATTTATGACTGTTGTCATAAAGCGTCATTTGGTAAATAATGACACTTTTAATACAAAGTTGACATTATTCAAAATTGTCTTCGTTATGACAACTTGTCATTTACCAAGAAATCATGATCTAACATAAATTTGTCATAATAGTAGTCATAATGATTTAATTTTTACACTAGCAAAAGATTTAACAAAACAATGATTAATATTTCCACTCCCTGAAATAAAGCAAAACAAGTAGGACAAGCAATAGATTTCATTAAGCTTTATTACACTGTCACATGATTTAATAACAGCCTCATTATCAAATTTTTTTTTACATCAACTAAAGTGGAACACATAGCAGCAGTTATGAATATGTCATTAAGAGTTATTACAGTGTCATTAATATTATCTCTTACCTCCAGTAAAGTGAAACAAGTAGCAACAGTTATGAAGATGTCATTAAGTATCATTACAGTGTCAAATGCAATGCTAACAGAGTAATTGATATTAAGTCTTACCTCAAGTGACGTGAAACACACTGGAGAACTTATAACTTATAACTACCATCATAGCTGTACATTGGAATAAAACAAAAGATAACTTGTTCTAAGATAACAGAGGGTTTAACGTCTGATCAGTATATTGTTACTCTGAAATACTGATTGAAGGGTTAAAACAGGCTTAAATAATGTTTCAAATGCTAAGTTCATAAGTGCTTTGTAGACATCTTGCTGTAAAACTTTAGGATCGATTAAATTAAGAAAATTAAGACTAAACAACATGGCAGAGCTTTATAATATTACTACATAAAGCTAATTTTTAAAGTTTAATCGGTAATACTTTTATAACAAATTTATGTCATATCATGATGCCTTGGTTAATGACAAGTTGTCATAACAAAGACAATTTTGTCTAGATTAATGTCAAGTTGTCATAACAAAGGCATTTTGAATAATGTCAACTTTGTATTAAAAGTGTCATAATTTACCAAATGACACTTTATGACAACAGTCATAAATATTTATGAAGACTTATTGATGTTCATGACAGGTGTCATGTTTATGACAGTGTCATGTCAGTCTTATTCACCCCCCTTCAAATAAAGTGTTACCGAAATTTTTTTTAAAATATTTTCAAATAAAGCACGTACAAAATCCAACATTAAACATTGTGAAAATAGATATTATTTTTGTAGCTAATTATCATCTAAAGTGTCTAAGATACCAGTTTAATATTCACTGGGTCCCTAGTCACAATCTAAAAAGCCACTTTTAGGTAGGTGACAAATGCCTATATAGCGTCCACTTGCACTGACAGTTGGGTTTCAAGTGTTGTTTTATATCATTGTTCAAATCAGATCTTCTCAACATTTAACTCTAAATCTAAAAGGCAGGCCACTCTTAGTCTCTTTCAAAAATATAGGACCAATTTCAACAAACCTAAAATCCTTCAAAGATAATTTAGTGTAGCAGATGAGGGTTAAAATAGGAAACACTTTTTGGGTTTCTGCCTCTTTAATGAAAGGACATAAATAGATAAAGGTGCCTCCCTGGCACAGTTGGCTTTAATGATGCCAACTGTGCAAGATACCAGGTATCTTGCAACCTTTTCTGCAAGATACCTGGTAATTGTAGGAAAATGTGACGGTATCTTCATTAGACCTAAAGCTGGATTTGGTTTCCTTATTAGTCATTTCACAAGAAAAATATTTTTTTTTTCTGTAAAAAAAATAAAATAAAATAAATCTGCCAGCCAGTCAGAATAACAATTAGTTGACCTGTATTTTGGGTTATATTGTAATGTATTTTTTTTCCCCAAAGATATTTTAGTCCGCTTTAAAGCCTCACATCTAATGGATTCAAAATCTGACTGCCGAAGGTTAGTCACTAGCTTCCTCCCACATTTAGACACCATGGCTGTGGCAAACACAACTGTTGGGCCCCCTCCCTGCCGGGCAGCTCCAAGAGCAGCGGGCTCAGGGGGTCTGATAGCCTTCTCCCGGGCCCCCGCGGTTGACAGGCGACTTGCACTGCAGGCTGACACGGCTACGCTTTAACAACAGATGAAGCCGGGGGCAGATAGGAGCACATGGGCCCTTCTGTACCAAGGCCTGACCCGTCTCATTATATGTGACAGAGCTGAGACAGACATGCCGAGAGATGAAACAGTGCTCTTTAATTTCAAGCCTCTCCTGTTTCACAGCTAAAACATTCGTGTCAGTGCAGAGACTGAGCAACTGAAGCTGCTTTGTTGTAACCTCTCTATGATCAATTTGAGTGCTTGTAAATTATAAAGACATGATATTTGACACATGATAGATACGTGCATTCTAACGTTTACGTCGAAAAGCAGATGAAATATAAATTTTGTTTGTGTGCGTGTCGGGGCTTTTCTGTGTAAGTCCTTGGTTTCTGTTTAACAGTTTTTTGAAAGGCTTTGCAACTCTATTGAAAATCTGTTCTGAAGTGATTTAGCTTCATTTTCTTCAAGCAGACATTTCCGCGAAGATGATTTTTGGTGCAGCTTCAAATAGCACAGTCTGTGAAGCTCATGGAAATTTTATGAACAGCTCTTTTCAGTATCTGCCCATCCTTTGCCTTTTTTGTTGTTTGTTCTTAGTTTGTATCATACAAAGCCGTTTACATTGCCCTGTTGCTTAAATGTGTTGTACAAATATATTTGCTTTGGTTTGTCTTACAAAAGTATTCTTCTCCCTTGGACCTTTTCACATTTTGTCACTTTACAACCACAAGCTTAAAGTCTTTTGTTTGGGCGTTAATGTGATAGACAAACTCAAAGAAGCACGTGATTGTGTAGTGAAAGAAATAGATGTTTCAGTTCTTTTATAAATAAATTTCTGAAAAATGTGGCATATGCATTCAGCCCCCCTGAGTCAATGACTGATATAACATCCCCTTTATAACATACCCCAAAAGAATCACAGTTGTAAATCTTTTGGGGTAGGTCTCTACCAGCTTCCCACAGCAAGACTGAAAGATTTGCTCATTCTTTGCCAAATTTAGGCTAATTCAGATTGTATGGACAGCATATTTGACCGGCACATTTTCATTTCAACCAGGAATTCAAAATTGGATCTATGTCTGAACTTTGACTGGACCATTCTAACACATGATTATGCTTCAATCTAAACCATCCAGTTGGTGCTGTGTTTTTAGAGACTTCGTCCTGGTTTAAGGGGAGCCACTAACCGAGCTTTATGCAGCCTGTGGCTTGTTTTTCTGAAAGAAAAGTTTAAGTTTGTTTTTTTTTTTTTTGTTTGTTTTTTTCCATTTTCTCTATTACAGGCTACACTATGTGTTGGTCTATCACACAAAATTCCAAGAAAATACATTGTGATTTGTGGTTGAAAAAAAAAAAGTGAAATTTTTTGTAAATTGTATTATACTGTTACTGTGATGCCACATGCAGTCATTCTCCAGCAGTGTTTGCCCTCACTGTGTGGTCAGGTTACAAATTATGTTTATATACATAGTTCCAATTTTAGGACCTTTTGTATGGATGTGTGTGTAATCCCTAAGCATCTCATTTAAATTTAGAGGAGACTAGCAAAGAGCTGGTTGAAGAGCATCCTGGAGGCCTGCTTATGCCTCGCGTCCTGTTTTTCATCATCATCATCTTCTGAGGACATCTGTCATTGTGCCAGTGCATGTGCTCGAGCTTTTGCTGTTGCTCGAATTGGTTCACGACAGATTGATGCGCTGAGTCGTCCTGAGGAACTTCTCAGCAGATCAAAGCATGTTTGCGCTTGTGTCTCGGCTTCGCGTTTTCTCCGTACATGCGTGTGCTGTAAAACTGGCTGGCTCCTTTCATCCCAGCAGCTGTGCGTGAGGTGGTGGTGCTGGGAATATTGCGGTATGCATGGGTGTGTACAGAGCGGTGTGACGTGTGTGTGTGTGTGTCTGAATGGTTGTGGTGTCTTGCCCTTGCTGTGCGTGTGTACACACATCAACACTCTTTCACCTACTGCTCCTTGCGTGTCCAAGAGGCCGCCTCGTCCTCTCAGCCTTTGTCTGTCCACTGCGCAGGTTCTCTGCCCCTCCATGCAGACAGCAGAGCTTGTTTCTGTCATTTGCCAGGGTACACAAGGCCTGGCCTCATTCCTCCTTCGTGTCCTAATCCAGCCTGTACCCGTCTGTTTACCGGTTCTTTGTGGGACGCGGTTGCCTCAGAACAGGTGTCCGAATCTCCACACGTCAGTTGCTCAGATCCTTTTAATCTCAGCAGTCTCTCTGGAATGAAAGATACTGAAAACATGTCAAGAAAATAGTGTTGTTGGTTGTCAAGGGATGTACGCTGGCTGCTTTTATCCATCACAACTTTGATGTAAGTCAGATACAAAAACACTGCATTGGTTTCTGACTCTCATTTACTAGCAAGGTCATCATATTAGATTGGATATTATGTTGAATGTTTGCATTTGGATTACTTATTAAAATTTCAGACCATTTCTCAGAAAAAAGTCCATCACATAAAGTGTTTGCTGAATTTAATAAGTGTTAAAGATTTTTTTATTTCAAAGTAATTTTAAAATAAAAAGGTTTTTTTCAGATTTAACATTCTTGTTTTGTTTTTTGTATATATATATATATATATATTTTTTTTTTGTATATATATATATATATATATATATATATATACATATATATATATATATATATATATATATATGTGTGTGTGTGTGTGTGTGTGTGTGCGTGTGTGTGTGTGTGTGTGTGTGTGTGTGTGTGTGTGCCTTTGGATATTTTCTCCAAACTGAAAAAAAAAATCTTGGCAGGTGCTCCTGATTCTCCAGATAATTGGCTATTTGCATAAGAACTATTTTACTCATCATCATCAAAACAACAAAACATTTCTAGTTCTGGTATTTGTGGTACAATTATAAAATTTTTAAGATCTGACCTCTTTAACCAATCTTTTTATTCCAGAGTTTAATTACCAGAGCTGTTACTGATAGTTAAATTTGCTAAACTAATCAAAAATGACTCAAACAAAAATTTGTACACCAGCAGTATAACAACACCAACAACAAAAATCTGCAAAACGTATTTGTGTGGCTTTAAATTGATTATTCAGACCCTGATTATGCCAAACCTTAAATGTCTCTTTCAGTGAAGACTGACTATAATAATCTGTGTTCAAATCTAAACATATAATACTGAAAGGAAGTTTTTGGTCTTAATATGTTTAAAGTCTGAGTTTCTGTTAGTTCTATCTGTTATTAGAAATAGTCCTAGAAAGACCTGTGACTTGACCACACATGGATTTCACAACAGTTTTCAAATGCACTCAGCTTAATTTTTGAAAACATGCTCTGCTGTCTGGTGGGAATTAAATGAAAGTGTTTTGCCACAATGAGCTTTGTTAGATTTGAAAGAAAATGGGGGAAGCTTGCAAGCCTAGAAACGCCATCCTAACTGGAAGGGACCGTCTTCCCGAATGTTTTGCAGCAGGAGGGACTCAAAGAATAGATGGTATCATGAAAGATCAACATCATGTGGAAATACTGAAACAACATCTCAAAATATCAACCAGGAGACTAAAGCTTGGGTAAAAATATAATTTTCAAATAGATAATGACCCCTAAGCATATAGCCAAATTAGTTACAAATTGATTTAAAACCATAAATTCAATATTTTGGAGTGGCCCTGATGGCTGAAAACCTACAAACCTGACTCAGTTACACCGTCAGAAGAAATGAGTCAAAATGAACGCAGAATTAATGAGATTCTTAGAAAGAATGCCTAAAATGTTTGAGCCATCATAGAAATTTTTCTAAACACTAAGAACTTTAAGTTGAACTTGTAAATTTAGAGAAAGTTAAACATTTCTCAAGCACTATATTTGTCTTTATACTGGCATTAAGCAAACAAAATAATTGTGGTGATATCCTAATTGACCTGGAAAAAAATAAAAGAAAAAATGGGTTTTTGTGTATTGTATGTAAAAACCTGGTTGGAGTTGCATATTTCAGTTAAGCTAAAGTTGATAAGTTCTTAATTAAAGGCCAAACCTAAGTTCGCTTTAAAACACCAATGGTCCTTTCTGCTCTCTGGTCTTCGGGAAGGCTTCCAGAGATAAGAGCTGTTCTAGGAAAATGATTTTTATAAGTCAATAAAAACACCCTAAAATAAAGTCTAACTTAATATATTTGCTGTTTAGCTCTTAATTTTTAACCAACCAAATCACATTACTTCCACTGCAGTAGCAGTCACAGTTGCTACTGGAAGCAGCTGGAAGCAACACTATCTTCTTATTTCATCACTTCCTCGGAGTTCATCCGTTTTAGCCGCCAAGCTGAGTCCTGCTTGGTTTCCTCATATGTCCTGCATTTAACATAACGGTCATCTAACCTTCACCGTTGTAGCACTGTGTCGCTTTGCTGTTGTGTTGATAGATAATTCGGTAGCAATTCTGAGTGTAACTTACTTAGTCAGCAATACAATGAATAATTTTCTCCTTTGGACATTTGTTTGTGTGTGTTTTGTGTGTGTCATCACAGTCATGCTTAATTTGGAGTGCAGCAGATATGACTACAAATGGTGACTCACAACTGGAGCTCACATGTAATGCGTTCAGTCAGTCAGAGCAACAAAAGGGTTCTAAAGTCTGTGAATAAGGAGCAGGATGAGCTCTCTGCCTTTCTTCCCCGGGTCTGTCTGCATTTTGGCAGCCTGTGCCAAGGTCTGCACTTTGCTAATTTTCTGTTCTGAGTTACCAGGTCTAATTTAGAACAGAGGGCCTCTCTGTTCATCGCGGAACGCTGCTGCTTGGGATTCTGGAAATGAGGAGTTCAGAGGCTCACCGCCCTCACAGAGACACAAAGCACATGCCTTGTTATCAACCCACGGAGATGCACATAATGATCCCTCCAACCATTAACTCCTAATACAATAAAGTGCTAACATTTTAGCCATGCCTTTCCATGCCTAATGGAATTGAGTTAGCCCACAGGCTGCTCAAATGTGCTCTGCGATAACACGTGTTCAGGAGGCATTGAGCCCTGATTGCTTGGACATACATTAGTAGCTAAGAGCAAGAAGAAGAAGAAAAGAAAAAACGCTTATCTTGAGTCAAACAGTTGGATTTTGTTGGATATTTATGGGAAGGTGAAAGAAGATGAGTCTCAAAGTGATATTTGAGTAAGACAGTCTAATAGGCAGGCCTTTCATAAAGCAGAGCTGGGTCTATTCGCTGGAATCCACCCTGGCAAGGCGACACCACAGATATGTGCTTTAGAGCCGCATTGTGACGGCCTGGCATGTCGCTTTGTTTCACGACCATGGCGGGAATATAAAACTCACAGGAAGTGTCAGGCTTGGTGACGTCTTAAGAAAGATGCTTGCACATAAACTAAATAAATCAGTTACATAGTGGTGGCCTTGCTGCACTAAGTGAAAACAATAAACCTGCCCACGCACAGGTCTCTGGGGGAACTGAATCTCATATCTAAAATAACAGCTATTTATTAAATGTGATGTTTTCACATAGCTCAGTAGATGGCTTGGAGCTTCATAAAAAATAAAAAATAAAAATAAAAAGACTCACATTCATCAGGCAGCAGGACTGCAGCAGTAGGCTGGAATACAGTTCAACTGTAGGCTGGTTGGAATGCATTTGGCAGACAAACAAGCAACTCAGTGATTATGAGAGAAAACAATTATTTGTGGTTCATATGATCCATGTTAATGAAGGATTCCACTGTTGGCTGTGGACTCATTTTATCTAATTATGAGAAACTGATTTGTATTAGTCTGTTGTTCAATTAGTCAATCAAATACGTAGAAATTGTTTTCATCATGACAGAGACGTAGCTTTGAACAGACGCTGGGCTTTGTAATGGTCCATGGAAAGTTTTCAAGGCTCCAACTTGAAACAGGCGTTGCGACGATGCATCCAGCTCATAAAATTATACACAATAACCAACTGAGGGAAACACTTGTTGTTTTCACAAATACAGATACCGTGCCAGGTTATCTTGTCGCAAAAGACATTCTTGTGTTTTCAGGCATAAATACAGGCTTCATAAATCTCAAACAAGGATCTTGTATACTCAATAAATCTATTTATTTAATAAATATGTTTAATTCTGAGGTTTGGGTGCAGCTTTGTTGTTATGATGTTGCTGAGCCTGATGTGTCCTTTAGAAATCAAGTGAACATATAGTAAACATTGTATATTGTCACTGTGTTATAATGTGAGAGTATGCATTAAAGGTAGTTCTGTTTTGCTGTGTTTTACTCATTTTATTTGCTTATATCTTTAATTCAACTCAAATAATTTTAAATCTGCTAGAAAATCAATAGAAACTGAATTTGTGTGAACATTTTTGCAAGTAAGGAGTACTGTCAAGGTGACGAAAGATAGTAGGCGTTAAACGTCTTAGTAAGTTAAAACAGTTTTATTTTTTTCTTTCATATCCTGCAATATGGTTGAGTCAACAGTGAAAACCACAGCAGTGGTTTTAAACTAATAAACTGAAAGATTTAAACACATTTTTGTTTGTTTGTTTTTCAATAACAACCTGTTGTTGTTCTTGTTCATTTTGGGCTATGGGTTTCCACGAAGTTACTGGGGCCCAATCAAGTCTCATCTGGGTTCAACAGAGCGGTTATTTAAAACTCAAACTGCATTTTGAGATATAGATATGGGTTACATAAAGTCAACAATAAGTCTGAGAATATAGCTAAATGCAGGTTCTGCTTACTGTTCTATTTCCATGTTCCCACTGGCAAACATAAATCAGTGAGAACACGAACTAATTATACACATCACGCTGAAAGTGTGAGCAGCCAGGTGACTCCCACATTAATCTCCACACCGAGTGGCACATGGCTGACACGCACAGAGCTCCTGCCGCTGGAATCAGTGCAGATGCTTCTCGTTTACCGCCTGATTATAATTTCTGTATCTTTGTTTCGTTTTGATCTAGGTCGCTTAGATGGGGCAGATAAAACCCGACTTTTGACTGAAGCTCTAAACACGTGCACTTTTATCACCTCCGTCACAATTCAAAATCAGTTAGATTAACCTCGAAGGAATCTGATCCACGCATGTGAAGAAGAAAATAATATGTTGCTACTCTGTTGACAAAAAAATAGCAATGCTCACTGTGGGAGAAACATGTCGCAGAGATGCGGATAACTCAGTTGTTCCTGGTTATACTCAGACTGTTTGGATGCCCAAACAGGAACACTGCTGACTCTGCTGGTGCCTCTGGTCAATAGCACACAGAGTACTGTTCATTATGACTTTGCTATGAATATCTCCATTAATATTAAATCAACTTCAGCTAATGAAGAAGTCCTGCACATGAAACTGCAGCATGCAGCCTCAGAGCCTTTTGATTCTATAAATGTACTAGAATTTATCTTCGATTTGATGCAGGGAGGAGCAGCACAAGCATCCATTTTCCAAAAACAACAATGCAGCCAGTAGAGTTAATGAGGCCATATAATGTTCAATAAATGATGAACATGAACCATATTAAATCTAGACAGCAAACCTCCACATTTTAATACATCTTTGCATTAAATATATTGTTACGTATTGTATTTTTGTTCTTATTTGTTAATTGCCAGTTATAACAAGCATAGCATATTAAAATATGCTAGATTAGACATTACAATTGCCATTGTGACTTTAAAAACATTTTAAATAAGAAAATAAACTTGACTACATGCAACCAAGAGCACCTTCCCTCTTTGTTTCCAAGTGTGCCTTTGAAAAGATAGTTTCAGAAGCCTGGAGAATCATGGCTCCCCCCCCCCAAACTGAATAAATACACTTGAATGAAAGGTGGGGTTATTTTTAATAGATAGATAGATGCACATGCTTGTCTTCGATGCCAATAAGTGAGGAGGCTGTTGAATGTTTCTGAGTCCTTGAAAAGCAACAACTGCAATAAAAAGCTCCCGTGCGCATAGATGAAAACTGGGAACGTCATCATTTCAACTTTCATTTTCTCTCTTAGATCAGAACTGAAAGACATCGGCGAGCCAGAGAACGAGTCGTGGCCTTCGCTCGCCCACGTGACCAGCGAATGAGCCTTGTTCATGCGTCTCCCTGCGTGCCACTCCCACATCGTCATGAACTGTGAGCAGGACTTCGGAGACGGGGGCTTGGGAGTGACCCTCACACTACGACTGCTCATGCACGGAAAGGTTGGTTATGAATAATTGTATGCCGAAGGCCGCTTTGCAAACACAAGATTTGCGACAGCTTCATAAATAATAAATTTGTCTCCCAATGTTGGGTTATGTTTTTGCTTCTTTTATGGCTTTAACTATTTTTTTCCTTCTCTGTGTACAGGAAGTAGGCAGCATCATAGGAAAGGTGAGGATTTTTCAATTACTTCTATTTGAACATGATCAGAGCTATAATCACTCTGACAGGGTTAATACTGTTTTTAAAGTGTATTTTTTTCCTGATGTATGGTCTCATGTACAAGAGAGGTTGGAAAAAAGAAGGTAGAAAACAAGAATGCAAGAAAGGAAGAAAGGAGGACCTTGTGGAGAAAAGGGGGGATATAAGGAAAGAAGGGAGGTAGGAAACAATGAGGGAAGAGATGAAAAACAAAAGGGAGGAAGAAAAGAGATGGATTGAAAACATGGGAGGGACAGAAGATGAACACAAGGAAGACAAGGTAAGATAGAAAAAAAAATAACCAAAAAAAGAAGAAATAGACAAGGAAGAAAAGATGACACATGGGAGGGATGACACAAAGACTTTAAAAACAACTATAAAACTAAGTTAAAATTTATGTATAGCAATACATTTATTTGCTTGTTCTGTCATTTTTTTTCACATATGAAAAATAGTGAAATCAAATTGCATACATTTCCAGCCTAAATAGGAACTCTGCATGTCAACTGAAGTGTTTGTGTAACATTTCACTGCATCCTGATTCTGTTTTTATTTTCAAAAGTATACCAATACCCTCTAACGAACAGCTCTCACTCTGAATATCGCCATCCGAAATATAATTGCCTCCATCCAAGCCTCTCTCTAGACCTCCTCACCAGCCCCCTTCCTCCCATAAAGCACCACAGTAATCCATCAAACAAAACCATTAGTCCATTGACTGCAAGCCTCTTGTTGAAATCGAGCTCCAAAGGCGTATTAGCGTTGGCCCCATGTGAGCACTTTTAGCGTCTGCCACGAAAGGTGTGTCGGTGGTGGGTTGCTTCCTCTGCTCCCCCCTGAGTTTGAGCCTTAAAAGACATCAGTGGGAGGAAGAAGAAGAAGAAGAAAAAAAAGTGAACGCAGTTGATTGGAAAGAAAGATGTCACAATGGATGCGAAGTGCATGGCAGGAAACAATAAGTCGGAGGGAAAACAAAGGATGAAAACAGAGAGGAGGAGATATGAAGAAAGACAGAGATGAGTCTGGTCTGCAAAGTGCAGCTTGTCAGAGAGAAGCACTTGATGTGGAGCAGCTGAACTGATAGAGTACGTCTCCGCCCTTCCCATCTCTGGGGCGAACATCACGTCTCTTCCCCATGTTACAGGCTACCAACAAATACACTGTAAATGTTAGATTTTGTTTTCCAGGAACACAAAAAGTGACAGGTTTGTTGAGCTGTGAGTCGATGCCTCTGTTGATATTTTTGAAAGGTATCAGATTGAAGATAAGGGCGAGAATAGTTTGGACGGACATTAGCAGAAAAAAAAAAAAGTAAGATGGAGTAGAAGAAGCATTCAAAGAGCCTGCAGAGGTCGTGACACAAATCTGTCACATGCTGTTTTCCCTCGCAGGTGCTCACACAGTGGCAGTTTTTAAGCCAGATGTGGATTAAAGTTTATATACGTACGTGTCTTATGGAAAACAGAAAAGAGCATTGCACAACTGTTAACCTACCAAAACATGAAACAGAAAAAGTTGTGGAAGGAAAGCATTACTCAGACAAGCAGCCAAGAGGTTAACTTTGAGATTCACAGCTCAGAGTCTGTTAACCCGATGAACACTGGTAATGCATTTCATTAATAGGACATTTATGGAATACTGGCAAGAAAAAGGCTGATTTGTTGTCATATTCTGCATTTTACAGAAGTTCATTTTATGGCCAAATTTGGAAAGAGATGGTCTGGTCATATCAGATCAAAATGTAACATTTTCCCTTACATGTCAAACAGTATATCATCCTGAACAAATCTTAATTTTCACATCTCATTTCACTCTAATTAAGTATTTTGGCAAAATTTTACATAACTTAATGTCTTGTAATCAAGGAATGTCTGTTTGTGTCATTTTACAACTTAAAACAAAAAATAAATAAATTAGATACACCTAGCAAAATACGTACCTGTAATGGAATGGAGTTAGGTATACCCTAAATATCTGTCACATAAAATCCCAGTAAAATACATTCAAGTTTGTGGTTAAAACAAAATGTGAAAAAGTTCCAGAGGATCGAGTTACTTTTACAAAGCAGTGTATTTCTGATAATGTTTTTATGCAGAGGGCATCTCTAGGATGCGCTGCAGAATGACTTTTTCTTTCTTCTGAATGTAAGGGTTTAGAGCTTGAGGTTTACTAAGGGGTTGAATATGCTGCTATGTTGACGCTGAATCATGTTCATCTTTGTTTAAAGCTGCCCTTGTCTTTTTCAGAAAGGAGAGACCGTGAAGCGAATACGAGAAGAGGTAAACTATCCATGACTTTAGACCTAAGTGGCATTTTTTTTTTTTTTTTATCATTTGTGCTCTGACTAATGAAGACACATTTTCTCTTTCGCTTTTAGTCACATTTTCACAATTTCTGTTACACTTAGCGAGCTGAAAAGCATTCCTAACAAATACATTGCTTGAAATTCCTTTTGGGTAATGAAAACACGTTTTCAATCTAAACCTTTTCTCTCCGCTCTCCCAAAGCGAAGCTCAACAAATCCCTTTCGTCTTTCCCTTTCCCAATTAAAGCAGCTTCCCTTTTTCTCTCCACTTGTCCCCCGATTTCCCTCTTTATGAATCTCAAGAGTGCAGCCAAACTAATGCCGCTTGGTTAGCTCTCAGTATTAAAAAGTAATTAGACTGACACTCGTGGCGGCATATTTGATTCCTTCACTACTGAAAAGGTTTAATGCTGTGCTTTATGAGGCAGAAGGATAAACAGAGGAACAGTGAGGCCATTGGACAATGCAGCTGTGCAGAGCTGCAGGATGAAGTAGTCAGCCATGGTAGCCTTCCAGCCGTCCACTCAGGCAGTGTTGACCTTTGTTGCTTCAGTTTCTCTGAGAGCGTCTTCCTCTAAACCCTGTCTTGAAACTTTGAATGACCTTAAAGGCAAAATAAAAAAAAAATAAAAAAAAAAATAAAACTTTCGAAAACCCAGATAAAAATGTCCCAGGAGTCATAATTAAAGGAGATCAGAGTTGCATTTAGTAAAATATCTTATCCACTTTCATCCTTTATCTACGTTTGAAAAGCTGTTCAAGCCTGGACTCTACCACAAAGAAATAACAGCTTAATTCAACTTTTCATGAATCTTCATGATGGATGAAAAAAATCTTTAAAGTCTAAATTAGGGTTAATAAGCTGTTGTCAATCTTAAGTAGTCATTGGAGTACAATCTGGACAGGCTGGCAGTCTATCACAAGGCAATGCAGAGGCACACAGGACAAGCAGACAGGCACATAAAACTCACCTCTGAGGGGAATTTAGAGAGACCAATTTACCTAACATGCACATTTTTGGACTGTGGGATGAAGCTTGTGTATCTGTACCTAATTTAGAAACATCAAACAACCTCAAAAAACCTTTTTTTTTTCATTAAAATAATACTTATTTAAAAAAAAAAAACTAAACCAGAAAGAGGTGAAATGGATTATTTTGTATGACTAAAAGTTACCTTACTCGCTCTAATTTCACAGAACTGTACAGAAGCTTACTCTATGAAAATCTGAATTATTATCCAAAATATTATTACGACGTCATTGCATCAGATTCTAAGACGTAAGACAAAGATCAAATCCATCTTCTGGCTGCAGCGTATTATTTTAACCTCTATCATGAAATCAGCAGTCTTACTCTCAGCAAGAAAGAAAAAGTAAAGATGTCTCCTTGTTTCTTTCTTTCTCAGTTGTTTTACAGATAATGTTTGAAATGTTGAAATGCTGTCTGCTGACTGCTCCACAGAGCTGCGCGCGTGTCAACATCTCAGAGGGTTCCTGTCCGGAGAGGATCATCACCATCACCGGCTCCACGGAGAGCGTTTTCAGAGCTTTCACCATGATCACGTACAAACTGGAGGAGGTCGGTGTGACACACTCAACATCTCAACAGTTTACTGCTAATTTGCGAGAGATGAAAACAGCAGATCAATCATAATTTCAACCTTCTGAGGGGGTTTGATGAAACAAATTGAGATAAGAGCAGAAAACACTAGTAGTGAGATATTAGGATGTGGCCATAGTCATAATGGAGTCATAAATAAAGCTTCCGTTTGAAGTCTGGATAAAGTGCAAAAACACATTTCACCAGATGATAACAAGATATCAGCTCATGAGCTTCACCTCACGTTCTTCCCTAAATGTGTTCTTAAAGCTAATGATCACAGTCCAGTGTAAAACATTAAAAGACAAAAAGTACTATTTCAATATTTCAAAGCATTTAATGTGCTTGCAGGTGAGATTGTTTTGAAAACTGTGCAGATGTTACTTTGTAGCATAAAATCTATATAAAACACATTAAAGTTTGTGATCATCGTATGACAAAATGTAGAAAAATGTTACAAATTTCATGTATGGCTGACAGATAACTTTTGACGACCAAACACATTAAGGTGAAACATGTTGGGTTCAGCCTAAAAAAATAGTAACTGCAACTAATGTATACCTGCTGATGCGAGGTGATTGTACATGTCTGATCTAGGCTTCTCAATCCGTAACGTCCCCTGGTGACTGTCTAGCACAACGTTAATTAATTTAGTGGAAATTCCTCTCAGCTAAGGCCCCACAGCAACGTCTGACAAGAAAACAGATGCTCAGGCCAACACCCCCCAGTAAAAATACACACTGCAGGAGCACAGTGCAGTTTTCATTAAAGATCTTTCACATTCACCTCGTTTCATCCCTGAAACTCCTGAGTTTCCATGGCAATGCGCTGGCCTACCCACTGTGTGCGGTTTCCACCGTATAGTCGGGTTATTGAATGTCTGACACCTTTAATTAAAAACAAAGGGAATAATCAGATTGTTTTTGAACAGATTAGACGTTTTTTCTGTCTCTATCACAGCAGTGCAAGTTAATTTACTTCTTAGTTTGCTGTTGATTAACAATGTTTCAGTCATATTTTTGCAAATGCAAACACTCAATGACCAGAATCAACATGTCCCAGGTCAGGAATACAACAGTCTTTAGTGTAACTTCGCTCCAAAAGCTAAATATTGCAGAACTAAACAAATTTACACAACAATGTCAACATTTGCACAAAATGAAAGAACCCCAATTAGCCTCTTTAGACAGTTTATTAGCAAAAACAGAAGTTGATTTGTTAATTACACTTTAAGGAATGCATGTGAGGAGACCAGCTTTACATTAAAAGTGCCTGTGAGAACTGCTGTCTTTGCTTTAAGAGCCTTGTTCCAACATCACATTGAGAAAGTATAGGAATGCTCGAGAATATTTAGATGTGGTGATTATATTTAGATCAAATCAAGAAAAGGGTGCCCAGAATCTGCGTGTTCCTCTTCTAATGAGACGAGACGTCAAGAGAGCCCGATCCGCCTCACTAAATATGGCCATGAAGCACGGAGACACAAAAGGCTCATCAAAATATCCCTTTAAACTTAAAGTTCACAGTTATTTGAATTATTGTGTGATTTATTTCATGAGTAAAATTGCCCACGGATGCACATCCATAAGCTCATGTTCCCCTCATGAGTTAAACTGGTTTTAGCAGCAAAACTGGCACTAATACCAACCACTGATGAGAAGAAATCCATTTTTGCTGGGATTTTGAAGGTGAGGTGGTACATTTACATGTCAAATGTTGAAAGGGGGAAAATTATTCATTTAATTAAATATTTAACTCAAATGGCAAACAGCATAACTAATGAATTTTAAATTGCAAATGCAACAAAATCATATCTGCATTAACATTCTTCCAATTCTGTACATTTAAATATTAACTTTGGATGGCCATTTCATCAGATAACCTTTAACATGTTAACAGCTTCCTGTCAGCAAAAAAGAAGCGATTCACATTTTGTGTCGAGAGCCAGGTTATAGATGTAGTTGAACTGTTCACACTGTGCAGCTGCAAATAGCGGGACATTTTAAGCTTTATAGCATTCCTTTTTTACCACAGCAATGCATTTTAAAATATAAATCAAGACAACTAATAAATATGCTCCTATTTGTTTCATGAAGAAAAATATAAAGCGATGTTTACAACAACCACTCCCTTTAATATGTTAGAAAGAGAGCAATGCAAAAATAACAATTAATTGTGAAATGGGACAAATAAAGGTCATAGTGCATTTGGATTCAGTTCCCTTTACAATGATGCCCCCAGAAAAGTAAATGAAGTCATTTTGTCAGTACATAAGAGGTTTGTTAACGAAAAAAACAAAAAATAAAACAGCATCGTGAAGACCAAGGTTAGACATGGGTAACGCTTAAAACAGAGTTGGGTGATAAAACAATCTCCCCATGTTGAAACATCTCACAGAAAACTGTTATCTGAAAATAGAAAGAAAGGCAAGAAAGGTACCTCAACTACCAAGACCCAGACCAAAACAAGCCAAGAGGACCATGATTACTCTGCAGAAGCGGCAGAAATTCCCAGCTCAGTCAGGCAGACATGTAATCTGGTCTTTATAGAAAAGTGAGAAGAAAAAAAGCCAGTGTTGATAGAAAGTCTCTTTCTCAACATAAAAACACCTAAATGTCAGAAGTTAATGATATATCAAACTTAAATAATGAAAACTAAAGGTGTTATTATCTGTTATAGTGGCCCTGTATGTACTTTGTACTGGTTCGATACCTAAATATCTAAAAATGTAGTTTCAGGCTGCATTTTTAACTTTAGTACAAAAATGACAAAGACCGTTATTTTAAGATAAAGTGATGATATTCAGTATCACTCTCAACTCTACCAAGACCCATGAGTGCATTTGCAAGACACTACAAATATTAATATTTTCATTTGCTGTATGAAAACATGAAATAATGCAGAATTTGTTGCTCGCTGAAATAACCTTTGGCTCAACTCTGGATTTTTAGAGCCCTATATGTGGTTCATCTTTTGCCATGCTGCATCACCATGGCAACTTGCACAGGTTGTGTTTCTAGCATGAAGGTGGAACACAAATAAAAGCACCGCCTTCCAGCAAATCAATACTGCTGGAAAATAAGAGGTAAAAAATAAATCTGTGCTTGATAAGAGACTCATTTCTGTCTACCTGAATTAAACAGTAAGGAATTTTGAGAGGTTTTTTTTTTTTTTTTTTTTTACGAATACAATATTCACATCAACTAGCTGAAAGCTACAGATCAAAAACTCCCAGACTTTACAGTTTTATATCCTGTTTGTCATTTAATAATAGACGGTCGACAGGTGTATCTTCTCCATTTCTACTCCAAATCTTAACAAGGTATTTGGCCCAGATACTTTTTTTTTTTTTTTTTTTATCAAGCAATGAAAATTATAAATTTTTGATAAAGAGATTTGTTAAATTTTTACTGTGAGTTGCATGTAATTGCAGCATTCAGGTCCTCTAGCAGTTGGTCCAGATGACTGAAAGCAGGAGGATAACTGCTGGTTCTAAAGAATTGCTGTCAGCTCACCAATTGAGCCTATCGATCAATAGGATTTAGAGTTGCCGGTCGGTAGTTCGCAGTCTGCTTTTTCAGCCTTTAAAATAACCTATTAGCCGTCAGCCTGTCTCAGCACGATAAACAGGTGAATAATAATGGAAACAACAAATGATTTCGAACCCTTTGTTTCAATTAGATTTTTAACTAAGCCTCAGTACTAAGAAAATCGAAGTAGCAGTATGTACACATCACATGATTTGAAACATACCATAAAATGCATATAAAACAGTGTATATAAAACAGTATATCTTTTTTAAATTCAGCTCTTTCAAACTGATCCTCCTGGATTCAGTCTCAGGCTGCAGAAGTGAGCAGCACATTTTCCCCACAATCTTCCATGTGGTTACTGCTTTCTCTGTTGCATAGATTCCTGCGGTTTTATTAAACGTTTGAAATGTCATTAAAGACAACAGACAGGGGTGAAGAAGAGATTCCTTCCCAGCCTCCTGGGAATTTCGCCTGTACCTGACAATTTATGATTCTTCAACCAGCATGGATACAACAGACTTTAGCTATAGTTTGAGGGTTGCAGCAGGAAATATATTCCTCTCACTTCTTGTTTTCTGCATTCAAATAATTATTTCACCCTGTTTCCTCTCCCCCCATAGGACCTGAATGCACTGGTGGCCAATGGCACCATAAGCTCCAAGCCACCAGTCACTCTTCGGTTGGTCATCCCTGCCAGCCAGTGTGGCTCACTCATTGGGAAGGGAGGCGCAAAGATAAAGGAGATCAGAGAGGTGAGAAATGAATCCATTTCAGAAAATATGTGAAATATAAAAAGAGCAAATCTGCTTCTGGAAATGAGAGATGAAGGGTGTAGCTGGAGGTGAGCGACCTTCCTTTTCATTTCATAGTTTCCTGGCTAACGTCCTTCAAGCATAAGAGTCCCATGCAAATGAAGAAGTAAGCTATTAAAAAAAAGTCCAGCTATTACCCAGGTTGCCATAAAAAATAATGAAAAGCAAACAAATGAATGAATGAATGCGGTTACAGGGGTGTATTATGGCAGTTTTTGCCCTGTTGTCTGAGAGTTATCTACCCCAGACCACTGAGGTTCTTCCCCAACTCCAAACCCCTGATTAGGTTGGATGGTCTATAAATCAACGTCCTGTCCTCATTTATAAAGCTAAATTTGGTTTTATCTCTTTGCATTTGCAAACTTAAATTCTACAAGTACAACAACTTTGAGCCATTGTGTCAAAGGCTAAAAGAATCCAAGTATTCTGCCACTTACTAGTGGAAATAACTCTAAAATCATTTACATTTAAAGATACTCACACATGCATATATTAATGTTTTATTGATTAATTAATTAGTGTTGTATATGTCATTGGACCCATTTTTTAGCTCTGATTGCATTTGCATTTTTAGACAATGCACATAACATAAAATATTTATGCCCGAGTTGTATTTACAAATAGAATAAAATAAAAACATAGCGTTTTATAAAACAGAAACCTGTCAGAAAAACACATAAAAGATAATGAGGTTGCACCTTTAATGTGTCTGTATTTGTATTTTCTTTTTAAACATACATGTTTTTTTTTGTTTTTTTAGTGAATAAGTTTTGTACTACTGCAAATGGGTTTGTTTTTTTTTAGCAAAGTGTTTAGCTTTTAAATGTTGCTTTAAATTTTTTTTTGTATAAATGAGAATTCTTGGAAAATAGAAAGACCATTCACTAAATGCCAAAAAAAAAATAAAAATAAACAAAGAAAATAAAAACTGTTTATTAACAACCTTTGCGGTTGGTCTCCTTCCAGGTAGGTTAAGAAACGTATTGTTATCGAATCCGGTCGAAGCAAAGTGAAGCGTCACGGCAGCGTGATCATGAATGGCCTTATCTCCTCAAACAAATTGATCTTTGTATCCTGTAACATTTACAGAGCACAGGAGCTCAGATACAGGTGGCAGGGGATTTGCTGCCCAACTCTACTGAGCGAGGGGTTACGATATCTGGGAATCAGGACTCGGTAATCCAGTGTGTCAAGCTCATCTGCACAGTAATCCTGGAGGTAGGAGGCACACGGTTCCTCTCTTTGCTGACATTTGTGAAAGCCTTCCTGCTGCAGCAGCGGGAAGGTAACGACTGCTGTTGACGTGCAGGTTAGAGTTTCACCCCACAGCTTCTGGCTCCACTGCTGCAGTAGTTCACATATTTCTCGTTGGTTGCATGACCTCTTTGTTATGCAATATTCCTATGAGTGCGTTGCATTGAAGCTAGCGCAGCCACACTGAGAGTCATTGTGTAGAGGGGGGGTCACGCAGTTATCAAAGAGCAAGCTTCTTTAATGTTAGGACTTGTACTGAAAACAGGACATTACATGAAGTGGGGAGGTCTGACTCTGAGGTCAAAGCTCTGTCTCCTAAAAGACAGAAGTTTGCTCACAGAAAATAAAGTGGCCAGCAGCACATTCTGTACACTTTTATAGACAAAATCTCTCTTGAGAAATCTGACAGGGCAGAAAAAGAGAGAAAAAAAAACAACAACCCCGAGCCCGGTTTTCTCAATGTGTGTTAATGGAAGTGCACAAGCGGCTTTTTGTTTTAGCGCTGCAGCTGGACCTGGCTGACTAATTGCTAGTTTGAACCAGTTTTCTTCAAAGGCTTGCAACTTTCATTAGGATTCTGTTCCAGCGGCATCTTGCTTTTGGCTCTCAAGATTTAAATTATGCAAAGTTATACAAAGATTTTATGACTGTTCTACATTTTCAACTCAAAGGCGCATCATCAACACTGCAGAGGCCTTATGAGATGTAGACTATCATGTACGCTTTGTAATCGCCTTCTCTTTTCAGCGTTTGAATAATTTTATCTTGAAATAACTCTGTGTCAGTGGAGGTGTAATCCAAGCCCGTCCACAACCTCGGTGTGTGTCACATAATAAAACACAACTATTATCAACATGTAACATTTATTTTTGTAGCTTATGGCAAATTTATTTTTTTGCTGATTTAATTCAAAAAGTGAAACTCAGACAAAGATTCAAGTTGGCAAGTCCTGTTGGAAAATGAAATCAAGACGGAAGCAAGAGGAGCTCAAAAACAAATTACATTTTGAGGTCTCAATTGCTGTAAGCCATAATTATGAACTTTCTGAATCGAGTTAATGAAGGAAATACATTTATCTAAATTATATAATTGGAGATGTATTTGTACATAGTCAATGTAAAACAGAAAAAAAAGAATAAAAACAAATATGACAAAGACAGATGCTGAAAACATTGCTAATATTTTAAGTATCGTCTTTATTTTATTCTTTTAGAATTATTATTTTAGTTCTAAAATAATAATTTTATCAATCACTGATTTAATGAGATTCATGTTTAGAGTATAACTTTATGTTCCCTTTGATAAAGGTTTTAGCCTCTGATTATTTGTTTTTTTCTCCTCAGTCTCCACCTAAAGGTGCCACCATCCCCTACCGACCGAGTCCCTCGCCAGCTGCTCTGCTTATTGCAGGGAACCAGGTAAGAAACTTAATTAAAATGATTTTAGGATGGCTTCAGACTGTAGTTTTACAAAAAAAAAAAAGTGTGAGCCGAAAAATTCCTGAATAGAGGAAATGATGCAGAAAGAAATATTATCAGTAAAATAAATTTGACATGATTACTTCTGTTGGGTTTTATTTTAAGAGGTTACGAGTCATAGCTAAAATAAATTATAAGGAGACTTGTTTCTTCTTATAAGGTTAATTAAATTAACATATCTTAACTTAATTAAAATATGTTGACTTTCTTGTTATGAAAATATTTCACCAAAATGAAAAAATGTCCTCATCATGACAAAGGGAACTAGAAGATTACCGGTAAGTTATTAGTTGACTTTTCAAGTTGTCCACCAACACACCAACAAATGTCTCCAAATAAAAAAAAAAAAAAAAAGAAAGAAAACTACAGAGGACAGGAAACTAAAATAACTGCCACCATAAATCAGTTTAAGTGTTTTCATCTATGAGGCATAAGTCATTTCTATTTTAAGTTCCATTTGCAATTATGTATACTATGCTCTTAAGGAAAAAAGAAAGAGAAACAAACAAAGGAAAGAAAAAAGAAAGCTCAACAACTTATCCCTGTTATTTTTATACTTTAAAAAGTGATTGCATCTTTTTGTCTTTCTTTGGATTTGTTTATTGTTTAGCAAATTATCTGCTTATTACTGTGGAAATCCAGGACAACTACTTGGAAATAAAAATATGTGTTTCAACATTATTTTTCTTATTTAATTATATCAGAAAAAATATATAAATACAATAAGTCTCATGGTGGATTATTGTGATGTTGTGATTGTTGTAGCAGTAAAACAGAGCAGAATGACAAATGGTTAGAGGAGGGCCAATGATATTAATGAAGCAGAATAGTAATTTTATACTGTTTTTGGATAGATAGCAGAGGTGGGACCAAGTCACTGTGTTGCAAGTCTCAAGTCTTTGTCCTCAACTCCAAGTCAAGTCACAAGTCAAGTCAGGCAAAATTCAAGTCAAGCCTCAAGTCGTCAGCTTGGAATTTCTTTTCGAGTTGTTTTTTTTTTTTTTACATTTTTAAACAACGCTCCAATGCTAAATGACTTAAGAAGAAAGGAGATCAGGCTTTTTCTGTAGCTGCTCCTTTTCTATGGAACAATTTACCTTTCTACATTAGATCTGCCCACTGCTTGGATCATTTTAAATCGCTTTTAAAAACTCATTTTTATTCATTGGCATTTAATTGAAGTAGTGCTTGATACCCTGTTCTTTTTTAGCAATTGATGTTATTGTTGTTTTTGTAAAGCACTTTGGTGCAGGTTTTTACATCTGTTTTTAGAGTGCTATATAAATAAACTTGACTTGATTGCTGTCAGAGGAGGGGGGGGGGGGGTAAAACTACCGTAAGAACCGTGGGAGGAGGAGGGGGTATTTATGGAAAAATACTAATACAGGAGCAGGATGGGTAGTTTCCCTTATGAATCCACCATCCATCATGTGATGGAACTGGACCCAGTTCATCATTATGATGGGACAGAGACACACTCTCTTCCCTGAGTTCAGGTACAGAACCTGCTTTCTGATCCGGACCCCGCTCACTATCCACCGGCTCCCTGAGCTAACCGGATTTATACAGCATGATTAAACATAGCATGCAGAGAAGCGGTATCACCAACGTAACCCAGAGTTGCTAACACGACGTTAGCTAGCCAGTTGTCTCATAGTAAAAGAAAAGTACCGCTTACCTCTTTGTGCAACTTCAAATGCCGAACAGTTGGAAGTTGTATCTCCACATGAGATCCTGGTCTTGCAGGTTTTGCAAGACCAGGAGACCAACTAGTGCACTTGGAGAACATGCAAACCCCATGAAGACAGAAGAACCCAGGCAACTATTTTATTTAAAAAAAAAATGTTTTAATCATATCTAAGGAGAATTTGGATACCAATTAACTAAACAGTCGTGAGTTGAGACTGTGGCAGGAAGCCGGAGTGCCCGGAGAGAAACCTGCAAACAGGAAACCTGTCAAATCTTTTTAACTTTAAGAGAGGGGAGAAGACATGGGGCAAAGGTCAACGAGTCATCTTTTTGGACTCTGGGAGGAAGCTGGAGAACCAGGAGAGAACCAACTAATGCACTTGGAGAACATGCAAACCCCATGAAGACAGAAGAACCCAGGCAACCATTTTATTTAAAAAAATGTTTTAATCATATCTAAGGAGAATTTGGATACCAATTAACTAAACAGTCGTGAGTTGAGACTGTGGCAGGAAGCCGGAGTGCCCGGAGAGAAACCTGCAAACAGGAGACCTGTCAAATCTTTTTAACTTTTCATCCCATGAATTTAAGTAAGCTAATAAGTTGGCCTGAATCCCCGCAGGTTCAGGACAGTAAAGAAGTTCTTCTCAACGTCTTTAAGTCGGGACGTACTTAAACATGTTCTCAACAAATTTTAAACTGAAATTGTATAATGGGGTATTTATGTCCATATCATGAGTCTCCCAACCTGATTACATTTTACCTGAGTTATCTCTGTTCCAAATTATTGTACTCGTCCCTGGAAGAGTAAAACTCAAAAGACACAGTGACCTTACCACACAGAGAAGTTCTGGTCGAATCAACGACTCCAGTTTCCTCTGGGAGATCTTCCCCGTCCGGGGATACCTCAAAGTCACTGGTTATAGTGCCCTTCACATGAGTATTCTCTATCGAACCCAGCGAGTGAATCGATGAAGCCAAATATCTCGCTGTCAGTTCAGCGAATGTTTTGGCTGCGAGGTCAGCCACAGATAAATCTTCCCCAGCCGGGGTAGATTCTTCTGCGACTGTACTCCTGCTCTCAAGATCCATCGACTTTGAGCAAGCGTCCCCAGCCGGGTCAGCTTGCTCCAGGACAGTGCTGTCGTCCTCAGCGCTGTCTTGTGAGGTCTTAGTCAGGTCTGAAGCTGCTGGTTGTTCGGAACAAACCTCCCCAGCCGGGTCAGTTTGTTCCTGGCTACCAGTTGGTAGACCTTCCCAAAACCAGTCGATCTCTTCATCCTGAGAGACCTGACAGTCACCGTCGTCGGAATCCTTCCCAGGAAAGTAATAGTCACATATCTTTTTGATACCCGAGCTGATGCCGTATCCAACGCCGAGACCAACCGGGATAATCAGGGGAACAAGTACCTTTGAAATGCTAAACATTTTTATGAATTTGTGCAAATTTGGATCATCTAGATCCTGGTTGGTGCACTGAGATTCAAGCTTTAGAACTTCTTTGATCTATTGTGATGTACATGGTGTCATCTATGACCTCATCAGTGAGCTCACTGGACTTCTGGGGCAAGGTTTTTGGTTCTGATCGTTGCTATGGAGATGAAGGTTAATCCCTCAAGTCACAAAGCAGTGATTCAGTTCAAGAGGCATGCAGAGTAATGGATTTTTAAAATGCAAAAACTTTGTGACTCTAGGGGTCACAAAGAAAAACAAATACTTGCCAGTGGCGTTTCTAGCCCTGTTTTAGGGGTGCTTTAACACCCCTAAAACAGTATCACAGCACCCCTGAATAGGGTTGCCACCCATCCCGTAAAATACAGAGTCGTCTCATATTTGGGTGTGAAATGTGCGTCCCGTATTGAACCGATACATAATTGTCCGATAGACATGCTTATCACACATGGTGTATTGTTAACACTAGGTTTAACAATAATGACCAAAATAAAACACGGGAAATATTAAGGACAGCTAAATTGTCGTGGCGGGAGCTAAAAGGACCCCTGAACTCTATGGACCGACGATGAACGTCACGGTTGCCTAGAGACGGACATAATGCAGCCGCGGTGAGCTGCTATCCACTTGCGTCTTTTTAAAACGTCCCCTACCCGATTCCATGTTCTTAGAAGCCAGAACGCTTTCAAAAATACAGACGTGAGTGAAAAGACGCGCATTATTTCAGTTAGGATGGATACTGTGTACATAAATACTGTGTACATAGACCTGCAGCCCAGGGGCGGTTCTAGACGGGGGCCAAGAGGGATTCTCAAGACATTATACTAAATAGATGTCTTTTTTAAATATTCAGTGGTAAATATTTTTAAACCTTCACAATTTTATTTTCAATGTATTATTAAAAATAAAAATTATTTTGAATACAAATTAATTTAATAAAATAAAAATTATATTGCTGCACTTTTAGCTGCTGTATCGAGATAGGATCACACTTTCCATCAGCTAGATCAGGTTTTGCAACCTGAATCTCTGGAGACACAAGGGGCTCTTTGGTTCACAATATTAAATGATGAAATATTGCTCTGTTTTTGTTTAATTCTTTTTTAAGTGTCTCATAAAAAACACAGATTACACGGGGCCCTCTAAATTTGGTCTAGAAACCAGCCTCCAAAGAAAACAGGATAGACCTTTATATATATATTTTTAACCAGCTAAAACGAGGCCAGACTTGTATCATCAGCAACTTTATTCAGAAGGCAATTTGCATTGCAAAATAATTAGGCTTAGTGATTTTTTGCAATGGGCAATTTTAAGTGGCAATGCACATATAAATGGTGGCATGTTAGGGCATGAAAAGTATTTCTAGTACTGAAGGTCTGGACATTTGACTATTGAGCAACGATAGCTTGCTGGAGCCGCGGACTCTGTTGAAGTTTTAAATTGTACCTACTCACTAACATTTGGCTGTGACATATGTAATGTGCCAGTTTGATGCCATGAAGCTTACTGGAAATTGCATGTGCTGCAAACAACCATACCCCCACTGCGAAGAGAGAAGTGCTGAGTTGAACGTAGCGGTCGTTAATGTTAGTTCGATGTTTGGAAGTGTAGCCAACATAGACTGAACGTCTTTGTTCACTTCATCTGCTGCCATGGCAAACTGCAATCCTAAAACAACACAGAAAATCAACGTCACTGTTCTCAACTCCTCCTTCCGGTTGGGGATTTGCCCAATTGAAATTCAAGCAGAGAAATTGAATTCAATGGGCGAAATCCCAGATGTTGCACTGAAGGGAGTTGTGTAAGAAGGCAATGACCAGGCCGAGTTCTTCCTAAAGTTTCTTGGAGATGGCACTTGCATCTTGCATGGTCCATTTTTTTTCTTTTTCATCTGTTTTTTTTTTTTTTTTAAACTACCCCTGGTGTAAAGACAAGAATCCTATTGAAGGTCACTGGTGGGAGCCTGAGTGGATTTTGCATGTGTAAAATGACTGGAGCTCTAAAGATGCTGTTGTTTGAGAAGGGGCAGATACCCTCAGACCACCTCCCCCCACCCCCCCAGTCCCCTCCTCGTGAAGCGAATCACAAGATTAGCAAGTGAGGCTGGAGGCCTGCCGTCTCCTCTGGCTGTAGCAGCAGCCAGATATTCTGCATAGCTGTCAGCAGTTCTGACACTGTTTGTGCTGCTTCAGACTCGAGTCAATTTACAGAATGACTCTGTGTTTCTGATATTCCTCATAATAGGCAATAAAATTAAACCCGGGGCATGGCGTCGGTCACCGAGAGGAGGCTTTAATGAAAGCTGTGCCGTGATAAGGATGCATAAATCTGTGAGGGAAATGAAATAGGGTGGGAAAAGGTCTATGGAATGAGTCATAGCCCATAAGCCTGTTACGTGTGTAAAAGTGTCAGAAATGCAGGCTTGAGAGGCTATCGCGGACCAAATTTGATCTGTGGCAACAGCTAAAAATAAACTAAACATTTTAAGCTTCTATTTATTATTCTCACATCATATGTAGTTCTCAAACTTGTGGCTAGTATGCACAGATTTACTTCCACCCACTTGCACTCCAAGCTAAAATATTTGCAGAGCGTTGCAGGCATGACAATGTGGTAACATATACATTGGAGTGCAAAAGTATTTATTCCCCTGAACATCTTTGCTTTTTGTGAAGTTAGATCCAGAAAGCTTAATGTGCTATAATGGGATTTAATGTGACAGACCAAAACAAAGCAGCACACAACTGTGAAGTGGAAGGAAAAAATGTATATGGGTTTCAAAAATAAATGTGCAGAGTTTGTGTTTTTAGTCCCTTTCACCCTGATACCTCAATAGAATCAAAGGCCTTCAGCGGTCACCTGATTGGTAAACAGAGTCCAAAATTAAATCTCAGCGAATTACAGCTGTTTTAGATAATATTAGAGAACAAACAGCACAATGAAGACAAAGAAAGTCAGCAGCCAGATCAGGGGAAATCTTTGGAGCAGGTTAAAACTGGGTCAGTTTCTTGAACAACATTACGAGCTTTACATTCTTCACTGAAAAACTATTTAATCCATCATCTGAAAATATTAAACGTACGACACAACTGCAAACTTGACAGGGCAAACTGTCTTCCACCTAAACAAAATAAAGGATATTAACACAGAGAAGCAGCCAAAGCAACCATGTTAACTGCAGAGGAGCTGCAGAAATCCACAGCTCGGGTGGAAGAAAACTGACAGAACAACCATCAGCCATGCACTCAACTGTTCTGGCCTTAATGGAAGAGCAGCAAGAAAGAAAAAAAAAACTATGTCAACACCTGTTTGCATTTTGCAAAAAAATGAAGCAAAATTCAACATGTGTGAATACTTTAGCATGGCGTTGAAATTTCTTTTTGCCTCCCTCATTTGTTTCCATGTCTTTTTAGGTTTTTGACGCATCAGAATTCGCCCCCCACCCTCTCTATTCAGTCACCCAGGGTGGTCTGGACCTCCAGCAGGTAAGTGGACTGATCCCTGATGTGCAGTCTGTGTAACATGTAATATTCTCCTTAAAGTCTCTTGAATAAACCTGTCTCTGTGGGAGCCAGCTTGTTTCAAGCACTAGTCTTTAAACTCCCCTGTAGAGTGGAGGAATGAGTGTTAGCTCTGTGAGGATCTGAGTGATGATAGAGAGCACGGCTTGTGCTGGAGGTGCACAGAAACACAGTCCAATACGCGGTATGAGGCATTACAACCAACAGCTGAGCGCAAAGCTGCAGCTATTGTTCTTGCCTTTCATAGGAGCTATAAGCAGTGCCGAAACCTGATGCCACTGCGCACCACCACCGCAGATCCACCGTGTCTTTTTTTGTCCCGCCAAGCTCTGCACCACAAACATTTCGGCTTTAGGAGTATTCGTCCCATGACAGCAGAGGAAGCTGCCGTTATGTTGTCAGCATGGAAAGGGCAGCCTCTGGCTGAGGATAGTAAGATCTAAACATTCAACGCATTAAGTGGGTTTGTAAATTCTACCAATGTTTCATGAATTTACACTGTTTCTGATCTTCCGGATTTAGACGCAGCTTTGATGCATTGATACAGTTCAAGGATGAGCTCTCCTCTCCCATTTATGGCCGCATAGAATGGACTGGTAATAGATTCCAGACTGCTGGCGTCAGACAAAATTGAGTTAAGCTAAGTGCTGTCTGGTAGGGCCATAACTGTAATGAGGGAGGGATATAAAGACACCCCCTTAATTATTCAGATGGATAGATACATCCATAGATCCATATTTTACTTTTCAGCTGTTGGATGGTCTCTTGAGTTTTGAGGCTTCAGCTGTTATTTTCCACAGTTCACCTTTTATTCAGAAATGTCTACCTAAATGTATCGTTTTGCTTTCTCAGCAATAAAACCTGGCTGCAATCGTTTGTCAATGATCAAGTGCAACTTTAATGCGTATGTAGCAATGTAGCCCTCAGAAGCAGAGTTCATTAAGTAGATCCTGAGACATTATCACCATATAACCACAGACAACTAAGGACGTCGTTCTGCCCTCCCTGAGTGTTTCAAGGCGATTCACTAAAAGAACAACAAAGATCATTTAAATTAAACATGACTTTATGCACAAATGTTGCAGTATTTTATTATTTAACTATCACAACTTGAGTAGGATGGCTAAAGAAATTTTATTAATGTTTATCAGCAAGATTGCAATTTACCAAAAATTCAAATCACTGCTAACAATTAGCATTGGTGCTGTAATGACAGACATAAAAATCAAAACTGAGCTTGACTGGAATAGGAACTCACAATGGACACCATTATACAATCAATCATCTTACAATAAACGTTTTTGAGAGGTCTCTGTTTAACTTGGCTTAAATACAAGACCAGAAACTTAACATTATTAATTTAGTTGACTGATAAATTCATTGTCTTTGGTCTTGTCAATTGTGGCAGAATTATTTTTGATAAAATTCTGTTCTGCAGTTCTTTTGAGTTGGCACTTTCAGCATCTCTTCTGCATTGACATATTTGTTTTCTCCCGCAGGAATTTTGAAATATTTTGCTTTTATCAACGAAAGATTATTTTCTCAGTAATGTGCAACATTTTGCTGCCCCTAAACAAAGACATTTCTAAGGAGTTTTTGTATTACTCTCAGTCAGTAGCGGATGAAGCCAAACACACAGTGAATCTACTGTTTCAGCTGCTTTTCCACCATTTCATCCAGCTGTTGTCCTTGGCCTTACCTAGTGCGGCTTTATCTGATTGAGTGAACAACCTGCATCATGTGCCAAAAACCACTCCAGATTCCAGATTTATCCTGCTCTTTGGAAAAGCACTTTGGATTTCTTTTATGGAGTTTTAATCATAATATGCAGCAAACTTTGAGCAGAATTGTCTCACTGAGCTCCGAGGCAACTTTTTGACCTTGGTACTTTTCTTGTAATGTTGAAGACAAGCTGAATCAGAACAGAAAGTTATGTGATTTCCTTGACGTTCATGGAAAATGTTAGGTTTTGTTCATGTCATAGCTTTGTTGCTATGACATGAACAGTCAGTGTTCAGCCATTTCCTGTTCATTTGTTTAATAAGACTAGAACCTGCATTGATAAAACACATGCTACGCATATTGCGTAATGTATTTTTTTTCAATAAATATTTAAAACCATATCGACTGTAATCTTTTTGTAACGTTATGCTGGTTTCAAAAAGATAACTGGCAATTTAGTGTTGCAAGTTATCAAAACCAGGAAAACACATAATGATAATCATGGTTAGCATAGCACAACTAAACATTATTAGTGTTAGGACACACTACCTGCAGTTCAGTACACATGATTTTGGTCCAGTTACATTAGGAGAACGAAGAGCAAACTATAAAGCAAAAGCTTGAGTTTCACTCCAGAAGAGTGGGATTTGTATGTTGGACATGAATCAATTTTAAAGGTTTCTTTCTCCTATAGTACATTGAAAATGCACACAGTAATCAATGGGACCCTGTCAGCTTCACCAAGTGTGAAATATTTATGCTTTTGGGTGTTTATTAATATGCTAGACTCTTCATTGCTATAAGGACATTTATGTTTGTGTAGCACAAAGCTCTGAAAAATGCAATAATCTTAATATTCTGTCCATTTGCCTGACATTGTGTTATCAGGTACATAGTTCATTGCAAATAACCATCTCCTTTATTTTTATATGGATTTCAGCAAAAGAGGTGGGAAAAAATTATTTATTACTTCAGGTTAGGTAATTGGAGTTAAACCATGGTGAAAAAAATACATTTGGATATTTTTTTTTGTTTTGTTTCAACCCATTATTGCAGTGATGGTACATTACTGTAGATTATTATTATTGTATGTAATATTTGACATGTAAGGTGCATTTATTTTATAACATAGTCGTTAAATGGATCAAAAGAGTGTTTCTCTGCAACAATATATTTTTTCAAGGCCACCATAAAACCTTCATTGTTGGAATAAGCTCTGGACCCAGTATAGAAATGTTTCTTTTCATATGTGTAGATTGTCCAGGAAAACAGAAAACTGCAGACAGAGCAGTTCTTTGTAAAACTTTAATAAGCTATTTTTAATGCTGCTGGCAACACAACTCAAATACTATTGACCTCTATCATGGCAACAGCTCTGAAAAATACACAGAAAGGACATTTCCACACTGGGTCAAACAAAAGCTAACAGTTGTGTCTGAATCAATCAATGAGAACAAGAATGAATTTATACTTTAGATTTACCCAATGACTGTTTCTTTTTAGTGGAAATGCGGCCATCTGTTTCCTTCTCTGCTCCATGTTATTTAGCAAAAACAGCTTGTATTCACAGTGAAGCACTTTCATTAGGAAGCTGCAAATTTATTGCCTGTGTGATGTTTTTACTGCTACAATTTAACTAATGCAGAATGCTCTGTTACAGGCCTACACCTTGCAAAATCAATATGGCATTCCACATTCAGAGGTATGGCTGCTTCTAGGAGGATTGTGATTTAACTAGACATGGGCCAGTTATGATAGCAAGTTATACAGAGGTTTTAAAATGTTGCGTTTCAAAGCTGCTCCTATTGTCCTATTATTGCTGCATATTTAGGTCCTTTGATTGAGATGTTAAGGTACTGGAGGACATGCTGTAGAGTACTGCAATGCTGATCCTCAGTTCTCTGTTGGTGGTCAGCAAACTGAAGAAACTTAATCTCACACTACGCTGCATTGTCTTGCAACATAATATCTATTCTTCTAATAATAATCTGAGCACTAGAGGCCACATCTATATATTTAATTTCTAGATGGTCAGTTGCTGTTTAAATATGGAACGTGAAAAAGCACAGCTGACCATTGAATTCCACACTCCTCATCCTAATGCATGAACACTATTCAGATTCGAAAGCGACACCTATAGATTAAAAGACATGACAGGACTTGATGTTCCACAAATTGTCCATTTCATCACATTTAGACCTGAATTGTTTTCAGTACACTGGCAAACGTGGGAGGACGGGAAAGAATGTGACAGCTGCTTCATACGCAGTGTGTTATATAATCTCTGCAGCAGTAGGAATAATTGTTGCTTCTCCCTTTTGAATCTGTAGCTAATTAGATCATGTAATTCGTGTTTTAGAGGAACAATGAAAACATACTTTTAGCCAAGGAATCTTACTGTGAGAGCAGCGTAATGGCCCGTGTCTAAATTTTATACAACTTGATGAGTTTGTGGTTCACGTGTCTCTGGTACAAGTTCTTCTTCTTTGTTTTCCAGCTGGCCAAGCTGCACCAGCTGTCCATGCAGCAAGGCTTGAGTCCCATTGCCCAGCCTGCCTCGACAATCATGCCTGGTATGTGTTATTAGTCAGGACTTCTCTTGATTGTACTCCGTTGCTCTGACACACCCCCCACTGTAACCATATGTGGCTTTTTTAACCTGCCCACAGTTATGGGAGGTAAAGGTCGGCTGTTATTAGCCGAGCTGATTTGGAGCTTTGTCAGTTCGCCGGGAGGAGACAAGGCTTCGTAGCTCTCTTGAACCTGACAGCCTGACTGAGAAAGTATTATGTGTAATGATATGTTCTGCAGTGTCAAAGAACTGGGAGGGTGGGGGAAGGTGCCGTGTTAAACATGGAACCATTGAAATGTAAATGGCTGTATCTGCAAGTTTACCACTGATAAAGTTTTTTTTTTGCAGCACCTCAGGGGTGGATTGTTCAGCTTTACAAACTGATGGAGCTCAATTTTTATGTAAAACCTCTGATATGTTGGTTTTATTCTCTGAATGCTTCTATTTTCTCTCTCTCTCAGGTTTGGACTCAAACTCTCAAACATCTCAGGAGCTTCTTATTCCCAATGATGTAAGAAAAATCCACTTGTTTTTTTTTTTTGTGTGTGTTTTTTAAGTGTCGGTATTTCTACATCCAGTCCTCATCTCACATTCACACAGCTCTGCAGCAGGTGATGAGATGCAGCCACGAAGATGCTGCAGTGTGACTTCAAAAGAGATAAAAGCAATGTGGGCAACTCACTAATTATCCCCTCATTATCCTAACCTCGGACTACGCCAAGGTTAAAAGGATTTTTGAGCCGATATGGATCCGTTTTTGCATTATTGTGCGGTCTGCACTCGCAGTGTCTTAGACTCGCTCCCATGAGTGATCAGTGAAATCCTCTCATGTTTCCTGACCTACTTAGAAGCTGTCTGCTGTCAAAACAGCCAATAAGAAAACAGAAAGAGAAAGATCCGTTCCCTCTTCACTTGCTCAGCCTCCGCTCGGGTTTGATGAGCAGACTCTCTGATCTCAGAGCAAAAATCACAATGAAATAATCAGTCCGGCGTCAGGCGTGGCTGCTTCGATGTCAGTTCTGCTGTTACACGGCTGCATCCTCCAAACAATAAGAGAAGTAAATACTGCAATGGAGTCTATGAATATTTATCACTCATATCCTCAGAACAGCAAATGAAACGCTGCAGAGTATGTTAAACAATATGGTCCGTGTTTACAGTGTCTTGCAGAAGTATTTCAAGCCACTGAGCTTTTTTTTTTTTTTTTTTTTCACATTTTAACACATTAAGCTCAATAGTCAATGTATTCTATTGAGATTTTATCTGGTTAACCAACACAAAGTAGTGGATAATTGTGAAGAGAACCGGAAAAGATTCACGGCTTTCATTATTATTATTTTTTTTACAAACAAATATCAAATATCTTGTGTATTTCATTCAGCATGCTGGAATCAGATATTAATCTTTTGGGGAATATCTCTACCAGCTTGTTTTGCCCATTTTTCTTCCTTGGAAAATTGCACTGTTTCAGTCAGATTGCATGGAGAGTGCCTGTGAACATCCATTCTCTGGATTTGGATCTAACATATGAATAAGCTTTGATTTAAGTTATCCCATTGTAGCGCTGACTGTACGTTTGGTGTTGTCCTGCTGGAAGGCAAACCTCCACTCCAGTCTCAAATATTTTCTAAACTCCAAATATTTTTTTCTTAAAAGATTGTCTTACAGTTTTCCCCATCCATCCTCCCACCAACTGTGACACTTCCTTGTCTTTCATGAAGAAAAGCCTCCCCTGAACTTGATGCTGCCTCTGTCTTGTTTGGGGGTTTTGAGTAGATAGTGAGGGGGGGGGGATTTGTTTACTGCAGGTATTCCAAAAAAAAAATAAATAAGAAAAAGGAAGAAGAAAAAAGCATTCGTCTGACCAGAGAACGGTTCGCTCTTTCACTTTTGGCTTGAAGCAAACTAAGATGAAGACAGCTTTCTTTAAACCATGAGGTTCTTCTTGCCACTCTTCCATAAATCCAATCTGTCTAATCTGTCTTCTGGACAGATTCTCCCACCTGAGTTGTGGCCTTGTACATCTCCTCCAGAGTGACTGATTAAGACTCTTCTTGCACAGCCTGTCAGTCTGTACAAGATAGATACCTATCTAGATAGATATCTATTTATTGCTAGGTTTGCAGTCGTGCTGCCCTCCTTCCATTTTCAGATGCTGGACTGAGCAATGCTCTGTTAGAAGTTTAAAAATTGAACATTGGTTTATATCCGTACCCTGTTTTAAACTTCTCTAGAACATTATTCATGATTTGTCAGCATTGATCCCTTTTGCTTACTAATCTTTTCCTTCATGGAACACTCGGACTCTTTTTACTAAACATTTGACTTCTGTAGGTATCTCTACTGGATTTTATTTACGGGTACCATATTAGGGGCCTGAGTATGTGTGCAGCTTTGTTTTGCCCTGTTGAATAAAGTCCCGTTGAAGGTTGTGAGAAAAAGAAAATGTTAAAAATTTTCAGCGGTATCAATAGTTTTGCATGGACCTGTGCTTACACTATTGTGTAGGTTTTATGGCATTATTTAGCAGGAGCAATGACAAATCAGCAACAGACATAATTTATCCTAAAGACAGAAAAAATAAAAATAAAAATAGAGCCATTGTTTTCATTTTCTGGATAGTGTGTAGGATATAGCTAGATGCCTTAATCATTTCTAAATAACCAGCAGGTTCCCCAGTTACTGCCTCCCATCCCCAAAGAAACCCCCACATACCGAACAACACAATGTACCAGAGGACCGAGGGAGTCCAGCGCGGTACGTGACAGGGACAGCTGTGAGCTCCAGCCATTGTTCCAGAAGAGAGGACTTACAGCCGTGACTGAGCCTCCTCGGCCCGCCGTAAAACCCCCGCTCCCCCATCCTCCTTAGAGCTGCACAAACCCACTCTGTGATCGCACACTAAAGCCCTAAAGGAGGCTTACATGTGTGCACACACACACACACACGCACACAGAGGCTCACAGATGCTCTCAGAAACTGCTTACACCCAGTCAGCATTGTGCTGCTGTGCCTCTGCGAAAGAGGGGAGATTTAGCAGGAAGAAAAATGGTTACACCCTTCGCCACCTCATCCCTCTTCCTGTGTCCTTTTTAAATGAATGTCTCAGCAGGAACTCATCGATATATAGGCCGCAAGTAGACCAGGGGCACCGTGCGGAGTCGCTTTTAACGAATGCAATCATCCGTGAAATCACACCTGCGTATATTTAGATTTTCTTTTTCTCAGGTTGTTCATACAGAAATGATAACAGTATGAGGTCATGAGCGCCGAAGCAGGCGAGCTGATGACAGCTGTATGCTATTGATAGCCGGTGGAGATTGTTGCTCTCAGTTAGGAAGAGGCTTTATCAGCTATATGTGGTCTGTGGCGACCATTGTCTGTAGTGTTGCTCTTTGGGCTGGCTGCTCTCTGTTCACCCCTCACCCCACCTGATGAGCCAATAATACCCAGGCAAAGTCGCTCTGACGGATTTTGGACCGCGGCGTTTCCTTGTCAGGAAAGAAATGAGAAACGCAGACGGAAGAAATCCAGAGTTTGTGTGTTACACGTCAAGACAAAGTCAGTGGTCAATAAACATCAGCAGCTGTTGCACTTGCCACACACTCATCTTACAAGCATTCCATCACTGTTTGCCTCACTTGCTGTATATTTGGCTACGTAAACTCTGCTGCTTGGGCACCTGACACCTGCACTTGAGTTCATATGTAGCCGCTAACTCCGCTCCCGCTAAATATCCATTGTCACTAAACAGCCTGGGGTCCAGGTGGGGGTGACTAAAGCAGAACAAAAGTAATAATGTTTTTTGGTACGCAAGAGGAGGCCTGGTCGTTGTCTCTTCTGCTTCCAGCAGAGAGAACGCTCAGGCCGACGGGAACAGGAACGTATGTTGTGCATTCGAGCTATTTTCCCATTATGTTTTTCCATTAGTGCAGAGATGCATCTAGCTAGCGTTTGTTTGGGAAGTGATTTGTTTGGGAAGCCGTCACCACTCTGAGGAATCAATAACCTTTTAGCTACTCAGATTAATGAGAGGCAAATGTGCCTCATCCCGTCTCCTTTACCGTTATTACGCAGCAGCAATTAAGCCAGACCCCGGCAGGGTAGAAAAGTGCATTTGACATTCATGATGGATGACCAAACAACTAAAGAGCAGCAACCTAACTGCAATATTTGAATTTGTCAGCGTCAGGTCAGCGAAACAGCAGTCCAGGTTTCTCATGTCTCGCTGTTTTTGTTACAACAGTAACTTAGAGCATGTTTCGGTCAGAACGTTTTGTTGCTGAAGTAATTTATCTATTTATGATTTGAATTTTTGCCCAACTTTTTGGCTATTTTGGTTTTTAAGATATTTGAAGATAAACACAGTCCAAAAGGATAGAGCATCCAATCCATTATATTTTAGTCAGGAAAATAGCCATCTAAAAAATGTATTGAGTAAAAAACGTATTTGATTAAAAAAAAAAAAAAAAGAAGAAGAAGAAGCAGAAACAATCTGTAACCGTGTTGATTTCTGAAATGTAATACTATTATTAACCCTGCACACTGTTTGACCTTTAACCTCTGCAGCTGATTGGCTCAATCATTGGCCGTCAGGGAACCAAGATCAACGAGATCCGGCAGGTGTCGGGAGCTCAGATTAAAATTGGCAGCCAGCTGGATGGAACAAGCGATCGCCATGTCACCATCACAGGAACACCAGTCAGCATCAACCTGGCCCAGTACCTCATTACCTCCTGGTAAGACCCAGTGACACGCAAGTGTCATCTAATGAGTTGCCGCAGGAGGAGCACACTGGCTCGAGAGGGTCAGAAGTCATAAGTATTAATGAGGTGCCGCATTCTGCTGCTCGTGATGTCGCAAAAGGCAATGAAGAAAACCTGAATTAGGTTGTGGTGACATTTTTTTTATAATGTAGTATTGTATTTTAGAACATAGTTTCAAATCGCACTCAATCCTTGCAAACAGGATTTGTTTATTTAAGGAAAGTGAATAAAATGAGAAAAAATTACAAATGACAACTTTTTTTTTTCTCATGGTGAGACATCAAATCAGACTAAATGTTTCAGGTGAGTTTATTAAATGTAATCCTGTTTGCTTTATGCCAGAATAATGGACAAACTACCTGCTTAAGGAATGTTTTGATCTTTCTCATCACATTCACAAGGTCACATACATTTTCCAGCTTTTTGCGTGACAATACTGTAAACATTATTAACTACACCGAGTACAAATATGACATAACTTAGCTTTTATAACTGACTTTGCTCTGACAAAACCTTTGCTCATTTTTCTGGTTTAACTTTATTTTTGTTAACAAAAACTGAGACAAAGCAGAATGCTATCTACTGCTAAGATACTGACTGAACATACCACCCATGCTGGAACCATAAAACACCTCTGCTCTGCCTTTAATTGCAGAATAGCGATGCAGTTCAATCCAGTAATCCATTTTCCTGTCTTCATGTCTCTTTATTCTTACCGTCTCAGTTTAGAGACAGCCAAATCCACGGCCCAAGCAGCCACCATGGCCTCTCCGGTGGACCTCAACATGGCCTTCACCCAGCCCACCTCCCCCACCGCCTCTTCCGCACCCACTCTGGCCGCCGTCGGCACGCTGACCCCCGCTCACATGTTGGGCACCCCGTATGGTGCCGTGCCGCTCTCTGGCCTCCTGGGGATGAAATCGGTCCCCTTTCTGACTCTGTCTGGCCCCGCCCCCACTGTGGCCGCCACCGCGGCGCCCTCTCACACCACCCTTGCCGCCTACACCGCCAAGATCTCCTCAGCAAACTGCATCAAAAAGCCAGAGAGACAGAAGTTTGCTCCCTACTGACGAGAGTCTGCTGAAAGACAGCTGCAACGCTCCTCTACAGAAGAAACGCCTGATGTAGCCATATCCACCTGAGGAGATGCTCCGGATTTGAACTCCACGATGCAGCAACGGAGACCATTGGAGGATGCCGTTAAAGGTTAATTTACAGTTATAATTTGTCATATTCCCGTGAATCTATGGACTGGTTTCATCATCGCCTCATTAGTGTTATTGATCATTTTGGGGAAAAGAAGGAAAAAAAAAAACTCACCACAAGGACATGTGTTTAAAAGGTTTACATGTGTACCACAAGTAAAAAACAAAATAAAAAATAGCAAAGTATTTATCCTTCAATAAATTTGTAAATTGTAATCAGAATCGAATCTCTGTCTACTGTTTGATGCTTTTATACAATGTCTGTTTGCCTCCAGAAGTTTTTAAACAATTTGTAAATGTCCCAGGGTGTCTTTTTTTTTTTTTTTTTAAATAATTTCTGCTCTGGTACTGTACTTTACTTCAGTGTTATGTCTGTTTTTGTTGGATTTCACTTTGAACGTAAAACTTGGTTAATCTTTATTTATTAGTATTGTTTCATTTATTAAAAGTCGTTTTTTTCTGATACGTCAGGTACATCTGTTTCCAAATTCATTCGAGCAGCCGATCCTGTTTCAGAATAAATGCAGTAGATTATATTTTATTAAATAGAGGATGCAAGATCAGATTCAGGGTTGCTCAGTTTGTTGTTTTTGTTGACAAACACATGAGAGGGGCTTTTCATCATGGTGCTCTCAAGCCCCTAACGACTGCAGAATAAACACCAAAACAGAAAATATCTCAGCCGCCATGACATTAATGTAAGAATGCTCAGAATCCTCTTTTATGTGCAACTTGCTCTTCAGGTCCCTTAGGACAAAATATAGTCAGAGTCCAAGGCAGAGAAGTTTTCAAGCAAAACAAAAAAAAAGCACAATCCAAAAGAGAGAAATGAGGGGTGGAGGAAGAGAACATTGTTGCTGTACACATGTAGTATCTGCATGTGCTACAGCAACATAATCCTCAGGAGAAGGAGCTGGCTGCCTTTTATCCGAACTCTCCTTTCTTCTTTTTCTTCTTGTGCCTGCATCATAAATGTATGAAACACTGAGGTTGCAATCCCTGCTTGACCAAAAAAAAAAAAAAAAACGCACATCTTGGAAGATAAGTCAAACTGACGGTGTGTCAACTATGTTGGACAAAAAGAGCTAAAACACCACGTCATAATTCAAAACATCAGTGAAGAAATTAAGTTTACATTGATAGATGTTAAGGTTTTTTCAGAAAACAGTTCCCTGCATATAGTATCTAATAAGGAGATACACGAACTCAGTGAAAGAGAACTTCTTCTACAAGATTTTCCTTTCTGAAATTGTGTGTTGTTTGGTTCCTTTTGTTGTGTTTCCTACTATTTTTTTAGGTTTTTCTGTTGTTTATTGGGCCCACATTAAATCAATGATCCAAAAATTGGAACAGGGTGGCACAAATGCAAATCTAGCGAGACATTGGCTGTCCACTTGAATTGACAGGTAAGGAGAGAATTAATCAGAGAAGCAGCCGAGGGGCTCTTGGCAACTCTGGACGAGCTACAGCAAGTCACGACTCAGGTGGGAGAATTTGTTGACATAACTGTCAGTCAAATGCTGACTTTTGTTGGAGACGTACAAAAATAAAGACATTGTTGAAAGAATGATTTTTTTCTCAGAAGCCAGGGGACACGAGCAATGTGGAAGAAGGTGCATGGGTCAGATGTGACCAAAATCTATTCTTTTATTCTTCATCCACAACTGATGCAAGGTTTATAATTTCTTTACAAATAAAAAGCCCTTTTTTCCCTAAAATCCTTGAGTAAAATTGAGTGCATTGCCTTCAGACGTTGTCTCATTAATCAGCATTAATGGAAGATGGTTGCAGCTAAGTCCAGAGAAATCTAGTAAGAAATCCTGTTACAGGCTTTAAAAAAAAGTTTTCAGATTGGAACGAAGGTCAGAGAGGGACAGCAATCCTAAGCACAGAGCTAGACAGATCTAATTAAATTATTTTAATCAAATATATTTAAAAAAAAAACAAAACACACTTTTCAGATAAAAAATTTTTTTGGAGGATGTTGAAAACAATTTGTAATTTTCATTCTACTTCCCAATTATGCTTTACATTATATTGGCATATTTAGAACACAAATCAATTATATTGAAGTTATGTTTTAGTGTATAAAAACTGTCATAAATTCAAGGGGTTTGAATACTTTTCTAAGGCTCTACATTCATCGTCTCATTGGTCACACTGCACATTTACATCATGAAGATCTATAATTGTGATGCTAACAGAAGTTTGTCAGATGAATACTGTGGGGTGTGTTTTCTTTATCAGAACGTCTAAAACTGACATTTCACAAGAAGCACTAGCTATGTTTTAATTGTAACAGTGTTTCTGTAGCTCACATATTTTAATGTAAAACAAAAGAAAAAAATCTGATGGAAAAGCAGTGTGGTGTAAAATTGGGCAACAAAGCACCTGCAGCAGTCCAAAAAAACAAAAACAAACAAACAAAACAAAAAAAATGTGATTTCAGTTGTTTTAGATTATGTAAATTTGCTCTAAAATTGGCTCTTCTCCCTTTGCGGCTCAGTCACAAAAATTATTTATTTCTGCCACAGCAGTTATGCCTGGAAAAGGGCTGAAGAAAGCTAAGATTTTGAAATTAGTCACATACATGTATAAATTTTTATCTGGTAGATAATAGAAAAATTATCTAATAGAAAAATTGTGTATTATGTGTGAGCAAAAAATATGCTGAAAACCATACCTGTTAAAAATCTTAATTTTCTAAATAAAATTTGTATAATTTACCAGAACCCGGATGAGACCTAAGGAACCTTTTTACCTAAAATAACTTCACCTTTCATTATTCCTGTGTGTTTACCGACTGTGAAATAACAATTTAAATACAGAATAAAAAGCGGATGTCAAATCCGGGCTTGGCCGGCAGGATGGTACCAGCCAACCGACAACAAGCAGCGCCCTCTGCTGGCCACACACTGCGCCCTCCAAGCACAGCACAGAAGAAAAAAAAAAAAAAAAAGAGTGTCGGAAAGCAGGGAGAGCTGATAAAAGATTGTCTTTAATGTTTGGCATTGTTAATGAATTCCATACCACAGCAGTTATGGGAGTAGGAAAACCACTTTTACAACCAAACACTTTTTGATCATGCTAACACCATATGTACAGGAAAGCACATTGAAAAGTGTATAAAGTATTTATATGAGAAGTATGGTGGAGACAGGCCACAGTCTAATGAAGTTGTCCTTTCCCAAACACCGATTATAGATATTTATCAATTACATTGATCTCTTGAGTACATGTATATACACAAAACAACAATAAATCTTTTTTTTTTGTTTTTTTTTTAGGGCTTCTGCGATAAGTCTCAAAAAAATATTTCACAATACTGCCGTATGTACAATAACAGAATGTACATTGAAAAATCCTATTTGAGTATCACTTCAGTCACCTTCATTTAACTAGTAACCTGAAATCCATACAAACGACAGCAGCCTATCTGATACCTTCTGTCAGTTCCTGTGATATGCACACACAACTGATGATCTCACATACAAAAATAGATCTTGTCTAGTTCAGCTGACAACTTGATGTACACAAACACAAAGCATCCACCTGCAAAAATCAGCCAGGAAAACAAGGAATTAGTAAAATATTAGCTATATCCTTCCAACCAACAAAAGGACAAAAAACAGCGCAGTTTCTCCTACTTCACAAAAATAAAGCAAAAAAAAAAAAAAAAAAAAGGAGCATTGCTCTCCACCTTGTTGATCTTGAGCCTTCTCCATCATCAGAGTCAAACAGCAGAAGGTGAATGAGAAAGAGCTTCAGGCAGGTCAGAAGTATCAGCACAACAAAACAGACAGCAATCTGAAACCAAAGCAGAACAAAACCATAGAAAAACATCACTAGGTCGATATCTGCTTGTGTATTTTCTCCTTCAGCGAGAGGACAGAGTGAAAAAAAAAAAGGCTGCCGCTAAACGGTGAGAGGTCAGACTGCATTAGAGTGCACTTAAGGCAGGTAGGCGATTCCAACACCATCAGGAGAGACCCGATGGTGCCACAGCAGCTGTGCGGGTTCAAACCTCACCGCTGACCTGACGGCAAAAAGAAGGAAAGAAGGAAAAACGTGGAGAGGGAAGTTAGTGACTGGAGTCCAGGAGAGACGAGTGTCGGGGGGCATGGGGGAGAAGAGGAGTCTTCCTCCTGTATTCGCCATGAACATGAAAGCCGACAGGCGCGAGGCGAGTTTGCCTCTGTCCTCCGTTTTCCCAGCAGTCCCTCGTTCATCTCTAGATATCTTTGCCACGCACATAGGACTAACGAACTAACGAAGACTTAAGATAAGAACTGGACTCGAAGCACTTGAACAGAAAACTGGGATTTGCAGCTTGTGCGGTTTACAAGAAGAACATCTCATCTGAATACATTCACGTAGTTGTCCATACACGTGGTACGGATGGGAGATCGGTAGCTCATGTCCAAACAGAGAGCCGCAGGCTCGGTTTCAATGAGCTGAGATTTATGGGAGTCCAGCAGCAACACACGTAGCGGCACGCCATCTGATATGATTCACTATTAAGGAGCACTTAACAGTGTTGTCTGGAAAAACAAAAAAAAAACATAATGTGTTTAAGCCTTCGAAAACACTACAATGTAGCAAATTTATCAAAATAATTATTCGTATATATGAAGCGTTTAAACAAGAGAAGTCGATCCACTGTGAGTAATAGTTTGTTTGCTGTGAAAACAGACATGAAAAGCAAAATTAAGGTCGCTCAGAGCTAATACTGCACCGTGTTGGTTGCAATGTTCCACAAAAACCGTTGAATCATATAATTGTCAAATGAAAAAACATGCTCACAGACGAATTGTACAGCTGTGTACAATCAATATCAATTTTTGAACAGAGTACTTTTTGTGTTATTGTTCTGCAGATTCTTCTTTGAATCCCGCCTAGGAGGTCCTGTGGAGCGGCGAAGGTAGTTTGTGCCTCGGGCTGCAGCTCGGTGGAGTTTCACTCCTTCTCATCCCTTCATGTGCACTGGCGATAAAATACACGGTGATGGGGGATCGACCCGGAACACACACATGCTTCACACGAGACGCTCTGGTACTGCTTGTCATGGCTCAGTGCAGATGAAGAGATAAAGACAAGATCGCTCTGATTGGAGCCTCCCCCTCATTGGTTCTCCTCGTGCTCCTCGCTGATGCACTGCTCCCAAGGATGTTTTCCTGGGTCCTCCCTGTGGCCGTGGGGGGAGTGGAAGATCCTGCGGGGCAGGGGGATGGGCTGAGGCGTCAGCTCCTCCTCGGGGATGCAGCCCTCTCTCAGGTAGGGTTTGGGCGGCACGGCTGGAGGCTGAGGCCTGCGGTAGGGGATGTGATGGGGAACGTGAGAGGGAACGTGGTGGTGCTGGGAGGGGCCGTGGGAGTGGCTCTCAAGCCCAGGGTGGGAGTGCGGGTGACTGTGCGGGTGTGGGTGGCCGTGTGGGTGTGAAGCCGGGTTGCGGTAATGGAAAGGTCGAACGGGGTCAATGGAGTCAATTTCTGTGCCACCGTAGTGGATGTGCAGGTAGGGAGAAGGCATGTACTCATCAGGGGGGGACCACAGATGGCTGGGAAGCGGTTCCAAGGCATCGTTCCTGATGGGACCAGGATCGGGATACTGGCCGCCGAAGTTGCTCTCGCTGAGAGACGAAACGCCGCTGCTGGCGCTGCCTGACAGTGTGGAGTTACTTCCACCTAAAGCTGACTGAGGGCTAGTGGGGGAGCCGGGGATAGGGTGGAGAGGAGACTGGGGAGACAAAAAGGCAGCAGCTGTCAGGAGTGAGGTTCTGCTCAGCAAAAATTATTAGCAGTTTTTGACTTCGAGACTTTTCCAGAGACAAATCTATAAATTTTTCCTTCTCTGCATTTTGCATTAGACATTCTTCTTTCAATCAAATAAGTCGAAGGGCCAGACAAACACACTATGGAGCAGGTGAAATGTAAAAATAGAAAAAATATAAGAAAAAGAATGAAAAAAAAAAACTGAAAATATATATCTTTGAATAAAAATTACAATTTAAAACATAAACTAATGTCAAATAAAACAATAAAAAATCTCTAAAAGAAATTCTTTAATTTTTAAACATTTCTTACTTTCTTTTCTGGGTATTTATATCAGATGTTCCTCAAGTAGGAAACATCTGATATAAAAGAGACTCCCACAGAACTTGTTGAAGAGATTAGAAGATAATTCAAGTATCTGAATCAGCGTTGTTAATGCAGGAACACGTCTGAATTATGACTCCAGCCTCCAAGGACCGTCTACTGCAATAATGTTCAACCACCAGCGTGTCCTATTTACTGGATGTATTTAAATTCCGAAGTAAAAGTCGCCGGTACCTTTCGGAGAGATCGAACTGGCAAAGCCGGAGGAGGATCCGTGCTTTGGTGGTGAAATGCATCACAGTGCATCATGAAATGTCCTGGAAATAAAAACAGATATGGATTTAGGAAGAACTGACGTCGATGTGAAGAAAAACATCCTTTTTATGAGGATTTCTAAAGTCAATGAGTTCTGTATTTGCGGCAATCGTAGCAGACGGAATATTCAATACCAACTGAAGACGAGATGTTAAAAACTAAATTCTGAGATGCAGTGAGACGCTACCTGATGGGAAGGATCTGGGAGGAACAGGGGGCATGATCACTCCTCCGGTAGAAGCCGGGACGTAGTTCATCTGCTCCCGGTTCTCTCCATCCAGACTCCAGTTGCTGGAAGCATTGGAAAACACTGGAGGAAGAACCAGATCAAGGCCTCACGTGAGAGAAAAAACACACACCACCAACAACTCAGCTATGGTGTAAGATTTCACTTTGTTTGACTTACCTTTCTCTGGGAGATTCATGTGAGGATCAGCACAAGGCTTACAGGGGCTAACTTGCTGAAGTAAGGCACGCTGCATGTGGTTATTCTGCTGCTGAGGTGAGAAATTAAAAGAGAGAAAAAAAATAATTTTCCCCTTTTTTTCATCAGATAGTGAGGAGAATCTCACAGGAAGTGTTGTAACGCATTGCATTGTTCAGGGTAGCGTCGATCGTCCATACCTGTCCGTTCTCTGCCACGTTGTAATACATGGAGTTGTTGGCCCTCTCACGGTGAGACGGCAGAAGCATCATCACTTCTCGGTTGTGTTTGGACTTATCGGGCAGAGACGGAGAGCCTACACAGAATTTTTTTTTTTTTTTTTTAAAGTGTTAACTAACATCTCTCTACTAAAACAGAAAGTACAATTATCCTGTTATTCCACAGTATTAATGAGTTATAAACATATAGATTAAATCTATTTTGTATATTTAAAAGCAGTGGGCATTTTTTAATGTGATCAATATGCCTCGCTGTGCAATAGGAACATGCAAAAAGTTAGACAGCTTTGATGTAATGAAAGACTTTTCTACTGATTAATGAAGGTACAGATAATTTTCAACATGTGATTTTAATGAAATTGAAATTTTTTAATTGATATTCCTACAGCAATTATTAGTAGAGAGGTACATGTCTCATCAGAAACAAAATTCTTGGTTGAATGAAATTAATTTATCTATGTCTAACATCAAACAGATCTGTTTTTTTTTAACGAAATCTGCTCTATCCAGGGTGTGTGTGTGTGTGTGCGTGTGTGTGTTAAATTGACTCATTCAAGATCCTACTCATGCCACAAACGTCACCAATTTAAAGAAATATTAGAAGTTTGGTAAACAGATCTGTGAGTGAATAATTTTCTTGCATGACCTTCTGGATTTATGCCTCTCACCTCTGGCACTTGATGGAGCGGAGTTTATAATCTGGGAGGAGTTGGAGCGGATTGAACTCAAACTAGAAGACGACGGGCTCGGCTGGAAAAGAAAAGTTAGGTTCTGAAAATTAAAAAGACTGTACTGTAAAGTGAGAAAACAACAGACAGTTTATGAGACAGATGAGAAAATACGAGTACTTCCACACATAATCTCAATGAGATTAATTAGTCTTACCTGCATGTGCATGGCCTCTTCTGGGTGCTCCCCCATCAGGCCGTCGGTCATGATGACCAGGTTTCCTGCCTCGCTCGACGTGTGAGAGGACAGGGAGGACGACGAGTGACGGATGGAGCCTTGCAAATTCAGAGGGCTGCAGGACCAACATGTTGTTTCAGATCATAAAAGTGAAATTTACTGTAAATGTTGCTTTTCTTCCGAGGTCCCCAACATCCTAAGCTTCATTGAATTCATTGATTTATAAAAGCCTGAAAAATTTAGGTACAAAAACTATTAATCCCAGACTCACAATTAGATCAATGTTAATTTGGCCTCATTTGGAAGGTTGAATTATTTGTGGTAATGAAATCTTATATTTTGTTGAATCTTAGCCTTAATAGGCAGGTATTTACAAACAATAACCAAGACTAAAAACTATTTGGCTATTATTCCCTGATGAGGCTCCAACTTGGTATTTTTTTTCTACATTACAAATTTTGCTAATACTTGCCTTTGGCGTGTATTAATAATCATTTATAGTTGAACCAATCCCTTCAACATGTAACCGAGTTGAAGTGGCAAAATACTTGTAAACGTTGTTTCCTCTCGGATCAATTCTTAGATTAATAGCTTAGAAAATGGGTAGATAGAAACAATTTCAAAAAGCCCGACCATGCCCGTAAGTGTCGATCCCGGATTAAAATTAGCGGTGCGGCACAAATTAAAGGATGAACGTTTGGGTGACTGACCTGTGTCTGTGCATCAGCCGGACGCTCTCAGGGCTCATGTGGTTGTGCGAGGAGAGGATGCCTCTGGGAGAATTGACCCCTGGGCAGCCTGCAGGGCCGAATCGATCCATGCCGGGCACACACTGCTGGGAGCCAATCACATACTACTCTGAATATTTACACTGCTCACACAAGCAATGAGCGCAAACATGCCGGATCGAGGGAGAAGCATAAGATTTATATGAAAAGATGTCCGTACCAAACTGAACACAGAACGTTCACAGAGTGCAAGTCCTATTTTACATTCTCGCATGCTTCAACCACAAACTTCAATGCCTTGAAGTGTTTTGATCTATATACAAAAGCGTGTGGCAGAAAACTAAAAGTGCACAACAAATCACCCTCACACTGAAACATGGTGGTGGCAGCATCATGATGTGTTCATGTTTTACTTCAGCAGGAATAGGGGAAGTTAGCAAGAGTTGATGGGAAAATGAAAAGAACTAAATACATGACATCCAGAAAAAAACAGAATGTTTGAATGGCCCAGTCAAAGTTCAAACCCATATAAAAACCTGACAACTACAATTGTTCTCCATCTATTTTAACTGAGCGTACCCTATTTTGCAAGACAAACAATTTGATCTCTTGCTGTGCAAAGCTTGTAGAAATATGCCTCAAAATATTTGGAGCTTCACACGTAGAGAAAGATAGTATTATTATATAGATAGTATTTACTCAAGAAGGCTGAAAACATACAAATACCACACTTTTCATATTTTCTTGGTAAAAAATATTGAGAGCCAGATATATTTTTTTCCTTGTTTACATTTTTAATAAATACATTAAAGTTTGTGGTTGTAACAAAACAAAATGTAGAAAAGTTTAAAAGTCCTTTTTTTTTTTTTTACAAAGTATGTTAAGAACACATTTAAAAAAGAAAAATGAAAACTCACATGGTGTAAACCTGTCCTCATCATGTGGAACTGGTCCACAAGCTTTTTGTGCAGAGGACGCATTTCTGGATGCACCAGTTTCTCATGAACAGCCAGCCCCACTCCAAGAATATGCACCTGACGTCAGAAAAGAAAAAAAAAAACAAAAAACAAGATGTTTCTATTTCCAAAGCATTCTAAAATCTACTAAAGTATTTAAATTGAGTCTGACCAGCTCCTGCATGAGATCCTTCAGATGCGTGATTCGCTCTGTGTCCTCAGGGTGACTGCTGATGTAGTCTTTATCGAAGAAGGCCTTTTGCAGAGAATCAAACAAAAGATAAAGATTTCTGACAGCAACAGCTCTCAACACTCATCACTTTCACACTGGCTTCCCGTTCATCTCTGCCCTGCAGCTCTACCTCCTGATATCTGGCGATGCCGCCGTTCACAGCAGCATCTATGACGCCGTTGAGACACATGCTGAGCGGGTTGATGTTGCCGTGATGCTGCCTGTGTTGGTACTGGCTGATCAAAGTCCGCAGCTCCTGGGTCTTGTTCTCCACAACGTAAATGGCGTTCTCGAGTGGGCTCACCTCCACCTGAAAACACAGATAAAGCCGACGTTAAAGCTGCCGACGCGTCCGATGCGAAGCGATGCGTTGCACGTTTGATATGAGCCCACCAGTTCTCTCCTCTCCACCTCTGCCCAGCGGGCGATCCCAGGGAGAGGACGAGCCAGAATCAGGGTTGTTCTCTCGATCCACAGACTCTGTTGAAGATGCAGATGAAAAGCCGCGGTTATTCTAACGGCGTTGTCTAATATTAGTTAAACCCAGTGGGCATCTGACTGTGTTTTGTAGATAAAAAAAAAAAAAACCTGGCAGGCAGAAACACAGTTGTAGACTGGTGACCTACATGCTCAACACTTTGTGCGGTTTGATTTTAAATCTGGGTTACTGTGTCACGCAAAACTACAATATTATGCATAAGCAAGTCTCTGAAGTGCCCCAGGCTGGTTTTTTTTTTTTTTTTTTTACATTTTAGCTGTAGTAAACACTATTTACGGTTTTGAAAGAACCAATACGTCTTCAATAATTCAGGGAAAGCAGTTAGATCTTTCAGTTTTCAGATTCTGCCTACAAATGTTAGATAGTAGTTGCGATTGGGTTCGAGAGGATTCTAGCTTTATTTTACACATTAAATGTTTCCACAGATGTTTGTGAAATCCGATAATGCCACTTGTCGTCTCTGAACCAAAATCAGTGTCCACAGTCTGTCTGATCACTATAAAGGTGTAAATGTTCCTATAAAAACTCAGTTCTGGGAAAAACGTCAGAAATGTCAGCTAACACTAAAAGAAAAACTTTCAAACATACTGAGATAAAATATACACATATATGGTTTACATTTCATGAACGTCTGATGATGTTTTGTGTTTAAGCAAGGAAAACCAAAATACCTGATAACTGAACTAAAATGATCTTTGACTACAATTCTTTGCTTTGTGATACAGCTTGACAAACCACTTCTCATTGGCTTTCAGTTCTAGTCTTTCATTTTACAAGCAACCCGATTCATTTATTTGATAATGTAATAACTTCATTTTAAACTAGGTTTTGCTAGATGAAGTATTGTTGTTTCATTGAAGTTTTAATTGAACATTTACATATCCTGCACCCTTTACAGCACTGTTGTGAATCATGGTTCCAAGCCAATTGATTGTACAGCTATATAATTATACAATATATAGAGGAATGTGGTGAAATGACTGGATTGTAAAGGCAACAATTGGATTGGCTAGGTTATATGTTGGATTATGACTGCATATTAATTGTGCCTGTTTGTCTTGTAATGTTAAATGATGTTTGGTGTGAATTGACACTGTTTAAGTAAACTGAATCCAATTAGATCCTACAGAAATTAGGTTTGTCCTGAATAATCAAAATAATTTTGCATTTGAACTCTGTTTTAATAAAGACGTCTTTATTTTTTAAATACTGAATGGAAAAACATCCAACACAGTTCATCTCCAAAACTGCATATCTTAAATGCTTGTCAATATAGTGGCTTAACTGGAAAAAACCAGGCACAAGCCCTGGTTTATTTTAAGTAAAAAAAAAAAATAAGCTGGTGGCTTCCACTGTGGCCACCAGGGGGCGTTACACCAACCTAAATCAACTGAGACGTTTATCATTGCTGCTTTAATTACCTGCTGTTTCAACACTTGGATCCATTTCAAGTGCTAAAAGGCTACACCTGGACTATTACTGTTCTGAAAAAAGCCTGAGCTGAGCTGAGAGTGTCAATCCTCCTCATACCCTGAACTCATTCTCCCGGTCCTTAGGCCCCTTGTGGAAAGGCCTGTCATAGTGGAAGCGGCTGACATTGTTTATGCGGTAGAAACTCTTGATCCTCTCAGGCACACGCTCCAGCTGAGGCACATCAGAGATGTCTGAAACTGGAGTCACTGCGTAGATCTGTAAGTCTAGGGAAGCCACACGTCAAGGAAGAGACAGATGGAGGGAGATGAAAAGGAAAATGCTTTTACTGCCCGACTCTGGAGGAACAATGACAGATTGAGGTTTAGTTGTTTTTTTGTTTAATAGGCAACATTTTTCAGTCATCATTAACTTTTTTCTATTAGCACAAAACATCTTTATCTCTGAGTGGCGGCACCAACGGTAGGGAAGTTATAAGGATACACTGGGCGTCGCTTTGCAGGATGGTGTCATCAGGCTGGTTTGTGTGCTGCATTGCAATGGCTTGTGGAAATTCTCCCAGCATCCTTTGCTGGAAATCCTCGAGCCGTTCGTAGTCGTAACCGCGGCAGACAAACTCCTTATTCTGCAGAAAAAAAAGCAGGGAAGTGTTCAAACAAACCTCACACAAACCCTGTACCTCTTATTCTGTTTAAAATCTGTAGCACAAGCCTGCTGGGTCTGAAATTAACTTCCCCTCATCCTTTTTTTTTTTTACTGTTTCAGCACCAGCAGCACAAGCTGCTGAGATAGCAATACTCACAAATTTCAGTTTTTTACTATTAAAAGAAAAACAGCCAACATTATACATTAACATAATATATTTCACACTAAAGTTGTAGTTTTAAAATGAAAAACCTTTTCTCTAGAGCAGTTAAGAAGCGACTATTAATGACTGCACGCACCAAATTTAAAGCAATTACTTATTTTCAGTCCTCCAATGAACTGGCTGCAGCCAAACCCCAACCATAAACATCAACAACTTAATTTGCAACGTGCATAAACACCAGTCGCAGCTGAAACAAAGTGCTGAACATGAGAGATAGATAAGATAAAAGAAAACATTAAATGAATTTTAAAAATTCTACTGAACAAACAAAGCAGTAAAACTGATCAAAATAAAGTAAAATCTAGTCTCATTTGGGTTAAAGGCAAATGAGTAAAATATTTTTAGACGAGTTTTAAAACTGGACAGTGAAAGGGCCTGTCAAATTTATAAGCGTTCTTTAACTTAGGGGTCTCGATATCGAAGGTCTTTATCCCTCAAAGCTTCCACTGGGAATGACCAGAAGCAGCTGGTCAGCAGAGCCAAGTGACCAGGTGAGAAGCTGTATTAAATAAGGCGGAGCGAGGCTGTTTAAGACCTTAAAAACAAATTGTAGGATTTTCTTTTATGTGTTCCTGCTAAAATCGCGCAGCAGCTGCAAACAAGTTTAACATTAGATTTAAACAAGTTGCAGATCATCTTTTCTACACATCAGAAGAAAGCAGACATGTCCACTATCCCATTAGTTACATGTGGGAATAACAGACACGGTCTCCTGCTGTAATGCGGATTTACGACCACTGCAGTCTCTTACCCTGAGGAAGAAAGGAAACTTCCTCCCATAGAAGCCCATCTTAAAGAACTCCGGCTCGATCCTCTGCTGTTCGATGATGTTGTCATAATACGCTGCCTCCATTTTCTGTGACACAAAGACAAACAAGCAGCGGAGCCATGATGAATAATAATTTAATCACACACTTTGCTGAATCCTCTGCTCTTCCAGAGGCGCGTGGGCGTGCTCAGGTAATTGGGACGTTGTGTTTGCACTTCACACCCCACAACCGAGCATCACGGTGACAGAGGGAGCTGAAAATCTTTCCTTACAGCATCACAGAGGATGCTTGTTTGATGGCAGCAGCAGCAGCAGCAGTAGCAGAAACGCGTAGCGTGAGGCACTTTACTTACCCGTATCCAGCTGAGACTCTGATAATCATATAAAGTCTCATACTGGAAAGCCAGCTCCCGGCAGAGAGAGATCCCATATTCCCAGCACTGTGGAGATATAAAAGATAATGGAAGAATGAGAAATGAATCTAAAATTTTAGTTTGCATTAGCCACAAAAAACAAACAAAAAAAAAAAACACCATTAAAATGATCAATGTTGTCATTATATTTGTCTGTTGCGTGTAAGGATTGACGAAGATGGTTTTGATTGAACAGAAGCTTTTACTTGAGAAAAATTTCTGGATACTCCAGCCACTGTTAGCAGCTTGACTGAATGAAGAACAAACATGTTTTAACTGGCAATGTAAGAAGCATCTTTGTTCATGGCAAAAGAGGGAAGTAATTAGATTTTATATTCCAAAATTGTAAATTGACACTGCGCTACCCTCCATTGGGGTTGGCTGTGGATGGTGTATTTTCACAAAAATGCTAGAACCAATTATATGTTGGAGTTTTAACTCTTTGCTCTCCTTAATTTCATCAAAAAGCAGTTTCTGAGTTGTACCAAGGGAAAGCAGCAAGGTTAATTTCCAAATCTTTACATTCCTTCTGGTACCAACTTGCTGGGTGCTTTTTAACCAACACACTGAGCTATTTTTATCCAGTAAAAAATTTTAACACTCACTGCTTGAGGAGTCTCTATAATTTTTTCCCCTTCATATATAGCAATAACTGCAGGAGAAGGCAGTAAGTTAATGAAAGATGACAGTTTTATTTCTTTTCAGCTGCTACCTGGGTCCACTGGGCATTTTCCTCTGCAGAGCATACGGGCCGGTCAACTAATTTAATTTTGCGGATGAACACCGGCCAGGGAGGAGAGGTTTGGGAAAGAAAATTACATTTCAACTGATTGCTCTTCCTCAGTATGAAGCGCTGGATTTGTGCAAAAACTTTTATGTGAGTTATTTACATAGCTCCCTACAATATATACAAATACATCAGAAATTAGCTCCATATCGACCTGTTCAAACATTAAAATCAAGCATTAAATAGTTGTTTATATGATTAGATATTTGTAAGTGTCATACTAAGAAACTGGACTTACTTTAAAAGATACTTAAACTTGTGTGAACAATGCAATTCTGCAGCATATAATCCACTAAGAAATGTTGTTTTCGTAACATGTAAGCCTTTGGCAAATGATCAAGGAGGAAAAATGAAAAAGTTAATGATCAGCTGCACGTTCATGATGAAAATGTAACAGCCCTTCAACAACAGAGACAAAGAATCTTAAACAGAAATAGTACCAGCAACAAGGGTTCTCAAGTCCAGTCCTCGAGACTTACCAGCCTGCCTCCCTCCTCCAAAACACCGGAGTCAGATATCTGAATTCCCTCACCAGCAGTAATTCAGCTCTGCAGAGTTTCTGCTAACAAGTAGTTCATTTGATTCAGGTGCTGGAGAAGTGGGATGATAGCACTCAAGGATTGGACTTGGGCACCCCTGAGTTTCAACCTTCTCCTTTCTATTTAACCACACACATCTACTGATTTGTGTTTGTGTTTCAAACCAAACACAAATCATGTTTGGTTTGAAAAAAAATATCAAATTTACGTCACCGCAATTTTTTCCCTTTCCTCACAGTAAGAGACAGTAAAATGACTCAGACTGGAGAGCAATTAAATCATTAAGAAATGTAAGATATAAAAGACACAGCTGCAGAAAACAGAACAAAACAAAAGTCACTCGCCTTTCCCTTGTTGAAGTAGTGAAGGATTTTACGACTCAGGTTTTCTTTGCGTTGCCACTCGCTCTGACAGGGGTAGTGGAGAAAATCCCTCAGAGGCCGGTCCTCCCACTGCAGCAGCTCCCAGTACAGCAGCAGAGTGAACGCTGCCTCTGTTAACGAATAACAAGTGAACAAATGCATAACTATGTTTGATACAGCAAAGTAACATGAAGGGACGATGGGTTTTTTTTAGAGTAAAGAAAAGCAGAAATTTATAATCAGCATTTTTTTTCAGCAACAGATGGCGTATGACATGAAACACAGTCAGTGGCAAAAATACACAAGATGGCCTGAGCAACATGACTGTATGCTGGCAAGACAGAAACTAGAGGTGGAAAGAACATTAAGGATGTTTAAATATTTCATTTCCAGGATCAGATTGTTGTTAAAATTACAATATGTTTCAAAACACACAACAAAATCAGACTTTTTTTTTTTTTAATGGACATTTAAATTTCCATTAGCACACAAGATCTCAATAACCACTTCTTCCAAGACTAGAGATTTTCTGTAGCGTTCCAAAGGTCCAATGCCACCCAAGCTTTAGCTTCCTCACACGAAATTTATTTCCTCATTTAATATTTTACCATTTATTTATTTTTATGTACCTTTATGTGTAATGTAGCAGTGCATCGCATGCACATTACCTATGTCTTAAAAGCTTCTTTTTGCTTCTATGAACACCTGACATGAAGAAACCAGTACATACATGCAATGATAATATACAAACTTTAGCCTGAAAAGCTTAGAAATGAACCAAGAACATTCAAACAAAGCAAAGCAACAGCAAAAACAACTGTACCACTGTACATCTGCACAGACAGATATTGGTTAACATTCCTCTACGCACACACTGAGGGCTTGAAAGATGAAACCAGACATAATTTGGTGCCTCTAAAAATAAACATTTGCCCCCTTTACTTGTAGGAAATATCTGAATGAACCAATCAAGGCACACAATTGAAGCTTTCCCTTCTGTCGCCTTCCCTTCTGTGGGAGGAGGTCTGTTCAGCTGTTTCAACACAACAGAACTGCTTGTGCTTAAATTAGAACCAAAGGTCTATTTTTAATCTGAGAACGTGCCTATTCTGTAGATCCACATCCCATGGGAAGAAAAAAAAAAAAAGTCCACCAACGTTTTTATTCTGGCGAATTACGTGACTAAACGCCGTCTGTTTGAAAGAGTTTACACTCAAAATGTTTTGTGTTCAAATTAACACCAAGCTGATGAAGAGCCCTCATGTTGTTTTAGTTCAGAGTGAGAGACTGTGGTTTGCCTTTGTCATTGGTTCAATGCATAAAATACGCAGTCATAAAAAATATAACATGCTATAAATATTCCAGTGCTGTTGTGTTACAAGCCTTGAATGTGTTTTGTTAGCCACCCTTCGTGACCCACACTGTTCACTTAAGGGAATAGCTCCCATCCCCCACCATTGTGTCTCTTACTGTTCACCATGTGGCTTACTTCTGGCTGTGTTTGTGCCCCGGACCCCTTGATGTGTGTTTCAAGCAGTGACACGGAAAACGAAAATCAGGACCAGTCATGAGGAAAACTTGCATGAGTGTCATTTAGTGTGTTGACACATCAAGTAAGGCACCCTGGAACAGCTTTAGAGTCGCAAGGTAAAAGCACACGCCATTAGAGTGCAGCTGAGAAGTGCAGATTGCAGCAAAAAAATCAAGTCAGCAGAGCCACAACTAACACATGCAAAAAAGAGAGAGGAGGAAGAGCAACATCCCTGGTAGAAATGGAGCAATCAGAATTTTGTGGTTGGTTCTGGTAAGAATCGACCTGCCAACATGAATTTCAGCTGATTAAAGATAACAGGACTCACAACGTCTTTCTTAGCCTTACTTATCCGGTGAGCAGTCACGGGTTTTTATATCAGAGCAAATAGGATGTCATGCCATTTGTGTGAGAAAGGGCTTGCCGTACAAACACGGGTTTAGTTTTTCTTTTTTTTAATCAATGAAAACTATACTATAGTTCAAAATGAATCAAAATAACAAAACTTGTAACAGTTAATCAATGTTTGTGCTCTAAATGTTACAACAGATTTTAAAAAATAGCTAAATATTGGTTGTTATACTGATATATGCAAAATGTCTAACTTACTAGTACTTTAATGGCACCCTGTGCAACTGTCAAGGACAAATTTATTTAATTGTAGTAGAGAAGACATAATATAACTACACTGTTTACATCTAATTACTATTCTTTACATATAAATGTGCTAATTTCTGGAAATAAATAGGAAAATATTATAACATTCATTGTGTCACCATAATAACGGTATTTCACAAAATAAGCATCAATAAATTCAAGGTCATAATGTTATATTTGTCAACAAGCATGTATAGTGTTGATAATATCTGAGCTGTGTAATGGATCGACGTGTCTTTAATGACTCATATGGATACTTAATGAAGCAGCTACAGTTTGTGAGTAGCACTCTTTAATGCCACGTCCTCAGCCTGTTGCATATAAGCTGCAAAGTTCCCCTGATTTTCTGCTTACAGGACTGAAAGGGGGGATTATAAAATACAAACTGCACAGTAAATCTTTTTCTAAGAAGTAATAATAAATAATAAATCCAAGAATGAAAGAGTAAATGCCAGAAGCACATAATTATCTACCTGACATTTAGGCCATGAATTTAATCAAGGGAGTCTCTGTACTCTTGTTTGATTTTTTTAAGGTTGGAAGTCTCCTATCTATTAACATGTTCATCTGCGTGGGAGCAAATAATAAAACGGGGGTTTGAAACCAGGTTTAATAATTTGATGCCCCATCTTCCTTTTGCATGAAGAGAGAGAGAGAGAGGAAAAACAGAGACAGAGAGAGAGAGAGAGAAGACAAAGAAAGAAGAAAAAAAAAGAAAGACATCTATTCGATATCCAAGTTCAAGTGAAAAAAGTTACACCTGCATAGAATGTTTTTATTTTACTTTATTTTGCTTTTGTTTTTGGCTTTGTTATTAAATGCCAAAGGTCAAAATTAGAATTGTGCATTTTATAATTATCTCTTAATATTCATTTATTTCTCTCTCAGTTTGATACAACAGTTCAATTACAAAAAGGATTTTGTTTCCCATCGGCAAGTTAATGTTGTTCCAACACTCTTATTTGTAAATGGCCACACTTGTAAGGTGCTGTTATCAATAGGATTAGCACCACTGATTCAGTAGCACTGATCACTTTTCTCCAGTGCAAATGTCATACTTTGAATGCCACAATTTGAAACTTGACTGACACACTTAGTTATTACTCCCTTTCCCTTTGTGTGTAATAGGAACGCTGAATCTATTGTGCTTTTGATATCAACAGACACAATATTTTTAGGGTCAATAAAGCAGAGCTCGCCTTCAATCAAAATGAAATTATGTAGTTGTACCTAAAAAAATCAGCTGCTAAGAGGTTCTACAGCAACTAGTATCAAAGTGAGCATTGAGTCGTACCAAACTATGTGACAAAAATGTCTGAAGGTTACCTGTGAAATCCTCTGCCTGAAGATGCAGGTCACTTAGTTTGTGGATGTAGCGGATGTACATGTCCTCCTTGTTCACCTCTGATTTGTAGAAGTTCTGATGTTGCAGTAGAACAAGAAATAAAAAGCAGGTCACTTTTCCCCTTTTTACGAAATGATCACATAAGATCGAAAGTGTAAAGAATGTCTCACCATAAGGTTGACTGAACCGCCGATCTTCTTGTTCTCCATCTCGTCCCCTTTCATGCAGTCCCTGAAAGTGCAAGTTCCCTTTTTAAAGCCCTGAAAACAACATCATTATAGCACGCAACTTTACTTTAGCATACCTGTAATCAAGTATTCTCTCAACAAGTCTTGTGACTGATGTCACAAATGAGATGCCAGTTTCCCTCCATGTCTCCTGCTCAATCTTCTCCAGCAAGCTGGAGGAAAACACACATTGACCACAGATATTAAGTACAGGAAGCAAATGCCAGCATCGTTCAGCTTTTGGAAGTGCAAAAGTTATTCTTCACCTTGGATAAGGACCAAACAGCTGTGTTCTGTTGTGATAAAAGAAACAAAAAACAAGAGGGAAAAAATTTGCAAGATCTTAAAGAAACAGAATATTTCCTTCATAGTCTCACTAAGCATTTGTTTGAAACTCACAACAAGCTGAAGAGCTCTCTGTGGTTGTCATCGCCTTTCCCATCCGACACCATGCTGTCCAGCTTATCCATCAGCTCTGCCTCCACCTGGAGTTATGAACGTCCAGGAACAGGTGCGTTGTGTGACAAAGAGCTACGTAAGGACGGGGCACACACTCTGGATTTCACAACAAATCAATTTTATACTAACTTGTTTGAAATTCCCATTTTTCCTTTGCTCCCAGTCCATCATATCATGAAAAATTGGGATCATAATATTCCGGACCTCGGTCTGAGGAACTAAGGTGACACCAAGGAAGGGTCCCATCATTCCTGGGATGAAGTGTGGCTTGTTGTCACCTAGTTGAAATGGATTGATACAGACAGAAGTGTTTGTTGAACAACTCTGCTAAACATATAAAGAATACACATACAATGGTGTTTTAAGCCACATTGAATTTCTTTAAACTGTTCTTATGAGGCCTCAAGACTTTGTAAAATGATACCGATCCTTAGATCTTTAAGGGGTTTTGAAAATCCCTTAAAATGTCATAATTTCACTGTGACTGCAACAGAATGCAGTGCAACATGGGTAAGCTTAATTAAATATGTAAATAGGTGGAGAACAAAAGCACAAAATAAGAGAAGAAGAAACGTCAAGCCTAAGATATAGGGAAATAAATACTGCTGTGAAGCAATGTGGAAGCTCCTAAAGAATTGGTCTTAAATGGTGCTTTTGTCAAAGACCGCTGCAAACAAAATGCCTAAAGATGCTGCTTAAAGTTTCTCTTCATATTAATATTTCTATGTGTTGACAGGAAACAGCTTCATTCTTTAACTCCATTAGCCTTTTGTAACCGCTGAGTGACTCCTATTCCTGCATGAAGTAGTGAAAAATACAAAAAAAACATAAAGAATTGTTGCTCCACATTTGTGACTAAGCCTGACTTTGGAAGCAAAATATTAAAAATAAATCATAATACATTTGCAATGTACTACAAATACCTCACTTAAATTATTATTGATGAAGTGAGCGACGGTTGACCCACCTAATTTCTGCCACATGCTGAAGAGCTCATATGCCATTATTACTCTCAAATCCCCATGCCTACAAAAGGAGACGATTTAGAAGTGAGTAATAAGATACACTGTTTGAAGTCTGATAAAAATAACAATAATAATAATAATAATAATGCACATGCTTATTTTTAGAATTTGAGAGAGGCTTTTACTTGTCCAGGGTTTTCTTTCTCTTGGCAGGAGGGAGTGCTTCCAGCTGCAGACTGGGTTGGTTGATGTAGAGGACAGTGAGGCTGAAAAAGGAGTTCCACACCTAAAATACAAAGAGAAATCCACATAATTAGCAAGTAATACCATTTAAATGATTACATAAAAAGCATAAAATATCTAGTGGTTTTATGGAGTTATGGGTTTTCATCGTTTGCAAATGCACAGACACACCTTGAAATCAAAATCTCCCTCGGAGAAGTTTTTGTGCAGCGCCGGAGACAGAAACTGAGTCGTCACTACGATGACGCTGCAGAAATACGACACAGTGTAAAGTAAAAACTAGCTGGCTGCCAAGAAGCAAATTTAAACACTTGCAACACAAGCATCACCTTCGGATGAGTCTCTGGATTAGAGAGCTGGCTTTGTTCACTCACCATCTGCGGGATAAAAACTGTACAACAGAAGCAAAGAAGCAATACTTACTGGCTGGTTAGGAGACGCATGACGCTCCAGTCTCTGGGGAAGATAGTCAGCTTCATCAGGTTTCGAAAAACACAGAAAATCTTCAACAGAAACTCCTGCGGGAAAAGATGCAACAAAAATCTGCTCAGTCCAAGTGTGCAGCCAACAGACGGCAGTACAAACTTTCCCTGATGTCAGCTCAGGACTGAAACTGAGAGAACTGAGCAAAGACGTTATCAGACTTTTAGACTCTCTCGCCTTTAGTTCCTCCTTGCTATGGAAACTGTTGAGAAGGTGGTGGAAGTGGATCTCTGTCATCTGTCTGAGGAGAGAAAGGAGGCAGGAAACGTACTCCCCCTGCAGAGAGAGAGAACAAGTACGAAAACACATAAATAAACCTGCTCAAAATAATGACTAAAGTTTGCGGAGTTTTGTTATCATCCTTCAAAGGGGCAGATTGAGTGAAGGCTTACCGTTATCTCCGCGGTGCACTGGGGACAGCGTTGTCCTCTGGATGTCTCCACAGAATGAGATTTGCTCATGATGGACAGCAGAGTCTGCAACAGCACATCCAGAAGGCTCTCCACCATCATTTCCACTTCTTCTTGAACAGAGGACTCCTGAGAAGACAGTCAAATTAAAAGAGGATGAGGAAAACTTTAAACCACCATGAAGTATGTGATTGATAAAGTATGGCGCCTAGGCTACATTCACACAGCGGGTCTTCAGTGTCATCCTTTTTTTTTTTTTTTTTTGGATGGGCAATCAGACTAGTGATTTATTACTACTGCAATCACACTTCTGTGTGAACAGTTTATGACCCCAAAGCAACCCGCATTCTCAAAAGTAATAATGGATCGATTAATTTGATCCATTCATGGATCGATTTAAAAGTTGTTGAGCAACGGGAGCCAACGGTACTGCCAAAAGATCAGAAAAAGAAGGGAAAAGGTGAGAAAAAATTAAAGTATAACTACTAGCAATGGCCTTTCGTGGAGCACTGATGTCAACTTCTGTAGAGTAGTCTATTTGGAAATGTAGTCAGATGACGTAAAGGTCAGATAAATGCAACATGATCGTTCTGACTGCAGATGCTTTGAAAACTATGTATGCATGTACTACGTATTCAATTTAGTACCACAAATGGAAGTAAAAGATCGAAAGAAGGACAGAAGGAAGGGTAGCAGTAGGATGAAAAATAGCGTATGGAAATAAAAAAGGGTTTCTGATCTCTATTTTAATGTGTCATAATTATTTGGACCTGGAAAACCTTTAAATAAAGTTCAATAGTTCTCTGTACTTACACACACTGGAATACTAAGCTTAGTAGAACTAAGTAACCCTGTAATTATGGACTTGGTAAAGTATACTGCACCATGGAGCTGGTCTTGATTATTGAAAAGATGCTGCTCAGGATCCCAGAACAAATGAGCAGCTCCCTCTGCTGGCGCAGATGTAGATGGATGTGATGCAGGACGACTGGCAGCAGAATACTCCGGGACTCTGAGACAACAAGCAGGGGGGGGGAAGCAAGCAGAGAGAGATGAGGCGAAAAGCAAGATTATTGTGAGGTAAAAAACAAACAAAAAAAAAGATCCTAAGTCCTTCATGTTTGTCTCACCAGGAAAGAAGAAGAGCCGGCTTTCAACTGTACGAGCAATCGACTGAAGTTTGACCACGTCCATGGACTGACCAATGTCCACTGTGCTGGGCATGCTCCCTAGTGTGCCCCTGACATATTCAGCTACCTCCTGAACGGTGAACATCTGCAGCAGCTCATCGAAGATGTCTGGAAAACTGTTCAACAGTGCAGCCTATGGGGGCAGAGAGGGACACAAAGAAATCATTTACAGCACACACATATGAAAAAGTGTCAGCATGAACACCCTAACAATGACACTTAACATTTAAAAAGATATAAAATATACAGCAACATTATAATACCTAAAATAAGTAAAACAAGCATATTGCTACTGATTCTACAAGACTTTTCTTCAATAAAAGCTAAAACTATAGTTTATCTATATTGTTTAAAACAAAACCAGTTTCTGAAAAAAAAAAAAAACATCCTGTTGGAGAGGGCTGATGGCTTCACATCAACTGCTGCATTGTGGATCCAACACATGGGGGCGCTGTAACTTACTGAAAAGGAGGAGAGTCAGGAATTATGACCAGAGAAAAGCGTGCAGCTGGTCACGCCTCTAAAGTGTCCAGGATCAAGCCATGGACAGAGCAACAGTGACAATAAGGCACTGAAGCCTCAGTTAAAGTAATATCTAAAATAAAAATTACACCAACACTAATACGACAAAACACAAATGAACAAAAATCATTCAATAACAACAGCATAACCAAAGGAAATATATAACAAAATGACAACTGGTAAAAGAGGAAAAGGACTTTTTGTGAAATTAGAATATCACTGAAAAGATCATTTATGGTAGAGAAGGAAAAAAATAATAATTTTATAATACTTATTACACATAAAGTGATAAACTTTAAGTGCTGATTAGGGTTTACAGCTAATAAAACAACAACTAAAGTTTACTAGAATATCAATAAAAAGCATTTAAACAGAAATGTCATGTTAGGGTCGACATGATTATGGAGAAGTGTGCTTCCTTCACAGTCATTGAGATTCTTCACAAGGAGGCTAAGCAACAACATGCCATTGATAATATGTTGCCTTTTTACTCAATCTTGTTGGAAAATTGACTAGAAGGAAAAAGTATGACACAATTGTCACCATCCTCATGTCAAACCACTCCTGAACTAGAGACAAAGTCAGAGACATTGTACCTGAGCTAAGAAGAAAAAGGACTACACTATTGCTCAGAGATCCAAAGTCATGTTTTCAGATGAGGATCACAGTCAAGAGGAATATGATAGACCAATTAATCTGGACAATTTGGATGCTACTATAAATAAAACAACCCTCACAGGAATATGTTTCTATTTGCGATACTCAACGATAAATCAGCCGGAAACATGAAATGCAAACACTTGAAATGTACCACCGTGCTTGTAATAGCATTGTCACCTCCGAAGCGGTTACACATTTGTACCGTGTGTATTTTGAACCCCAAACAGTGAAAACGTTTGACAGGATCTGTCTAACCTGTGTGAAGACAAGATTCTCTGAGCTGCGGCTGTCCAGACTCAGGACAAAGCGGATTGACTGGAAAAGCTCCTGGATGCTGGCCCTGAACTGCTCCTCCTCCATCCCACAGGTGGCCCTCGAGTACAGGATGCGAGACTGGACTATGAACTTGAACAGATACTCCAGTGCCTGCGGTGAATTAAGTGCAGGATACGGACGGAGACAAACAATCAGATAACCCACCGTACATGTCATCTCATACTTTTAGTTCCCCGGCAGAGGAAGCAGGCCTGACCACCAAATCAGTTTAAGGTTAAAAATCAATATATGAAAGAAATGATTGCAATCGGGCAGTGCGGTGAAATATCTTTTACCATTATCTTGTCACAAAGGCCACATGAAAAGGCCGCACTCTTCCCATCAATACCCGCAGAGCTTCACAATGACTTCCTTTCAAATAAATTGTGCAGGGAATTTACTCCCCGAGTTCCTCCTGTGGTGTTGCATTACTTCTTATCAGCTCCGTTTCTGTTTGACCATTTCCTCTTTCGGAGCTAATTAATCCCCACTGAAGGAGCCTGATCGGAAGAAGGAGGAAGCGAGTGTGATACTTTACCCTCATCGCTTCCTGTATGTGGTCCTGCCGGACTACCTCAGCCGAGCGGTCCATGTACCACTTCAGGCATCGAATCAATTCTCTGCAGACAAATTAGCTGGAGTTAAGAAACTTCACAGATATCATAAATGAAAAAAAAAAAAAAAAAAGTTTTAAACAAGCTGCAGATTGAGAGAAGAATAGGGTCAGATTTGCTTTACTTGTACGCCAAAGCGCCGGCAAAGTGGTTTTGGATGTAGGAGTCTATTACTGGTCTGAAGTGGTAGAACCGGCTGTCCCTGAGCAGGTTAATGATGAACACCTGCGAACACAGATATACACGTTACATCCCATCTCCTCTGCAGAAAAGTCACAAGACATGATTTAATGTGTGAGCCCAGCTGCGTTCTTTGGATGCCCCTACCAGAGACTGGAAAACGAGCGGTCCGTATTTGTCCGTGTTGTCGTCTAAAAGACAGAAAAGTGTATCCAGGACATCTCTCAGGAACTGCGATGGGGGAAAAAGTAATAATGTCAAAACAACTGTGGCATGATCTAAAACGGAATCAAAAGAACCTAAAAAAAAAATTATAGCTCCTTCGGTTAAAAATGTAACATGTTTTCATTTATTCTGAAATTATAATATGACCTAACAGCAGTCTTAAATGCATTTCCATGTATTCAGAATATGAAAGATGTAGAAAACACTTTTTTTAATCTCATCAGTGTCCGTGAGTTTCCGATCAGTAATCATTGAATGTTGATGTTAACTTTCTCATAGCCATTCGTCGTACTGACCCTGTGTGACCCTGTGCATTTACAAGATTTTTTTTGGTGTGGTTTTGGAAATTGACGGTCTGACGGGACAAGCCCCTCCCTCCTCACCCACTTCCCCGCTGTCTGACCGTGACGTTTTCCGCTCTCTTCCTGAGTGTCACGCTAAGGCTGCTGGAGGGTTAAACGACTTGGTTACATAAAAGATGTGGTCGACTCTACTTGAAAACTGGAAATGGGTCTTCACTGGGTCTTTCTGATGAATTACGATCTAAATCATATGGCCACTTCAGATCACAAATGGTTCACTGGGCACAAAATTAACCTTCTTCAATAGGCTTCGCAGCCCCCAGATATAAATCTCATAGAAAACCTGAGCAGAGCTGAAGAGAAAAAGAGTATGAGAGGAAATCTCTGCATAATCGATTGAGAGATTGTGCAAAGACAAAAGGTGAACGATTACTTTCTTGGGAAATGTTAAAGATTAGTCTAAGTGCTCTTCTATCGACAAAAGGAGATTTCAAAACATATAAATAGCAAGAATGTCAATAATTCTATGTACTGCATTTTATTTCATGTAAAATTCCCCACTGTACTCAAAGGTTCGATTATTCTTTTTATTTTTCAGTTTCAGATTGTTTGACAGTAAAACAGATAAACGTGTTTCTCGAGGTTGTAACATTTTTACCAGGAATGCCAGTGATGGCGAGAATTGCTGTATGAAATTAAGAAAGAAGGTAAATAATCCATTCATTCCTCATCGTCTCAGAAATAATGGTGTGATGACCTTCACAATCTCCTCGCCGCTGATCTGTCGCAGTCGACCAAGGATGTCCAACACCCTGTCCGGATGGGCCTTCCAGTTCAGGAGGGCCAGGAGGTCCACTAAAAATTAAAGTAAACCAACATTTGCTGAGTTGAATCAAGTATGAAATATGGAGGACTGGTGTGTTAGCTGGTAAATTACCGTTCTGAGTGAGTTTTGTGGAGCAGAGGATGGTGGAGACCCAGAATGTTTCTTTAGGGCTCCTCTGGAAAGGCAGGTTGGCTGGCAGGTTGGGGCAGCTGTTGAAGTCCTCCTTGCAGCAGGGGAGGCTCAGGTACAGCCCCTGGTTGCTGAATGTGGCATTTTCATCACACTAATGAAGGACGGACATGGGAAAGGACTGCTCAAGTTTGGAAAAATGGCAAAAAAATTTCACAGCAAAACGACCTTTATAGGAACTTCATGAATGTTTTGGTTTATTGATGTGCTTCATAGTTGCTTGTACGGCAAATTCAGCATATTAGTAGTGTGTCACTGAAAAACTAAGACAATTAATTATTAATTTGAAATGTGACACTGAAATACATTTTAAACATAAATTGAATAAAGAATACATTTTTTAAGAAGCAAAAGATATTAATCTAAAATCCTAATATATGCACACATTGAAAGAGTGCAGAGAACACTCAACAGACCAAGAGCCTGTACTTTATCTATTATTAATTCAGAAATAGAAGCAACAATTCACTTTCATTTATACAAACAAAAATAAAAATAAGCAGGTAAATGTTCGTGACGTCTTTAGTTCTAGCAGTTATTAAGTAACAGGTTCTCTGGTTTTGGCCATAAACTCAATGAACCTGTTTTGTGAGTCGCATGTGAGTTCAAAACCATTTAGTTGATTCAATGAAGCAGATCATTTCTGCAGAAAACTGGTGGGACACCACAGACTAACTGCAGAAAAAGGTAATAACCCTCGCAATGCACACATTTTCAAGTAAGTGCACCGTTTAAATATTTATCCTCTAGGATTCCAAAAAAACAAATAGAACAAACTGGAATTATTTGGTATCTAAAACGTAGATATTAATCACTTGAATACTCTTATAGTGTTAGTAATTACACAGCAACTACTATAGATATACAATTATTTATTTTATTGCTTCAGCGTGTTTCTGAACCACTTCTTAGAGCTACAATACATGCTAGCATGTTAGCACCTGCCCGTCTTTCTGAGCATTCTTTGGAGAACAAAGTGTCCAGAGTTGAGAGAGATCAAACTGCACAAGGGAAGACAGATAACACAAGAAAATGACAGACAACAGCCCTGGGCCAAGCTTGTTGTGAGATATTTTTGGATCAGTCATACATGGCTGTTGAGTTTCATAGATGGAAGAGCAGAAAGGATCTGAAGTTGATTTTTTTTTTTAAAGTTCATATTTTCCATTGCAAAGCGTGATTTAAAAAAAGTATAAGATGTGAAGACGATACAAGTTAATTCAAGCTAAATATACATCCAATGTGAGTGTTATGGGATCGCCGCACCTTGTACACATACAGCTCATGGACCTCGTCTGAGAGTGTGGTCCCATCCTCTCTCATCAGAGGAGTGAAGGCAAAACCAAACAACTTTTTCTCTCCTTTGTCTTTAGCTGAAAAGAAGAACATGATATCATGCCTCATGCACGTTTGGATAGCGCCGATTTTGCTTTTTCTTTTCCCCAGAGGGTTTGATTGTGACAGAGCTACAGTTGTGACTCACTTGAACAGTGTCTGAACTCAAAGCGAAGGTGGGACCCCCTGAAACGGTCGATAGGGATGGGCAGCTTGACCATCTCGCTCCAGCGAGGGCTGTTGTTGTGGTAAAGAACGAACGAGCGATACTCCGAGGCGCTCGGCTCGCCGGTGCCCAAGCTGATGCAGTCCTGCAGAAGGAAAAGAAGCATGGGAAGAAGGTCAGGCTCGCTCTTACTCACATACTGATGATATGGGACATGAGAAGTGATGCACGTGTGTGTCATACTTTGAGCGTGTCCCCGTCAGCGTAGAGAACATACAGGGTGACTTCAATGTTCTTCTGGACACTCTTGCCACCCCTCTCAAACTCCCCTCGTTCCAGGGTCAGATACAGGTCATTGCGTGTATCACCTGAGGCAATTAAAAGTTTGGAGATGCTTTGTTTAAAGGCAACTGCACTAATTTTACACATCCATCCCATAATATTGAGCCTCTTATAGCTCCAGAGGGAGCTACAACTGATGTTCTTTTCTTTTTTTCTTTTTTTTTCTTTTTTTAGACAATTAAAAAGTAAACTGGATTAAAGCTACATAAGGGAAGTAGAACCTCTCCCAAAAAAGTAGACCGTCAAAATGTCTCCTTCATCTGCTCCACACGTGAACTCCGCTTGGTCAACATGAATAAATAATCTTCGTGAATCACATTCTACGCCACTGTTCTTTTTAATTCAAGATGACCCTGCTGAGTTGAAGCACGCACGGCCTCATGACTGCCTCAGCACCTTTTTGTAAGGTCAGTGTTTATTGAGACAAACATCAGAGGCAACACTGGTGGAAGATATTGCTGTTATTTATAAAATCTGATTATTGTTATTTATATCAAAGCCATTTCCTTTGGGACAGATGACTCACAAGGAGAGATATTGGGGAGGTATTTCAAGTGAAGCAGAGAGAAGCAGGAGTGGAGAGGAGAGGAACGAATTGTAGATGGTCAGTACAAACAAAGAACCACATCGTGAACGAATGCTGTACTCCGAGATAAACTCAAGCCTCACTGTCTTTGAGCTTGAGGACTGGTCCCCTTTGTGCCTCTTTACAGATTTCCTTTGTCTATTTATTGGTCACACATGTTTTGGAAGACCAAAATAATTTTATAACCTGAGTAAATCTGCAAATCTGCAAAACATTAGTGTTAGTTTACCCATGTTACCTCATCAATTAACTGTGATAAACCACATTTATTTAAGCTAGCTCCAGTTTCACAAGCAACACTCAGGCATGACTATTCACCTAAACAGAACCTGTCTGACAACATGAAGTAGGCTAAAATATCTAAAAACAACAGGACATCATGCCCCAGTCTAAAGAACGTCAAGAAAAGATGACAATGTCATGAAAATCTATCAGTCTGGAAAGGATCACAAAGCTATGAAGGCTGTAAGATACAAAAGGCTATTATTCTAATAAGAGAAATCATAGAAAAGAGGAGAGCCTTCCCAGGAGTGTTTGACCTACCAACATTAGTGCATTGACAACTGATCCAGGATATCACAAAAGAACCAAGAACATCTGAAGCACTGGAGGCTGCAGCTGCTCCAATTATTTAAGGTCAGTGTTCGTGACTCAACAACAAGGAGGAGACTGTACAAAAATGGCCTCCATAAGAGAGGTCAAAACCTTGACTTTGTCTCTGTCTAATATTTACCAAAAAAATATTGTGATGACCTTTTAAGACTTTGGAAATACCATTATGTCGACGGACAAAACAAGGAAAGTGTAACATTTTAAAAATGTTACATCTGGCACAGCACTTCAGAAAAAGAACATCACTGGAGGAAGCTGATAGAGTAAGAGAGATGATACAGTATGGGAGACAGCAAGAAAAAGAGCCCACAATATCATATCTACAGTGGTGGTTGTATGGTGGTCTGGGCCAGATGAAAGATTTATTGTAAAGACCTGAAGGCAGTCGTTACACCAACCAATCTTTGGGTTTAGGGATCAAATACTTTTCACAGCTCTGTAAATAAGCTTAGCAGCTGAGCTATAGCTTTTAATCTCATGCATTGTTGGAAAAAAATCTCCATAAATCTAAACCAAACAACACAAGTTACTGTTTCCAATTATACGTTCCTCTCTGCAGACCTCTGTTTCCTGCTGTTTTCTCCAATTCTGTCTTACATCTCTCCTGCTCTATCCACTTCGACATTCAAGTGCTTCCTGTTTACCAGCATCTGTGACCTTCCCCTCCTTCCTTTCCTCTGAGCCATCTGGCCTTTGGGCTCCCCCTCCTGTCTGCACCCCCTACCCCCTGCTGCTCTTTGCCTCTTTACCTGGCAAGATGACATCTGGGAAACCCAGTTTGCGTGTGAGCGCCAACGCCCTGTTGAACACAGCCTGGTTCTCCCGTCTGATCTGCTCCAGCTCACCTCGCAGCAGCTGCAGGGAAATGATGAGGCCTGCAGAAAGTGGCAGCGGGGGGTTTTAGTGGCCACATGTGGATGTGGGAGGGTGAATGGGAGGGTTGAGGAAAGAGGACAAATAAAGATAAGAAAGTAAAAAAATTGAGGAAGATTAAACAAGAACAGAAAAGAAGAAAGAGCAACGGTCAGGATGTTGGGATAGAGAAGAAATGGCCATAGAGATGCGATCAGAGCCAGAACAAAGAGATGGGAAAATGTTAAGTTATTATCAATTGTTGCCATATTCTTATAAATATTAATTAAAATTTGAAATCATTGAATATTTGCAACTGATCCCAGATAGTCTTCACGACGCACACATGGCAACGACTTGTCAAAGAGAAGGAAACCAAATCGTTAATTACCACTTTTACTCTAAATGGGAAAATTAATTACACCTATAAAGAAAATTTACAAATGGTAATGTAGAGTAAAGAATAAACATAGGCACAACTATTTATAATATCAAGCTGGTTTGTGATTTAAAGGTATGCCAATGCAGCAGATGTGCTCTGACTTCTTTTTGCTACCAGTATTATAACCCCCTGCTGGTAATTAGAAAAAGCGCAGGGTCAACAAACTTTCACTGGCTTCAAAAAGCTCAACTGTGTCCATCTACAGCATAAACTCTATGATTTCATGTTTTTAAATGTCGATACTTGGTTGTTAATCAACTATCTGCTATGTCAGCACATATCCAAACTAGTTGGACAGCTGTTTTTCTAAGTAACTGCTGCATTGGTAGTTGTCAGGGTGGTTGTAATAAAATAAAAGGTTTACAGTTTCCCAAATGTACAGATTCAGTTTGTTCTCTATAAATACATTTAAATCAATATTAATCTCTTCTGTATTTTTACAGTGTGATAATCTCAGACTAAACCTATAGGTGGAAAAATGTGCACAGTACATAACTAACGAGTCAAGAAATGTTTCCTAACAATAACCTAGAAGGTTTGTGATCAGAAAACACGTTTACCATAATTGGTGCTGGGAGCTGAGTACTTGGTGTTGGACTTGCGGATGATGTTCTCGTGGACCTGGTACCACTCATTTTCGTTGTTGCAGCTGGGGAGAAAGAGAGTCGGACAGGGTCGTTTACAGCTCACCCGCTTCTAAATCCAGATGGAGGTTTTAGGACTGTGTGCACGGGGACCACATGAACAGCATGCGTCCCAGAGCAGACTTCATCCTGGAGAAAAGGTAGCAGCAGGGGGAGTTGCTATCAAGCAGCACATTAGCCCAAATGCACAGCTCACTAAGCAAACCTGACAGCCAGCTCTCTACCAGCCTTTTTCATTACTGAGGGCCCAAAGGCCCCTGGGAAAGGCACGAGGAAATGCACAGACTGGAGCCTTATAGGAGCCGACAGTTTGGAGGCAGCAGCACTGAATCACTGCTTACTTTTTTAAAAGGAGGAGCTCTTCACGTTGCCGGAGAAATCCAATAAAGACATAAGCTCTCTGTTCAAGAAATCTTTCTTTCACGAGGCGCCGTGGTGTTGTCCTAATGCAACTAAATGGAATAAGTGCGTGAATGACCTCTGACCCACAGAGGAGGCAACAAGGTGACATTTAAGCTGTTGACTGATGAGAAAATATGCTGAGCTTGGTGTTATGTTGCTTTGTCCTCTAACTTTGCTCAATTATCTTTCTGTCATCCCGCTCCATCTCTTTGCCTCTTCCTCTCCATCTCCCTCCTCCACTTTCTTGGCCGGTGGAAAGGAACAGCTATCTGTGGCGAAGCCTAACAGCAGAAGCCAGATTCACAACATGCCAGGTGCCCTATATCCAACCCAGGGCGAGGAGCTATTGATTTTCCAAAGGACACTTCATTATCATTCCGGTCAAAACACACCAGCACCAACACTGAAGAAACAGGCTTTCACACACGCACAAAAAAAAATCCACACATGCATTAATTACTGTGGAGAGTTTATAACTTTTATTTCCGAAAGGACACACAGCCAAACTGCAAAGTGAGCCAAGCAAACTTGAGAGGAACAACATTTTCATCAGGGATATCAGAGAAAAATAAAAGCAGACAAGTAGCTTCAGCGGCATACTCACGTGTAAACTTTGAGTACAAAGTCCTTCTCCTCTTTGAGGTCTGTAATGGTGTGGAAAACATCGCTCATGGCAAGCACGGCACATCCATAAGGTCGTCTATACTGGACGTGTGGCGGGCCTTTCTTTGAGTCATTCAGCAGCATACGACCTGGAAACAAAACGAGGAGACAGTGCCTGAGAGGAATACAACAAGATCTTAATCCTCCAGAAAGTGAGTTTGTTCTTTGTGTTTACCAGTTCTTATTACATGTGCAACAATGTACAGGTCTCTCTTCAAGTCTTTACTGCTTAGGTCCTATGGAAGAAAAATTAATATAATATATTGGATTATTAGAATAAGAAATGGTAAAATATTCCTCACATTTTATCACATTACAAAATCAAACTTCAATACATTTTATGTGACTAATGGAGGAGCTGGCCAAATGTTGACAGGGCAGAATCCTCAACATAATTTGATTTGGAGGACCCACCTGCAAATATTATCTATAGATTTAACAAGTAGGCCAACAATGAATTCCCTATATAGCCTGTTTAGCGATATGTTTCGACGGTAAAAGTTGAAAATGTATTGTAAGGATTGGGTTATTTCCCACTTACTCATTTAATGTTGTAGTCATACCCAGTGAACCATGTTTTCAACATGCTGTACAAGTTAACATTAATTTAAAGTCAAAATTTGCTCATTCTTGCTAACTTTAGCTCAAAATTCTGAGATACAATATTGTCTAAAAAATTAAGAGCTCTGAGGCCCTCTACTGGTCTGGAGGCCCTAACTATACAGGTTCACTTATCTCCTCAGCCACCTTTTGAATGTAAAAAAAAAAAAAAAAAATGGCGTGTAAATATATCATGACAAAATACGATCATTTTCAAGGTCTGGGAACATTTTCACAAGGCATCAAATGTCAAAATAGAAAGTTTCTCACCGTAAAGAGTGCACAAAGGCGATCAACTTTCTCTGGATTCTTTGGTCCTCCATTTTTATTCAGTTTCACCATGAACTTCTCACTGCAAGAGAAGCCAATTCACAGTTTCAGAGAGTCTGTCAGCCACAAAGTGCCTAAGTCAATCTGCTGGACTGAGACAGCGTGTGTGTCTAACTGTGTCTGTCAGCTTATGCACACATACAGTATGTACTGTGGGGCCAATGGAGGCTGCTCTATTAGCATTTGGATTGGTATGTGTACCTGATTTGTTTGGCTTCACGAGAGTCATATAGAGAGAAGAAGACATCTGCGTCTTCACTGATGCTGTTGTAGGTGAAGCTCTTCAGATTGATGAAGAGGTGGTGTGACACAGGGATGCGACAACCATCGCCATGGCGCTGCCTCATGCTGTCACCCTGGTAATTAAGAGGAAAGTGACCGCTAACAAGTCAAATTTATGCCAAAGACAGTCAAACATTTGTCCTTTTTATATGATGAAATAAATAAATACATGTGTATTTTCTTTTCTGCCATACTGTACAGTGAGTTTTGCCCAAATTAGCCATTTAATTAAGCAGCTACTCATGGAAACATGATACGCTCTGATTAAGGACTTCTTTGAGCAGCGATGCACCAATCAGTCAGAAAGTTTTCCCTTGATCAGCTATTCCTGATGGAACAATCAGTCTCTTTTTTACTGCTAAATAAATGCATAAGAACGGAAAAATTCAACCTCATATGGTTTGTACATGCATCATCAAACTCCTTGTTGTTTGGTTCGCTTTGATTTGAGATCAGTAAAAACCATTTGAAGGTTAGAAAAACATGCTTTGATGAATAAGTGGTGATAATCAGGCAGTTTCTTTTTTTCATTTTACAAGTTAGTTTGTCCTTCTTAAAGAACACAAAACAACAGATATGGGTCTAAATATGGAAAAAAGAACATTTTGTGCAACAATAAGCCCTGCTCTGTTTTTGAAGAATGCATTGCTTTCGTTAAGCTAACTGTTTTTGTTAAGTTCTTACTCATTGAGAGTCATACATACAGTATGAATTACATACTGTATGTAATGACATCATAATCTTTCCATTTTCCAGACTGGAAAGATATAGACGTGAAGATTTAAAGTCCTATGCACATGATTGCCTCCAAATGCAAATCAGAAAATAGGTCAGAGTTCATCAAATTGAGCTGCTCTGAGCTTTTGGCATCCTGGGGTGAGTTCTTGCATCGATTCTGTACTGGCACATTATGTGTGATGTATGTCATGTAACATAGCTGTAATACTTGCACCATAGGGTTTTTAAAAAATGCCCAAAAAAGCTGTGGTACCTTGACTTTGCTGGGGTTCAAATTGTATTTGCTGCAGTGTAAAATATGTAAGAAGGTGATGCTTCCTATTCAAGCACAAGAAAGACAATCAGATGGACAAAAATCAGAATTTACTGGTCAGACCTAAAAGAAAATTGGAAATTATTTCCGGAAAGCACTAATTGGTGCAACTTTAACTTTAGGGATGCTATCTGATTATAAAGAACTATATATATTTTTTTATTTATCAAGAAACGGCTTATTCTTTGGGGCATTTTAATTAGCATTTTGCAAAATGCTAATGAACTATAGAACCTGGAGCATCTAATTTTACTTTTTATCATCAGTGTTTGTTACATTTAATAATTAAAATGAAACATCTTTTTCCATGTATACATAACTTTAAAAGAAAATTTAAACCTATTAAAGTTGAAAATTGATGGACAAGACTGACTGGTGCATCTCCAGTTTTGTTTTCTGTATTACTTTGATTTTTACAAACGACAACAATCATAAACGATAAAGCTTTCTTAATTTTACTTTCGTTTCACAGTATAAGGTAGATTTAAGAAAAAACACCTAACAGCTTAAAATATTGCACCACGTTTGATTTGGATACACAAAACATGTAGCAAAAACAGAAAACTGAGATCACAAAGCTGCATATTGCCACAGAATGCTCACACACCAGAAAAATTTAGTGGACAAAGTATTCTCAGTTGGGGGCATGAACTGGGGCATATGTGATCCCAGTGGGAATCAATGCCCCTCACCCTTTGGTCTGAGTAACTCAGAGGCCACCAGTAATATGCTGCAGGAAAACCAAAACTGAAGTCTAGAAGTGATATGGATATTCTTCTGTTACATATTCTTTCAGAAAACAGATTTAAAATGGGAGTTGAGAAGAGATGAAGAGGATAAAAAGTGTGACAATTTGATAAATAAAGAGCGTTAAAAACAACTGTACCTGGTTTGTGCTTTGCTGACCACAGTGTCTGCTGGATACATGCTAAAAAAAAACGTACATTTCAAAGGAAAGAAGTGTTAGATCCCTCTATTCAGTTTTTACACATCCCACACAGCCCTGAACTTATTTACATTACAGCAGCCTCAGAAGCACTATAAGGGCCTGATGATGCCTCTCTCGATTCTTCAAATCTGACAAGATTTCACCTACGTATGCTGCACAACGGCTACACTAGCGTTCCTGCAGAGCAAAGAGAAGCCCACACGAGGCGAAACGTGAGCATGTGGGCAGGGGAATAGGACAAAGCCGGCATCGCCCCCACACATACACTCACAGGCGAAGCGCTCTCTGCTCGGCAGCCTGAGAGAACACCCATATCCGAAGAGGCGCCAAGGCCTTGTGCCCTGCCAAAGACAAGCTCACTTTCATCACCAGAGTCAGGAGGCTTTCTGGCAACGAGCAGCTACACTGTTGTTTCTGCACAGAGCATTTAGTGCACAAACATTCTGCGTGTAAAGCTGAGAAACATGGCAATGGGATAATGGGAGGCTGCAGGGCAGTTGGACAATGTTTTCACCAGCATATGGAGCTGCAGCTACTGACCAGAAAGGATCTCCCTCCTAGATAACAGTCTCTAGCAGAATTACATTAGATTTCATAACATCTGTGCTGTAATGTTTCTAAAATTGGATCTGCTTCAGTAAGTCTTCTCTCTCTCTCTCTCTCTCCCTGGTTGTGTATAGGTTTGGAAGTCCCACATCACTACAACTAAACTACATTGGAGCCATTATTTATTTATAGAAGCGTGTCTCTCAAGTGGCTTTTGGCTTGGAAAATATGTAATTTATGTTTAAAAATGTTTATGTGTGGGCTTTCCTATAGCTCCACTAGGGGCTGTCACTTTGCATTATGTTTGCATTCACAGCAAACCATCAAACTTGCGAGAATCACATGCATGCAATAAAGGCACAAGCTGACAGAACATGAGATGGCTCCGAAGGCAAAATCGTGCTCTCTCACTCACTGTTTTTTTTTTTTGTTTTGTTTTGTTTTTGAGTCATCTTCTTATGGATGGTTTGATAATCAGTACATTCACACATCCCTAGACATCCAACAACACTTTCCTGTCTGAAAATCCCAGTGGTGCAATAGCACAAAGGTACACTGTAGGTACAAGAGCTCATAGTGTGCTAGTCACTTAGTCATTGCTATAAATACACTTAATGCAAGCTGCAGGGACACTTTATCACCATTTCACAGTCCAAGAAGCGGACATGTATTTGAAACATGTGAAAGATGAGCAGTAATTTTTTTACCAGTTTGTATAACTCCGACACGCTGATCTGATCCGGATCCACCATTTCAAACTCTTTTCTGGGAACGAGGTCGAGGCCGAGGTGCCTGATAGAAAATAATCAATGGGAATAAAACAAAGAGAGAGAGAGAGAGAAAAAAAAGCACATTACAGGTGTTAGACATGTTCACTTATCGGGCATGACATTGTGACCACCAGGCTAATTGTGTGTTAGTCCCTCTTTTGGGAACAACTTAAGACTTCATGGAAATAAACCTGGAACAGTATGTAAATTTAATGGTGCATTAACATTCATATACAGTCTACGTTTATACAGCATAATGAATTTCCTAAAGTAGGCAAGATCCTGTAGCTTCAAAGGCTTAAATAATATCTATGTAGACATTACCCTTTTTTAACCATAAAATCAGATCAGAACTATTCTCTGATCCCTGCTCATTGCATACTTCAGCGATGCTACAAGCAAAGTATGACACATCACAGACTCTGTGACTTTTTCTGCTCTTTCAGGCACTTCAGTTGGACAAAAGAGTGTATTAATGTACAATCTTATTCAAACTAATGCTCCTGAGCTGAATCCCTCATATCTTTTTTTTTTCTCTCTCTTACAGATCCCTGAGAAAGCTCAGCTGGAGTTTGAAGAAGATGACTGTAAAGTTCCTGCAGGCGGATTTGCATTGACTATAAGCAGCTTCAGAGTCACTGATCTTCTAAATGACCATGAAATTCCATCAGTGAGGTACCGCCGCACACCCACATCCTGCGCTGTACATCACCCTGCTGCCAAAATATAAAAACTGATTCTTCTGGAGCCAACAATTAGGAACAAATGTTTACAGTCGAGGATGCCGTCAATTTGCCACACTCACTTGATTAAACACAGTTGTCAAGTTATTACTCACTCGTTTCCCCAGTCCAGCCGTACGGTGATGTGCCTCTTGATCTCACGAGTCTGGTCCTGAGCGAGGTGGCCCTGGATGAGCTGCCGACGCAGGTCGATGAGCTCGTTCATCACATGGCGCAGTTTATGAAACAGATCCACCTTGTGTTTCTATTAAAGAAGCCGAAGACGACTCGGTTAAGACATAAACAGGTTAACTAAGCTAAAGAATGGTAGCAGGAAAACTATAATTATGTAACAGCAGCAGGATCACTATATAATATAAATTCACCCAAAGACGTTTTTACTTTTTGGCCACTCAAATGCTTTCGACCAGAGGTGCCAAATTAATTTTGTTTTTGGGCCATGTCAAGATCACGAATGTCCTCAAAGGACAGAATGTATTGTTAAAAGCAAATTGTTAAAATATTAATAGACTACTCTGCATCTGATGAGTACATTTTAAAATTGAACATCTTTTAATATTGATGTAATTTGGATAGCATTTAAGCACTAAACTAGAATCTTGAAATTTCTATTTACGTGGCTCTCTTGAGACTAAAGGCCACAGAAAAACTTCTGGCGGGCTGGATGTGGACCCTGAACCTTGATTTTGAAACATGTGCTCTAGACCGTCAAACAATGTGTTAGACCAAGATAACCTGCGCAAATGGCATCCTTTTCACGTCGCTTTGGAAGAACTTAGCCCACAGTCATTTGCTAAATTGTTTGAGTCACATCAGATAGTTTTTCAGCAATTGGGAAGGCATGCTAGAAATAAATTACCTTTTGTCAAAATATCACAAACTGCAACCTGTTGAGTTTGCTGAAAGTGGGATTTATACTGTAAGCATATGTTTTGTTCAGATGAGACAGATATTTTGCAGCAGCAAACATTTAAAGCTGCTGAATATTAATTCACATGTGCAAACCGACACCAAATGTACTCAACAAACACAAAATCAAACTTTTGTCAAGTATTTAAAGTTTTTTTGTTGTTCCATAGGGTGCCATATTTAAAGACACTGTATATCCATAGTTAGGTCTCTGTTGTTTAGCTTATAGGTGATAGCTTCTAAGTAGATGGGAAGAGTCCTGTTTTGCATGTATGAATGAAGCTGATACTGGCAACATGTCTGCATCTAAGTAGGTCTGTGTCCACAATCAAGACAATAAAGCCTCGTTTAAGGTGCTCTGATCCACTCCTCTGCCAGCATATGTAAGTCCTATAAGTCGTATAACTGTGTTTTGAGCCCACAGGTTTTGTTAATGAACTAATTAAGCAGAACAAACTTCCCTTACATGTCTGCTCTGACCTCAACATAATTTCATCATCATTTCTCATAAACCAAGGACAACACTTTTAATTTCTCTATGTTCTGTTTTCCCTAATGGTACGTCAAGCCACATTAGCACCCAGGTTTGTTTACATAAATGCAAAGATTAAGTGCTCCACAATGGCCATGTAAGTTTAATGAGGATAAACACTGCATGTTCTCATAGGCTGCTGGCTGGTGAAAACAAAGAAAATTGTCAGGGTTGATGAGTCCTTTTGGGCCTCGCTTCTGTAGGGCTAATTACGCACATTGTAAGAAATACACAGTTATGCTTAGGTCATTGCTCCCTGAAGTAACACCATCAAACCTAATAGGCAACAGTGAGGTGAAACCTACAAACATCTACCCAGTGCAACATCCTATTATTATGGATGGGACTGTAGCAACACGGCCCATTCCACTCAGGGGGTGGGCACAAAACAAGCACAGTTAAATCAAGGCTTCACATTAGTCAAGCTTCAGTGGAAGTTACATCATCACACCAATGCCTCCGGCTGCTTAGCTGCTCAGAGCATGAGCAGTCCTCAGTGAAAGGTTATGTAAAAACTCAGAGCCAGCTCTGCAACGTAGCCACTCAGCTCCAATCTCTAAACCCCACCAACCACGTCTGCCTGCCCCCTCGACACTTAGTGGGATTAAAGATGCTCTGGTTTCCCAGTAATCACTTTTTCCCCCCAACAAGTAAAGCCTGACTAGAGTCAGTGGATCTTAAGAGGATGCAGTAGCTGCATGAAGCAGCCCAGGATCAATCAATGCCGGAAAGACGCACCATGAAATAGGACACGGCGGCCTTTATCTGCCCAAACACGAGCTCTAGTCCCATGTTGTAAATATAGATACATATTTTTCAAATATTTATTGTAAAGAAAGTTCAGCCCACTGGTCAGATCAATATGCTGTGAGACAGAAACTTAAGGGACTTCCACTGTAATATTTTATGTAAATACCTAGTTCTGCAGTTTAGGTAAAGCAAAACGCCTCCATCAGAACCCCCTATCCTGCCTAGAAATGCAAATTACACAACAATTTATGCAGTTTCCTTGCCCTTGATGTTTTAGCTCCCTTGGATATCTGAGTAGAGTTAAAACCGCACACGCTGTTATTGTTTTATGTCCTTTCGCAAAATGTGCTGTAACACATAGCTACTGACCACATAGAGCTGCTTCCACAGAATGCCCCATTCCTGCAGCGTTGAGGTGGTCTCTGTGATGATGGGATCCTCCAGAGGCACCACTGTCTCACACAGCCTGGAGTGAAAATGGAGAAGAAGAAAAAAATATATGTTTAAATTACACATTGCTTTTCACATGTTGCATGTTATGACTCCAAGTGTTCCAATAACATAGACACAAATGGTAATAATTGGTGAAGAAATAGGGCTGCACAGTGGAGCAGCTGGTAGAAATGTTCCTTTGCAGCAAGAATGTCCTGGGTTCAAATCCCCAGGACCGAGACCCTGGGATCTTTCTGCATGGAGTTTGCATGTTCTCCCCATGCTGCCTCCCACAGTCTAAAACCATGAATGTTTTAGACTGTGAATTGCCCTTTGGTGTGTGTGTGCGTGTGTGTGTGTGTGTGTGTCGAGATACAGTAACCTCCAAGTTACAGTCCTTAAGCTTCTCCACTGTTGCCACAATACAAACTTCAGTACGTTTGTTTATGGGGAAACACTCTGAAGTCCAACCTTATGAAGTGATAACAATACAGGGCGGATTCTCAGCTCTAAGGTATATAGCTCGCTCTCCACTTAACTGAATTACGAACCTCAAACAACATCAACAAACATCTCTGGCACAGGAAAGAAATGAGCTGATGACAGATTTTCTACCTGTAGCATCCAAACATGACATAAAATGCAACTTAGAGGAAAAGAGATTTTCCTCACAGCTGTCTGTGCTACATTCAGGTACTTTTGAGACAATTTGACTTAAAGATGTGTTATTGTAATAAATGGGCAAAATCTTGCTTAAACATTTTTTTTTAATCAACACTGATTACTCTCCAGTGGTTACATTGTTGTATAAGCTATCTACCGAAGCACTGCTAATGCCTCGTAGGGTTTGACCAACTGCCATATTAATCTGCCATATTAAAATGTTTACCTTCCTTAAGGACAATTATGCTAAACATACAGCCAGAGCTGCAGACCAGTCATTAAGCTAAAACATGGAGTGATGTCAAAAGGCGACATCACATTTTCACACCATTTTAAATGTACCTAAAAGACAACATAAGTACACAAAATGCAGTTCCTAAATGAAGGTGTTTATTGTTAAAAGAGAAAAAAATCTAAACTTGACCCTGCATAAATTGCCGATTTACGTGATTTACGTCTCAACCTCCAAATTTATGGTATAATTTCTAACATATGCACACACAGAGATCATGAAATTGTGGAGTTCACCATTGCCTGAAATGTTAACATGCAGATTAAGAAGGCGAGAGATCCCTAAATCATTTTTATTACAGCACTAGCTGCTCTTCTTTCTGAACCAGGGCTCCAACTCTGGTCGCAAGAAAACTAAAACAGGCTTTTCTGTGTAACCTATCAACCAATGAAACCCAGTATTCCAACACAAATGCTGCAAAACATTATTATATTTCTAGACAGAAATATGAATTAGTCTGGTTATAGACAGAATATTTAACAATGCGCTAAATTAAAAAAAAAAACAGATATTCCTTCCGTGTTTCCACATTCATCATGTGGTCGCTCAGAATGTTATACTGACCACAGCAAACATTTAGCATTATTCGTCCATAGCTTGCATCACTTTTCTGATACGATTATGTGACAAAGAGGAGGCCTCTCCAAATGTTTGATTCATTTATTTTCTAGAAAGTATGAGTAATTTGGTAACAGGAAACACATCAGTAAAGGTCAGATCTCTTGTGGTGCTTTGCACTTTGCTCGCAAAGCTCTTGAGTGTGCTGCAGAGAATTAAATGTAGCACTGCATAAAGTTTATAGTACCAGGCGAGCATCTCCATCTGTAACACAGTGTGGGTGGCTGATTGTCTTTGGCAGGGATGCTTTGGGAAAACTACGCAGATGCAGTAGGTGTGTCACCTCATTAACTTCATTAAACAGTGAAGCAAATTTCCCAAAGAGCAGATTTCCCAAAGAACTGCTCCCGCAGCGAGGAAGTATAATAATGTGTATCTGAAAGTCTGCACTTTTACTTGTTTGAGTGAGAAGCCTTCCTTTCTTGCAGCACAATTAGAGGACAAAGTTACAGTGCCTTGTAAAGTGTTCTTACCCCGTGAACAAAGCGTGTGGATACTCCTTCAAGGTGACGTGAAACTTCTACAAAATCAAATGTCCCAGAGAATAGCCAGCCTCAGATTGTTGAGTGATGTCAAATTAAGTCAAAGAGTGAAAAGGCCTGCTAATTTTTTGTTCCTGTTCGTACTCTGATCAGTGCAACTGTGGCCAAATAATTTCTGCCCATAGTGATGTCAACATCAATGAGCTGACACTGGTGGAACTGCAAGCTGCTGTTCTGTTCAACTGGAATCGATTGTATGTGTGACAATTGATTCCAATTGACAATGGTGCTATTCAAATAAAATGAACTGCATTGGTCTCTGAAGTGTTAAATGACTAAAATTATCTGCAAACCAGTGACTTTCCTCATAATGATACTCAAGAATAGATAACAAAGATATGGTTCCCTATGATTAAAAGTGAATTACTAATCTCAGTTTGACGTACAACACATTATATTTACTTTTTGCTTAACTCTGATTGGTGGAACCCATAAAATGCCCCATGTGTCTTTAGAAGCAAAGCAAACCGGAAACATGATCCATCCACACTCACTATCAGAAGCTGGTCCGGTTCTTCTTGATGTTGGAGTTCAATTTTCATCCTCTGTCCAAAACTGGACTTGTGTGCTTTTCAGATTAATTTTTTGAGACATGTTTTATCGTGTAGATTTAGTCACATGATACATTAACAACCTGAAAACCTGGATGTCTGGCCTTTCTTTCTTTTGGTTAGCAGGAAAAAGCTCGATAACTTTTAACAAGCAGTTTTGACCAAAAAGGGAAAACAAAACAAAAACCAAGAGGATTGTCGTTTGCATGCCCTCTTCTAAAGATTTATATGAATGAAGCGACTTACCCTCTATTTGTCACTGTAGATTTCTTTAAGTGGACATAGCTGACAGGAAAAATACCCTGTGGATGGATAAAAGAGCAGAGCTGTTATAGAGTGACAGGCCTATATTAATGCCCCTGCTTTATAAAACCAAAATAGTCATTTATTATGTTAGAGTCGCAGCTTAATGTGCTTTGTGCTGCACTGGTAAAAAGAAATAATAATGGATTTTTTTTTTTCATTTTAGCTAATGACCCAAAACATACACGAAGAGTTCAGATTTCCAGCTCCTTCTTTTCTTTTTTTCATATTCTGACATTTTCTCTTGCCTGTTTACATTTTCTGCACAAAAGGAAACAACATGAAAAGCTCAAACTGCTTTTACAAATCGCAGAAACAGGAGGCAGAGCGGCCTGCAGGATTCCTATTGTGGTTCAGCTTAGCAGGGGAAAGGCCTCAGAGATTGAGTGTTCCCAGCTGCAGACGCTGAAGTTCATGCCTTTATTTTTTTGTATTCTAATCTGCCAGATGTGAAGAATTGGCCAAAGTGAGAACAAAAAGAAAAAGGAGGAAAAATTCTCTCAGCACAGTGAAACCGCACAGGCGAATGGATGTGGGCAGACTACATAACAAAATGGAGGGGTGTTGGTGAGAACTGTAAATAGCTGATGGGAGTAAAGAAGGACAGCATGTGGCTGCTAACACCTACATTTACCAGGACCTGACAGTTTTTATGCTGTCTTTAAAACAGTCCAGCACATAATAGAACAGCTCAGCCTCTAATACTTTAGACTCAAACCAAGTATGTGCAGACAGAAAAAAATGTATACAGCCCTTCGATGGATTTAAAAAAAAAAAAACCCCTGCTATTTGGGTTTCACATTAAACTCTTTATCAATATCTTCATATTGAACATTAAAGTACCAAACTGCTCTGCCTCTGTCAAACTATTATATACACAATAAGAGAACTACAAGAATTGAATGTGGGCTCCTTTGTCTTCAAACATTATTTTTGCTTGATCAAAGACATGACAATGCAAGAGGTATTGTTGCATTTGGATTGCAACAGTCACTAAGGAAAAGATGCTCATTCTTGTTCTTTTTTTTTTCCTCCCCTATCAAACCAATTCTGTGGTACAATTTCAAGTTTCAGAGGTAAGCATTTCCCCCCCCCGACAGCTCATGTTAGCACCAGAAAAATATGCTAAAATGTCTGTTTTTTTTTTTTTTTATTCTTCCTAAAGTAAGCTTTTTTTTTCTCTCTTAATCTACGCCAATATGAAAAAGAAATTTGGTACTTGCATTGAAATATAACAACTGGTGATTAAAATTATGCTTTTGTAAATGCAACTTTTGAAGTGTGGTTTAGGAAACTTCTTTTTTTGTCAAATGAAAGCTACGTTCTTTGCACTGTAAAAAAAAAAACATTCTCTCCAATTTTCAGTAAAATACAGTTGTGGTTGCTAGAATTTTACCGCATAAATATGATAAAATTTTACCATATTCGTACAGTAAAATTCTGGCAACCACAGCTGCGGGAAATGAAGAGACATTTTTTTACAGTGTAATTTGTCTGGTCACAAGGTCTCTGTGGCAAAGACAGATTTATTTCTGTGCTTCAAGTCCCTACATCACAGTGTCACAGAAGGAAATTACATTCTACTAAGTAAAGTGAGGATTATTAATATTTTTTATGATACAAAGTCTCCGACATTTACTTGCAACCCCCTTGAAAGTGCAGAAAAAACTATTTCTAAATAAATTATCTTTTATTGCAGAACTATAATGTCTGTATTTTTTTTTAGAAAATTTGACACTTGAGCTCAAATTTTATGTAGCAGACAAGAAAAACAAAACCCTACTTTAAGAAATAAATGCTTTCCACAAAATCATTGGTCCAACGACTATTGCTGCTGCTGACAATCTAAACACAATAAGTGTAAATGAGCAATATTTCCATCAATCCAATCATTATCTTCCACTTAATCTGGGATTGTGTCATAGGGGCAGCAGCCTAAGCAGAGAAACCGAGCCTTTATAATTAGAAATGATTAAACATTTCATTATTATTTGCAAAATCTAGTTGAAATTGAAATTTAAAACAGATTGCAGTTTACCTTGATGGATGGCTTCTTGGTGGAAAAGCCTCTGTACCAACCTAGAGAAAAGGCAGGACAAACATGAAGCAAGATTGTTGAGAGGAAAATGAAACTGAAAATATTCTTCTGATTTTTTTTTTTGTTCACAGTGAAAGAAAAAGTTTATTTCTTGGAAGATAAAGGTCATATTACTGTACTTTTTTCTGCAGGCGGCTAAGTTTTCTTAAAGCATAGACGGAACAGACAGATCTCTAACATATGCTAGGTCATCTGTTAGCAAAGCTTCATTAAATGTAATAGCTTTCTGGATGCTTCTTGCAGTTTCACACTTAAATCTGCCGTATCTAAAACACAGCCATTATCAGCGTGCATGTCTTCATATTCTAGTTGTGTAGCATTTCAGCAGCATTAAAGTGGGACTATTAATGTTTTGACTTCTGTTCTTTGTTTTTGAGCTATTTAGTTGATGTTTTTGCCATTGCCGGATGGCTCGCAGTTGTTGGGTAGAAAGTAGTGTCAGTCTCTTCTTTTAAATCCCACAAAATGTTTTTGGTCGTGAATTTGTTCTTCACCGTGGGAGAAAATGGATGTGAGAAGTGACAGAGTGTAAAAAGTGTGAAATGTGTGAGACTTGACAGCCCTGGTTTTTTAAGACTGCTCCATTAGTTCTTTTTAATACTGCAACATTTGTCTGCTTTGAGTTGTGCCATCAAATGTAGTTTTATCTTTTCTTCCAGACTGACAAAGAGAACTTGACTCAAGGTTCCACATGTCTTCAAAGGCATTTTTTTTACTTGACCCATATATTGTAATTTACAAGAACTTTGCACTATTATTTACACACATAAAAATAATTCGACCACAGTAGTAAGTTGGAGTTTGCAGTTTTGTGTGGAATTAAACAGATGCAATGAAACAGCTGCAACTTGTTGTGTTTATAACTAACGGAAATAAGGTGGTCAAGTTTTGGAAACTTATTCCCTTAGCTCATACGCTTAACATTTATATAATTTCTTTAATCCAAATGCGGCTGGAACATAAGGTCTATTAATGAAACATTGGGTCAAAAGCTGTGACTCAGTTTGCTGGGCTGGAGGAGAAATTAAAAGGAGTTTCATTCGACTTCTCAGGTGGGGTGGTCATCCTGAACGATACCACAAGCTGGTGAAACTTTAGTGGATCTTTTCCACAGAAAGCTGCGTAACGTTAATGTGAGTCAGTTGTGTGAATGACTTTAGATGACAATAGAGAATGTGTTTGTTCATTAGCATTAGCATTTTACCTACTATAAGCACAACACAGTGCTAGTTATGTCAAACATTTACTTTGACCAAAATATTGATGTAACGTCAATATAAACCGACTATTTTTATTGTCTTTATATTTCTTTGCAATTTTCTTTGAGAATGTTTTTGTTGTTTTTCTTCGAGCTGGGTCAAACCCATAACCCGACTCTGCTGTGTTGAGCTGTGCTGGTCCGTGTCTGACCGAGGAATGACTTAATAAAACAAGGTTTTAAGGGTTTGATATGCATGAATCTGAGTGGCCACTATGTGGGCCAGCATGTCTTTTGTCCTGTTCCTTGAAAGAAGTGATTCTGTTTTCCCAGTAGTGTCTGATTCTTCCATGTAATTGCTGTTCCTGCCAAAAGGTGACTCATCACTAGAGAGCAGTGCTTCCAGTTTACTGTAAAAAAAAAAAAAAAAAAAGAAAAGAAAAAAAAAGAAGAAGCAACCTCTGCGCATCATTTGAAACATTGGCAGAGTTGGGACAAAAAGAGAATGACTTTCGGTTAGTCATCATGACTTGTGTGATACTACCTACAGTGAACTGGCTTATTTGGACCAGCACTAAGCACACCAAACAAGCAAAAGAAGACATATTTTTAATAAAGGTCATTATCTTTTTATTGCTAAATGATAAGCTTCTAAAAGAAAATCCTATTTGGAAATTAGACCCTGAAGTAAATGTATTAGTAATTTGGTTGAAAGGAACTGAGAATAGTCCCTGGAAGCTGAGTTGAATGCACAGAGTAAACTTGATCTCTGTACAAGTGCAAGATTTTGACACATAATCCCATTCATGTGACATAAGCAGTGTCTAACTGTCCAGACTAAAGCTGGTCCTTAGACTTATGAAAATAATACTCGTAAATATTGAGGCATACACTTTTAATATATAAACATCAAGTAAAAAGGTTAGCTTAGCAATTCAGTCAGATTTATTTTCTGAGGCCTCCAATTCACAAGTAATGACATGGACAAACCAGCAGCTATGATATACATCCTCACTATGATTCTGTCACACATTGTTACTGTTGGACCACCTGGTCAAAAACCACAACCTTTATGTAAACAAACACTCAAAGTTTTCTGATGAGAAACGTTTTGATCGTTGTTCATTGATAGAATATTATGGCGCTATCAAATCCGTAAGTGTTTGTCGGATGTATTAGTTTGTTTCTGGTTTGACTTCTCAACTTGGCCAGTTTTGGTAACATCTTCTAATGATCAAACAACAAGTGCGGTGAGAAGAAATTATGCTATTGCTATTAATAATTTTTTTTGTTTTTTATATGTTCATAACTTATATTTTATGTGACGGGCCAATATCAAGCAGCACATAATTATTGAAGAGGAAGGAAAATGATGCATTTTGAAAGTTTTTGGCAATTCAAAATCTAAAGAGTGACTCCCTGCTTTTTGATTTGTGTCCACACAACATAATGCCTCTGCCACCACCATGTTTCACTGCGGGGAAAGTGCGTTTAGGGTGGCGTTCAGATTTTTGTTTTCTACCTTAAATAATGTTTTGGTCTCACCTGGCCTTTGCACCATTTTTCCCCATATTTGCTGGCATGTAGCAAACTGCACACAAGAGAACATTTTGTTTACAAATGCTCTCCACAGAACATGTGAGGCCTTCGCAGGATGGATATATTTATAATCACACACACAGATTGATCCTGTTCACTTAACCAGATAATGTCTGAATACAGTTGGCTGCATTGGCGTTAAATTAGAGGCATCAGAACCAAGGCGGCTGAATATAAACGCATGCCAAACCTGTATATTTTTTCTTCGTGATTACACTTTGTGCTGTTCCATCAGCACAAACTAAGTGGTGTTTTTACTTACGACAGAACGTGAAAAATGTCAAGGGGGGATACGATAATTCACTCAGCTGTTTATTAGTGCCCACAGTCGGAGTTAAATCATCTCATAAACTCAAATGCTTTCACTGAATATTTGAGTGCTTTTACCGTCAAACTTCTCCAGAATCTGGACGGTTTCTCCCAGCTCCAGGACGAGAGCCTGACATATTGGTGACCGGAAGTTGCAGATCACTGTGCAGAGTAGAAAAGGGGGGGTGGGTCAGGAGGTGTTGAACAGGACAGACAAAACCGGTAAGAAAACTTTGTGCAGCCGTTATCAGTAATGGTAATAGACTAAATCTTCCTTTTTAGCTTAACTGAGAAATATGTCTCCACAGAGTGTTTTTGTTTTTTTTGTTTTTTTTTTTTAATTGCAGCAATGCAGTCGGTGCAGCTTTTTATTAAACCGATTCATCCAAAAATATAAACACACACGGCGCCACACGCGTAGCGCCAGTGCTCAGTGAACTGTAAACAAACTGCCACTCTACGAGGTAATTAATTGTTAAGCAACCTGATTTTGAGCAATGTTACGTCAAATTAACTACCTCCCAGAATAGAGCCCACACAAAGTGCTAGATTATCAGGCTTAACGGCGATTATTCGCAGGATGGTATTAGCATAAATCCTCCATGACACCTTCGTTTTTGTGGGATCCTGCAGCCTCTGACCATACAAAGAAGCATCCTGTGACTCAAACGCTGATGACATGATTATTCTTCAGAGGGTATATGCTACAGTAAAGGCCTTGACAACTGCACTGCCTCTGGAGTCTGCCTTTATCTGTGCAGCACTGCGACTCGGGGAACATGAGCTACGCAACAAAACGCCACAGAAGCCTCAGTAAAGACAGACGTGTTTGACAAGGATGCTGCGCCACTGATGATTTAAAAAAAAAAAAAAAAAAAAAAAACCTACAAATGGAGGCCCTTAAAGGAGAGTTTGGTGTGAATCATTATGGTAACGAACTAGCCAGGGGACTTAGTGAGGGGGAGGAGAGAAAGGAGGGGCTTGTCCTCGGCTCTGTTTGCTTGTTGGAGGGAAACGAGTGTTCAGTTCCTGCGCTCGGGTAACTATGGGAACAGATCGTCCACAAACTGGAGGGCTTTCTTCACTGTAACTGCTGCGGGGATCTGGGCATTTTACAAATCAGCAAGCTTACGAACGCTGACTTTAGACGGGCATGTGTTAAAGGGAGAGAGGTAAAAATGTCCTCAAGAAGACTCTCGTCACCTTTTCCGTTCTGCACCAGCCCTTTTTCCAGCCATGACTGAGTAGCTCCCATTTGAGCGCCCTGCTCTTCAGTGACCTTTATTTCATTTGAACTGCAAACCTTCGCGCTCACCATCTGAACACTCTCTGGCACAGGTCACACCAGGAGAAGATGAGACATTTAAGAGAGCTTTCAAACACCATATGGGCTTCGTGTTTTCATCACTTCAATTTGTGTACAAGCACACAGACACACACACACACACACACACACACAGCTAATTTTGCCTGTGGAGATTTACAAAAACCAAACAAATTTCTTCATTAGACTTCAACATGTTGAACGTAGGATGTTGGACGGACTGATGGGACATGGAGTTAAAAAAAAAAATGTTGGCAAAAGCAAACATTTCTACCGAGCAACAGCGTTTCAGTCCAGACTGTATCTGCATTTAGCTGAATTCGACGGTCACATGGGATCCGATGGCTACTGTTGTGTAACCGGCAACTGACTGAAGTGAGCAGAAGGAGGAACCTCCTGCGCTCAACTGCTCCCTCAGTGGCCATCACGAAATGTTGTCATGCAAAGTATTAATATCCATGGAGTTTTCTGTTTTGTTTTGTTTTGTTTTGTTTTGTTTTATAAGCAGAAGATAATGGATGGACAGAGAGGTGGATGAAAAACTGTGGTGACAGTGGGAATAGTAGTCATGTTGTAGTTTGAAAGTTATGGGTCTTTCCACAGGTTCTCAGATGGATGCAGGTCTGGACTTCGACTAGGCCATCCAAACACATGAATGTGTTTTAATCTAAACCAGTCCGTCGTAACTCTGACTGCAGTCCAGCTTCTCTGTCTCTGATAACCCCACAGCATGATGCTGCCAGCACCATGTTCCACTGACAGTATGGTGTACTTAGCTGAACTCCTGGTAGGTTTGTAGATATATTAATGTTTTCAGGTGATGGATGGAACAGTGCAAACTAAACTCTGCTTTCAACCGGTCTACCACTTTATACTTGACCTGTCTGTGATGTTTCTTGCTCTTTATGAGGTATTTGTTCACTACTTACTCATAGGTAGCCTCTATTAAATAAATAATTAGCAGTTGCTAGGTTTAGTTTTTATTTATTAATCAGGATAAAGAAAAACTGAATACAAATTAACTCTAAATGTTTCAGGTTTTTTTTGTTGTTGTTTTGTTTTTTGTTTTGTTTTGTTTTTTGGGCTTATGGAATATGAAAACATTTGCAAGGCACTGGCTGGCTCTCCATCAACAGGGGTAAGTATGCGAACATCTGCACTGATTTACTGTAACCATCTAAATGTAAATCTGATCAGGAAGCCTCTTAAAGCCGCTTCCCTTAGAAGGTCCCACTGGGTGCAGATGCCGGGGAAGACCCAGAACTTGCTGAAGGGCTGATATATCATGTCTGGTCTAGGAAGCACTTGGGAAGCCTCAGGATGAACTGGATGTTGCTAGGGAGGGAGGATGTCTAGGTTCCCTGTTTACGATTTAGGCTGTTGCTGTTTGCCTGTACAGCCCTCGGTGGCCTCGCACCAGCAGCAGCAAAAGGTTTACTGTAGAGGCCAGTCACTATATGCTGGAACTGCTTCAGTCTAGGTTGGGGGGGGGAGCGGTCTTATTTTGTTGCTGGTCCAACAGCCTGGAATAGGCTGCAGGCCACCCCTGATTTGTTTGGTTTAAAGCCAACATTAAGACCCATTTATTTAAAATGTTTTTGTTGTTTAACTTTTAGTATATTTATATTTCCTTCCCTTCTTTTAACATGGTTGCATTTTTTTTTTTTACTTTTACTTAGCACTGTTTCTGTTTCATAGTGTTTTGTAGTTGTTTTTATTTTTGCAAAGCACTTCGGTCGATGTGAGGCGTCATTAGGTGATATATAAATAAATTTTGATTTGTTAAAAACATCTAACTATGAGTATGACTTTATTGCTGCTCCCATGTAGGAGAAAGCAAAAGTGCAAGGCACCAATTTTTTATTTTTATTTTTATTTTTTATTTTTATGCAAGTTCCAGTTGGAAGTAGCACCAAATTTGCTGTCTTTATTGTCACTGAAGCTGGAGCTTAGAATAAGATTTGCAGCACTGCTTATCCATCTGGTGCATATTGGAGGAAAAAAAAGTGATGAAAAAAACTGTCTTAGAGCAACAAAACAGTAAAATAAAGTGCTTTGCATGCAGAAACCTCTCTTTTTTGACTGTGTGCAAACAGGGCTGATGTGCCAGTGTGATTCACATAAGTCACCTTAAATATCTCCACTACCAGACCTCTGTAGAGGCAGAGAAGGAGGAAGAAGCTGCTGCTTCAGTCAGATTATTTCTGCCTCTAAGCAATGTTTAATGACAGGAGAAGATGGCAAAATTCTGATCCCAGATTTCACTCTTGGAAAGAAATCTTTTTTTTTTTCTTTTTTTTTTTTTAAGAAAATGATCTGCCAAATACAGGGTGCTGAATATTGGCCCTAAATTTGGAAAAATAGCAGTGGCCGTGAAAAAAATTGGGTCTGTCAATCCCAGTTTTCCTTCTCTGTTAAACATAAAAGCTGGAGAGCATCTAATAATTGTAACATGATGTTTTCGAGAGCAAAACAAGAAGAATTATTTCATTTTGAAACAATTTTTCTCTTAAATATTAAATGAAAGTCATCACAGCATATAAGCATTTTTAGCCCAGCTTTTCAAGTTTAAAATTAGCATTTAGAATATAAAAAAAATCTCCTGAAATCATCTTGGTAGAAATTACAACCAAACATCCTAAAGAACACAAATCATTTGGCACCCCTGATAAAGATGTGTAAAAAAGTTTTAAACTAATTTATCTTTATTTGCAGAGGTATAATCTCAAATCAAAGTCTAGACAAAAATCCAATCTTTAATTTGAGGAAAATAATTTAATGCTTGCTTAAATTATTTTAAGCAAGCATTAAAATGATGCTTGCTTAAAATAAGCAAGCATCATTTTAAGCTGAGCAACTAGTAGTTGCTCAGCTGTTTGCATTTCTAGGAACTTTTCTTAAATCTATGTAACTAACTCCTGTTTTGCTTTTTAAGTTGATTAACGTTTTGCATATTAGACAATTAAAAATCCACACCTGTCCGGTGTCCCAGGATATAAGCATGACAGAGACACTCGTTTTTGTTTACCAAGAGAATTCATTTTATATTTTAATATTATTTGAAGGTAAACATTATTCCTTCTTAAATCTCATGTCCTTATTCAACCTTTAAAAGCTGATCAGTGCAAATCTTGTCCCGTCAATCTTTTCAGTGCTGAACAGAAATTTACTGACATGTATAACTGATTACTAATATTTGTTCTCAGTAAATTTATTTGTAAAACAAAAAAGAAAAAAAAAAACCTTTCCAAAAATGTTTAAAAGAAAAGGGGGCGGGGGGGGGGAGGTTGCACTCCAATCACCTTGTTTTCTATAATGTCAGGTCTGAAATTTAAGTAGGACCTGCAGCTATCTTTGAATAAACCAAAGTGAATAATAAAATAAAAACTGCTGTCAGAGTACTGAGTACTATTTTCTTGAAATTTCACAATTAAAAGTTGTCAGAAATGTATCCATTAACCTTGATTCAATCTTGGTCAATTTATTAAGTCCAGCACAACATTATAAACTATCAAATCTTTATATGCTTGTCACATTGCCGTCCCCTCAGAGTTGCATGTCTTTAATAGATTTTTTTTTGTGACATTTGCAACATGGTTAAAAATATGAGGTTTTGACCTAAAGGACTCTGCCAATTAATACTGACAAGTTGTGGAAGAAAATGCAAGATTTTTTTTTTCTTTTCAAATTCTAAGAAGAAAAAATATTCAGCAGCACCTACAGTTTGTATTTCAGTGTCGTAGTTTGTGCAAGAATGGCATTATTGTGATTCGCTAATTTCATAAAATGCCGCATCGACCGCATTGCTTGTGATGACGCTGCTCAAGTGATATCTGTGTGGCAGAAGCCAGAGTCATCTGATTCATTTCAGTCTCTCATGTGGGAGGCCGCTGAATTAAAGACGACTATTTATCTAATGCAAGCTGGAAGAAATGTTGATGCTTACAGGTGGTTCAGAATCAAAAACTGAGCCACCCCAGTTGAGGCAAAGAATTTGAATTTTAAAATGAATAGCATAAGGATGAAGAATAACAGTATGAACGCTTGACTAATGGGGTGTCAATTTTAGCTGCCAAAGCAGCCCTGTGGTGTCAAGGCCTGGGCTCCACTGGAGTCTCTGGCATCTGTGCGCTGTGGCGTCTGGCACCAAGATATTTGGAGAAGATCCTTTAAGTCCTGTAAATTGTGAGGTAACCGTAGATAGATTAGATCTTCTATCCAGGAATCCCGTAGAGGCGCAATTGGATTGAGATCTGGGGAATTTGGAGCTCAAGTCAAAACCTGAAATTCACTTCATGCTCCTCAAATCGTTTCTTAACCAAGTTTGCTTTGCATCGTTGTTCTTTTGAAAGAGGCCACAGCTATTAGGGCGTTCCACCTCCACTCTGACTGGTGAGCAGCTATGAAACCTCAATGCTCAAGAAAGTCAGAGGGTCAAAATTTCTCCACTATGATACAAAAGAGTCGTTGCCTGTTATCTCTAGTGCTTGTTGTGGTTGATTCCATCAAGAGTGTTGCGCAGTTATGTTTTTATTTATTTTTTTATTTTAACGTTCCAGGTTGTCACGGATACTTTATGTGATTCATCGGGTTATTGTTGTCTTAATGTAGCAAATAAGCAAAAGCAGGGAAAAAAAAATCTTAAGGTGTGCCTGGAATATCTCACCCACTAACAGGTGTCACGATGAAAAGATGAAGTGTGTTGCTCACTTCACCTGTCAGTGGTCAAAATGTTATGTCTCATCAGTGCGAAACAGATAAAAACACAAACCATGAGATGAAGTGAAGATGATGATAGTCTATCCCAGGGGTCAGCAACCTTTTACATTCAAAGAGCCACTTTTATCCCCACTGCTACAAAAAATAAAACTTGCCAAGAGCTGCAAAAAAAACTATTTTATAAATATGTACAGAATCAAATGTTTTACTATGAAAATTGTACTATAATCCATCTCTACTTTTAGATTTTAGAACAAAATTAATTGTCTAAAACAAGAGGAAAAGAGAACAACTTTGTACAATGAAGTGAGCCTTTTCTGGAAATGTGGAAACTGAAGAAAGACAGGTAGCATAGTTTGAAGCTAGTTGGTTTTAAAAGCCTGTTGTGGATATGCAGATTTTGCATAAGAACTTACGGAAATAATAAAAAATAAATAAAAACCCTCCTAAATCAAAAACGTCCAAAATCAAAAACATGTCCTTTTTGGATTTGGAAGAACCACAGAAGAAGAGCCAAACACCCACATGTGGGTCTGGAGCAGCAGGTTGCAGACCCCCGGTCAAATGTTTCGCCATGAACTGAGAAGAATCAAAAGCGTAGTGTAGATTCTTTTACTCAGAAGCGGGACTATACTGGAAAAAGTAGGAGAACAAGGTTTTTTTTTTTTTAGCAAGGCCGCTGACTGAACCAAGGCTCTGTTGGTTATCCGTGCTGGGCATTTTGTGTGAAAGGCAACAAACAGGCAATGACAAAATCAGCAAAATAAGCTGTGGAGGTGTGCAGAATGGTGCCAATGATATCAGAGGTGAGGTGGGAGAGGGAACTGATAGCAGGCCGGTGACGGCACATGCTGCCCATCCACCTGTGTGGGCTGTCTTCTGCAGTGGTACTGGGAAAATATTGATCCTCGTGTGTCACGCATGTTACCCGAGCAGAGGAGGGGAATTCGGCGGTGATTCGTGCTGCCTTTAGCAAAGTACAGTGTGTACTTCTCTGCGTGGCGGGCTTCGCTTCACTTCCCCGCATTTCGGCACCGCGGACAGCGTCATCTCCGTCCACGGTTTCGGCACCGCGGAGAGCGCCAGGTCACTCCGCGCAGACTGATGCGGAGGCTGCGCCGAACTGTTGCTTCCCTCCCCACACGTTGACACAAACACGCACTGCTGCCGTCTTTTGCTTCAATAAAGCCCACGTAAATATATATCTTCGTTCGGGAAGATGAGCCGCAGTGCCTCAGCGGCAGATGGACGAACACATAAAATGACACGGAGGATCGGGAGTGGCGACTCTATGTGGTGTTTGGAGGCTCTTTATAAAGCGCCCATGACGAATGCGATGCCTCCAAAATAAAAAAAAATAAAAAAAAAAGTGTTCATACGTGGGCGTGTGCATGTAAGGGGGAGTATCATGTGTGAGCCAGCGTGAGTAGCCCTAACAAGCTGTGGAGCATCTGGACATGACTCATTCTCCTAATGAAAACCCGCTATAGTGTAATCACACGCTCTGCACAGCTTTGCTGCGATAGCGAGGCCGAGCAGACGATTTATAAAGACACGGAGGCATCGTCAGTTATAAATAGGTGGATTTAAGATCTTCCTTTTAAACGTGAGGCCCAGCAGCTCATCTATAGGAATACATGTTCTCCTATAGATCCATTTCCTGGTGCGTGTTGATTGTAAAACAATGTCGCAGCAGCCGCAGTAGCAGAAAAGAGCAGCTTTTTTTTTTTTTTTTTTTCAGTCCACAGGTAGACTCCAGCATCACTCCTGCCTACACCTGTTGGAGGGACGCAGTCACGATGCCCCCTCGTGGTTTCAACACGAATCGCGTCTCTCGTCCTCCACATCGCTACTGTACTCGTCTGAGAGAAGAAGGTGGTGGTGGGGGGGGGGGGAGGTTTGAAATGCCAAGCTCACGCCTTTTTCTTTCTTTCTTTCTTTTTTTTTTTACTGCAAAATCACAAAATCTAATAAACAGGAGTGCAGCCCCACCTGAAGCTGCCTTCAGCCTGCGACGGCATCTTTAAGGTGGTGGGGTCTGTAAGCTGTATCATCCCACGCAATTTCCCTTCCAATGCAGTCACTGCCGCGTATATCAGCCATTATAAGTGGCTGTGGGTTTATTATTATTATTATTATTATTGTTATTATTATTACTGGGTGTAATTGGCTTACTAATATGGAAAATAACGCGCTCCATAGTCAGTTCGAGATAAGAATGGGCAAATTATGCGCTTCTTTCTGCAACAACTGGCGGAGCGACGTATATGGGAAGCTTTAAAGAAAACCAGAGCTATCTAAAGGGCTATAACGACGAAGAAAAAGTGCCATTAACTCACCAACTCCGATTTTCTCCTCTTCTGTTGGTATCCACATATTTGATTATTTCCCCTCTGGTAGAACAAGCCACATTATGTCGTTATCGTGAGATGATGCTGCTAGGAAAAAAAGAAAAAAAAAACAGAAGAAGCAGCTACAAATGAAATAGTCTCGGCTGATCCTGTGGTTGTCCAGACTACATGTTTCGAGCGGAATATGCGCTGGGGAAAAGGCTGAAAGGCTCAGTGTCTCTGCTCTATTATGTCCCGGCGTGTGTCTCCAGTCTGATGCAGTCTCCCTGTCCACCTCATGCAACGCGCACAGACACACACAGAGACACGCAGGCACGCACACGCACGTACGCACACGGTGATCGTTTTTCTGTTTGCCACAAAAAAAAAAAAAAAAAAAAGGTGTTACTGCAGCCGCTGTTTTAAGGGGTTTCGGCTCTCCTCGCAGCCTCTTCGCGTCGCTTCTTCGCGCTTCCTCCTCGGCTGCTGCTCGGCTGGGGGCTTCCGCGCAGCGACAATTGGCCTAATCGCTCGGTAATTATAACATATTGGATGTAGCTGAAGAGCTGCGGCAGGAAATTACTGAGAAAACAGCAAAAATACCATAAGCTGCGCCATCTTCATGGTCGTCACATGACTTGTTTTGTCAACACTGATGTGTCAAAGCTTTTGCAAACGTATGCGCCTCCTCTTTTCCTCCCCGTGCGCCCCTTCTATCCATCCATCACAAACCGCTTTTTCTTCCAGCGGGGAGGGATACTGGCTGGCATTCTGCCTTTTGTGTGACTGACTGGACTTGTTACTTTGGCAGCTGCTTGGCCATAAAGTAGCTCCCGGTGTTACACATCAGGCCAGACCACCATGTGGGGAAACACCTCCTGGTTGAGTCATTTCCAAGAAGCAGAGCCACTATATAGCAGCGATGCTTTGTCATAGTGCAGTCATCCCCCACCACACTGATGGGGTGCAACTCATTTCTAAGGACAAGTTTGGTTTAATGATTTGTGAGGATGAATTTTACACGAAACTATTCACAATATCATTATCATTTATCCTTGAGGTGCCACTTACAATAAATAATCCATATTAGCGATTAGCATTTATTATTAGATATCTTTTCAATGTCTTAGTTTGTGCAACATGCACACTCCACTTTTAAAATTTCAGGTTTTGGTGTTGCAAAAAAAGATGGACTACATCTCATTTAGAACCAAAAGTGTAACAAAAGGCATAAAATGTGCTTAATTCAACTTAAAAAATACAATGTTAGATAAAACTAATAATGTTGTTGCTTCTTCCATAAATAACAATAAATAATCATCATCATCATAAAAAATCATTAGTAGATTTTTCAGACCAAATTAATAGTTTTCAGTAGACGCTACACTAGCTCAGACAGCTCACACGGTACAAAGGTATTAGTCAGGAGAAGGACAGGTCTGCAAAAAATTCTGACCTCAGACTGACAGGAATACAATCAGGACAAATCCGAACACAGACTGCAAGCTGGACCTTCTCATCCAACATCGGTGTCTGATATCACATGTGGTATTCAGGGAAGAAAAAAATTAAGAGTAAGAGTCAAATCTGCCAAGGAGAGGCCAATGCCATTTTAGTACCAATGTATTGAGAGTGTTGAGAGAGATAGCTGTGAGGGATAGCTTGCAGTTTGCCACAAGCCAAGTATATGACACAGCAAATAAGTGAAAGAAAGATGAAACCACAATTGAAAGTTTTATGACTAAACGCTAACACTAAATAAAACTTTCCCCTGGTGAAACATGGTGGTAGTGGTATCATGCTGAGGGAATCTCTTTCTTCAGCAAAGACAGGAAAGCTGCTCAGTTGAATGGAGATTTAAAAAGGAAAAAAAAAGGCAATCTTGGAAGAAAACCTGTTATAAGGTTGCAAAAGACTTGATATTAGTGCATCTTCCAGCTGGACTGAACTGAAACTTAAAGAGCTACAATGGCGCGGGTTTAGGTCAAAGCACATATATTTGTTAAAATGGCACATTCAAAGTCAAGACACAAACCCAAATGAGGATCAGTGGCAAGCCTTGATGTTCTTCATACAGCCCGTCCACTGGCTGAACTTGTGAAAGTTTACAAAGAAGAATGCCCAAAATGTATCCTCTAGATGTGTCGAGCTGATATAAACATATCCACAAAGATTTCAGCTGTGATTTTAGCAAAACATGGCTGTGTTAATGACTATGCAATGAGACAGTGTGTATTTGCAATACAGAAATATGCATTTTGAATAAATAAATAATAATACAAAAGGCCAAGAGTTGGCCCTTTTCCAGGGTGGGGAATTATCTATAAGTTACTTCTCCTTGCTCTTCTGATAAAAGTTGTACTGGAACAGTTTGCAATTTGTGTTTTTTGTGGGCAGCTCCATGGGATGAGAAGTTCAAACGAAACCCGATTAATCCGCGGAGTCGTGACTTGTAAAAGTTGCAAACCCCTGCACGCTCGTCCTATAGATAAGGCTCAGGGAAAACAGGGTGATCTGGCAAGCGCTGAGTAGTGCAGTGAGTCTGATGCAGTGTGGGAGGGAGGGCAGCATTCAGCTGGGTAATTTCTCCCCATCAGAGAGACACTGTGACTGACTCCCATCTGTCTATTACTTCAAGTGGAACATTGTGGGCGGTTTTCCCAATCACACACACAAAGCAGGGGGGAGAAGGGGGCGTTCCATAAGCTAAATATGCACCCCAGACAATAAGCATTTGTTTAAAATTACATAACAAATTACTAGCTTCCATCACGGGTGCAGAGGATGGACTATAGTGAAACTGCTGCGTGCAGATGGTACAAATGTGGCACAAAGAACATTAATGCATATTTTTACTTGCCGTTCCTACATTTTAGTCCCTTCTCTGCCCACTGAAAGCACGGTCTGCTCGACAGTTTCAGCACTCCCAAATCAAGTGGACAGCAAACAGAAAAGGTGCCAAAAAGCATCTCTTCTCACCTCACCCATTATGACGGCATGCAATTCTGTAAATATTGGTGAATATTATATTTGTGTCAGTTTTTTTTCCTCAATCATAATGTCACGTCTCCAGCTAAGTTTAGAATCTCTGTCGGTAACGTCTGTATCAGGTTTATTGATTAAAGGAATTGAAAACCATCGCAGGTGAATAAATACACGGTTTGCACAAAGAGCAAATAAATATATATATATATATATATATATATATATATATATATATATATATATATATATATATATATATATATATATATATCTGTCTTGGTTGAAAGCTTCAGATCATAAAACTTTGACTATAATCAAAATAAATGGAAAAAGGTTTTGAATTTATCAAGGGTAAAAAGTTATCCAAACCAAATCAGGTCCAGGGTGAAAATGTGATCCTCTCCTGGTAAATCATACATCAACTTTTTGAGAGTTGCCCTAATCCCACTCAGGCCTGATCACTGACATACAAGTTCAGTATAGAAATTACTTCCATAGAACCTGCATAACAAGTATGCAAAAATATCTCAACATACAACAAATCATGTTCCGACCGAAGGACGGTGTTCATCAGGAAAGGGTTATAAAGCAACTTCTAAGGCTGTTGGACAGAAGAGAATCACAGTGAGAACCATTACCCAAAATATCAAACAGTATCCAGGATGTTGCTCAAGAGCCCAGAATATCATCTCAGTTCATCATGTGCACTTTGATATGCAGCAGGACAACACTCAGCACCAAGTTCTTCTCAGAATGGCTAAAAATAGGTTTTGAGCCATATGTTGGTATCTAAACTCAGGTTCTTAAACTCTGACATGTCTCGTTCATTAAGACTACTGCAAGCTTAGACTATTGAAGACAAGTTAAAACATACCAGATAAGTCACATAAGTACACAAAAGAGAAAATTCTGCAACTTTATTCATAGTAAAAATACTTTAGATACATACAATCTGTACAGGAAATCTCAAGAACCTCAAAAAGTCTCCTAATGGAAAATAAAATTAAAAACCAAACTAAAAGCAAAAACATGAGGAAAATATGACTGCACAAAAAGTGTGCATGTGCCAGACTTTTTTTTACTTTTTATATACAAAATAACGTGTTTTTATTGTAAAAGGAAAAGCAACATTCATTTCTTTTGCTAAATTGTGTAGCAGATTTATTTTATTATTTTAAATGCTCCAGAAAATTAGGAGAACCATTTAAGTTCAGACCAGTCTTTTAATAAAATCAGACACTGTGCTAAATACTGTTTGGAAACAAATAAACAAAAATAATATAAAAAAGTGTTTGCATGACAAATGATTTTACTACAGTGTTCACACCATCAAGAGTTCATGTGAAATGGCACTGCTGTGTGTGGCATGGTACAGATTTGCTGAAAATAAAAGCTGAAGGCAGGACCCTGAAGGTTTGAGGAAAACGTCACGACTTTTTGGTGATTAGTTAAGTCGGCCTGACCAAACAAGCAACCAAGAACAGCATAGCTTCAGTCTTCAGACTCCTAGACTTGTGGATTTCAACCCTTTCATCTATAAACTCTTACCTGTGGCCAAACAGATGCTTACAAAGTGTTGAAGTTCGTATGAAATGCTGAGGCTCATCAAAAGCCCATAAAAGTGAGAGCTAATGTTTTCTTTCACCACATCCTCGCCCGGATCTCATCGCTCACCCTGCAGCTCAAGGTTGTTGTTTTTTTTTCCTATAGAAAATTATATCATTTACAAGCATTTCTGTTCTTCCACACACTCACTGTGTTCAGTACAGTTTTAAGCTGGCAGTGCTCCAAGTAGATTACCCGCTGGTTTTCTCTTTTTGGGACTGATCCGTTGCAGATCAAACGTCTGTGAGGAGGAAACCGTGACATCTCCTCTGGATCTCTGCTCTTAAGATGCTGATGGCCCACATCCTCACTCGTTCAGGGATAAGATGATGTCATCCTCAAGGTCAGAGTTGTCCGAGCTGTCTGTTTGTTTGATAGACAAACACAGATTCAGAAATTGGGAATAGAGATTTTCTGCTGAGTAGGTTAGTGGGCGAGGGCAGAAAGTGCCAAAACGGCAAAAAACACGCCAGCTTAGCGAGATGACATCTTGGTTTTTGTTTCCCTCTGCTAATTTTGCTTTACTTTGTTGAGTTTTGGAATAAACTCTTACTAAAACAGGAGTCTTCAGGCTGACCAGAGAGGAATGAAACGACGAGCACTTTAGTTTTCCTCAATTAAAACTTTGCATACATTATTATAAACTAGCCAGAAAAGCCTTTTGAAGTTGGATAGTAAGGTCATTTTAATATTTCCGCAACTATGTTACCCTAAAGTGAGTCCTCTGAGATGAAAACTTAGTGATGCGGGACTATGGATCTTAAAGTAAATAGCTTATATGTGTAATTCTCCAAAATCAAGCTTTTTTCCCCTCATTAGCATGAAATACATGGGGGAAATCCTCCAAGCTTATTAATGCTTCTTTCTTGTTGAACCGTTTGCCGCATATGTTGGTTGTAATAGATCTTAATAGTGATGGTTTACAAACTAAGGCTAATTTGTCTAGCAAGATTGGTCATTTTTTCTTACTTCTTGTTAAACCATATAATTCATGGAGGGCCCTCAAGAACCAGAGGGAAGGCTTTTCCTGAAAACCCCTAAATTAATCCAAATTAACTGTCAACTATTACAGCAGCAGCACAGGGATTATAAAGCAGATTCTACTCTTTCAGATTAAGGGAAGAGTAACAGAGTTTCTGCGTTTCGGCATCTTTTTTGTTCCGTCAAGATCAAAATCCAATTTATACATCAAACAAATTAAAAAGGGGATGCACAATTATCCAACGTTTCAAAGACAGAGAAACCAAAACAGAAACAATAAAATAAAAATTAAAAGTTGGGAAAAGAAATGGTTTTAAAAGAAACTACAAATAGCAAGAGAAGCTGCCCATCTAATATTCTACGACAAAATCCAAAGAAAAACAGACTTTCGGTATCTATCAATCGTTCCTCGCCGTCGTCCACTTATAAAATCAAAATGAAAAATTAGAACCAGAGATTAGAAACAGTTAACTTTAAAGGTGGCTTACCGTTGTCGCCATCTAGATCAACATCATTATCGGAGTCATCATCATCATCATTGTCGTCGTCATCGTCGTCGTCACCATCTTCGTCGTCGTCATCTCCGCCGTCGCCGTCATCTTCGAGAAGACGCGCGACCTCTTCATCCGAAGGAGAGAACTCGTCGTTCCCATCGTCATCATCTTCGTCCTCACCTCCATTATCGTTCTCCAACTCGGCGATGAGAGGATCCGTGTCGACGTCGTCGTCCGAGTCGTCGTCATCGTCGTCGTCTTCCTCCTGATCATCGTCCTCCTGAAAACACAGAAAGACAAAAAGTCATTTTTCCACTGTGTGAAGAAGCAGAAGAGGAGCTGCTTCAAGATTACAACATAGTTAGAACCTGGTCTTCCTCATCCTCCTCCTCTTCCTCTGCAAGTCGCTGCCGCCCGACTTCGTAAAGTCGGCACACGGTGTCGGTGTTCACAGAGTCTTGGTTCTGCAGGACATGAGGACGAGGTTTATTTAAATGGTAACTTCTTGAGCTGTTTTATTAATAAAATATGAATCATCAATTATTTACCTCAATCACAGCGAGGTAGCAGTCTTTTGTATCTGTGCAAAGGTCAAATATATTCTTCTTGACATCAATTGTGGCTGAAAAAGAAAAAGAGCATGTAAATATCCACAAATGTTACAAGAGGGCCAAAATATAAACATTGTACAGCAGTGATTGAGTAAAACCAACAAGTTTCATCAGGAAAACTGCTTGATCATTAAAAAAAAAAACAATTACATTTTTAAAAATTGGGAAAGATCAGCAGATGTTTAAAAAAAAAAAAAAAAAAAGAGAGAGCTCTTACCGATTGGTTTGTAATCTGTGGCATTGAAGGTCCTAAACGATGAACCAAATGGACTTTTCATTTGCATTTCCATCATATCATCTTCATCATCTGCTTGCAACATTGCTACAAACACAAAGAGCCACAGAGAGCGATGGTAAATAAATGAACAGAGAACACTGGCGAGCCACATTTCTGGCTTCTGAGTGCCTGAAACGGTCAGCCAGCAGTCAGCTCCATCTCTGCATGCCTGCGCCTCTTCCAGTGAGGGGCAGCTATCCTGTGAAAAGGTGCTTATTTTTGATGCCAACATCGAGTAGTCTGCCTACGTGGGTCAGACTTACAAGAGCTTCAAAATGAGCACACACACACACACCTCTATGAGCTCTGTTCACACCTTTCCACAAATACACACAGTCTAGGTTAGCTTGATAATTACCAGACTTTCAAACAGCCTCAACAATTTCACACTTGGACTGGGAGCAGAGTTGTACACTTCATGCCAAACACGCTTTTTGCCCTTCCATCGTTAAATAACTCATGAATGTACCTCCGTAAATGACAGTGCCGCTATTGTTGAAGACTATCCTGCACTGGTCCAGAGCAGGAACCGTGTGGAGGAGGTGGAAGGTCCGCAGGTCCCACTGAGACGTGCGGTTAAGAAACATACCGTTTGTCTTCAACTGCATCTGCTACAAGTTCAGCTACACTAAACAACGATCACGTGCCTCTTTATGTAACCATCTACTGGGAAATAACAGACTCTTAGTGGGATAAATATTTAATCCTAAGCAGTAAAATAAATCCTCATTCATCAACTCATCACTGGAACGGCTTCAGATTCAATTACCAACGGAATTATTTAATGTTGGGTTCACACCAGTGTCTCCAGTGTAAAGCAGGCAGTTATTGAGATCTGATAATGCTGCAAATCCTGTAATTTTTTATTTAAAAAAAACAAAAATGTGTAAATATGTCTTACTGCAGCAGCATATCGTCACAAGGAAAACATTTTGATGAACCTAACAGAGTGCATTTATTCACTGGGAAATGATTCAAGTCAAAAAGTACATATTTTTATAAGAATTCATGGGTATCAATATTTTTAAAGCTTGTTTAAATTAGGATTTTTCCACAGCTTCTTATCAGTATTGATGTATTTTGCCCACAGCAATATTTTTTTAAAAAGGATCATATATAGGTTAAAGGATCTGAGAAGATCAGCATTTACAATTGTCTGAAAAGTGCATAAATAATAGATATGAGGGGGGGAAATTAAATGTGGTTAAAAAGTTCCACCTCATGCGTGTCATTCAGTGTCTGAAGGATACAATTTCTGTGTTGATGATGACCTCCTGGCCGTTGGGATGAAAAACCCCACTGATGTTCATGTTGAACTTGTCAAACTTGTGGATGGCCTGAGCCGTGCGTACGTCCCACAGCACGCCGTCGTTCAGGACCAGGTCGTCTGTTGGGTTGAAGGTGGCGCAGTTCCTCTTGTAGTTGTTGGCCAGGTCTGGGTTGTTGAGAGTCAGAGTAACCTGACCTGTTTGTATGTCATAAATCTAGGAAAAAGGAACACTTGCAGTGAAAATTGACGCTTCAACTTTGTAATGTACGTCTTTATTTTAATATTGTGAGGCTATGTTGATAATATGTGGAATATACATACGCGTGCTACGTGTTCTTTTGTCCCTATGACACGGTCTTGTGAAAGCTTGCTGAACTCCACATAATGGTCACCCAGGAAGGAATGCCTGGATGCAAGGAGAGCAACATTTAATCTAAAACATAAAGAATAAGGCTGAGCACCTAAAAATTAAGTAGTGCCATAAAGTCACTGCAGACTGCAAGAAGTGGTTTATCAGAGTTCAGCCGTTTGAATAAATGAATCCAAGCGAAAGAGTTTCAGGGACTGAAGACGGTAGCTCTCGGGCTGTTAGTGTGCATAATTAAACAACATGTAGTGTGTCTGTTAGCTCCTTTTAACAGAATAAAGCTGCTGTTGCACTGAGTAGAGAGGATCCAGAAATAGAGGAACCAGGATAAAAGAGAGGGAAGTTAACTGCTGACTGACATTAATTATATGGTAATGATTTGGGCAATTTTAAACTCCATGAAAGTGCAAGTTCTTTTTTACAAGGAGCATATTCAACACACGGAGCTGGGAAATAGACTTACTTCATGATGAACACAGATTTCATGCCCCACAGTGCAGAAAGAGGGTAACTCCATGAGGCTGAGGTCAAGAGCAGAGAACCATCCTAAAAAAGGCAAAATATGATCAGATTTCACTGATAATTACTTTTATAGAACAAACGTGTGCATCTCAATAAATAAGAAAATCTTCAAAAGTGTTTTTTTTTCCCCCATTAATTCAATTCAGAAAGTGAAACACATTGAATACCCTTAAAATACAAAGTGGTGCACTTTTAAACATTAACACCAAATTAAAATCCTAAATTCAATTTCTTAACAAAAATTATATTATTGTAATTTCCAGACTATAATTCATAATTTTCATAGTTTTTATACTCCTACGATTTATAATCGGGTGTGACTTGTATGTATTTTTTCTTCTTTGTGAAGGCTTTTTTGACCGATGCGTTAAACGTTGATTCACACTGACACACATGGACCAAGGAGTTACTCGCAGGCCAAAAGCAAGATCTCCAGAGCTGGATGAGCGGGTCAACAGATGGGTGGGAGGACTGAACTGTCAGGTGGGGCTTATTAACGATGCCATTGTATCTCTATGCCTTGGTAGTTGCCTAGGAGATGAAAATATATGGCTTTGCAGGTGGGGTTACTGCTTCATGCAACGTAACCTCATTACGTTTGCAAAAAAAAGAAAAAAATCTAATTCCCATAAGCTGGGAGATCAATGGATAAGCTGCTTACAGACCAATGTAGCATTTTTATAGCCAGTCATGATTTTGGGAGCCATGACATCCACTGGTCCACTGTTTTATCAAGTGCAACGTCAACTTGGTCATCTACCAGGAAACTTTAGGGGAATGCTTGCATGCTTCCTTCTGCTGATAAACTTTCTGAAGATTTGATTTAGTTTTCCAGGAGGACTTGGCACCTGCCCAAAGTGCTAAAAGTACCAACACAGCTTTAGTGCCATGAGATTCTTTAAGGCCTCAGTAGAGCCACCGGTTGGCTGCAAAAGCAGCTTCGACCATGGACTCAGTCCATACACTGTAAGTCTTATCCAATGTTCTCTAAATTCTTTCATATGCAAGCCATAACTACCAAATTAACAGAAATAAATACTTCAAATATTTCACACTGGATTTTTTTTTCAAGCTGATCTACAAACATCAATCAATTTTTCAATTATATTTTACTTTCTTGAGCTACAGCCGTGTGACATCAGATTTCTCTACAGACCCGTGACGGTTCCAGGTGAGTGATTGCGGAGCTGTGACAGCTGTAGCTAGCTTCCTCCTGGCCTGTAAACACGTTGTAGAGCTTGAGCTGGCCCGTACAGGTCCCGAGCATCAGGAACCGCTCACGAGCTGAGAAGGCACAACACGTGAATCCGCTCTCGTCCTCATCCGCCTCCCTGAACACGGAGATGGGACGGAACCTGGACAAACACAGAAACGGAGAATGTCGAGAACAGACATGGAGGAGGGTCAGCGAGGAAAGAGGAATGACACCAACCTGCTGAATATGAGATGTCTGTCAAAGCATCCTCCGTCCACGCCTCCATATTTTGGGTATATAACTCTACGAGAATGCCGCGATGTGAAATTGATGGGCGCCTGCCGTCTCTGTTTGGGCTCAGGGCATTGGTGGGGGGTGAAAAGAGAGAAAGGTGGGCAGGTTGCAACAGGGTTTTTACAGCGGGCGTGCTGCTCCCTCAGATACTCTGTGATAATACTGTCCAAGGCAGGAGGAGAAGGTAAGTGTCTGTCAAACTGCTTCTTCATGGCTGGACTCTGGCTGAAAGCCCCATGATCAGACTTCTGTCGAAGCACTCGGTTCTTTTTGCAGTTTATGGCTCCGCACGGCGTCTGCCGATCACGAGAGAAAACAATGCGGCCGATCAAAGGCGAGCCGTTGTTACAGTGTGGGGCAGACGTCGACGGTATGGCGCTAGAAGGCGGTCCAGTCGACTGTGATGTGGAGGGGCGCGCTTGTGGATGGTTGGACGGCGCGGTGGATGAGTGTGAGGGATGGCTTCCGTGTCGTGAGCCCACACCGTTGGCCAGCCTTGGGGTGCGGGGGAGCGTAGTAACGGGGGAGGCAGCAGGGGGAGGAGCAACAGCAGGGAAAGAGGAGGCTGAATGTGAACAGTGAGATGAATGTGAAAGGCATGTCATGGGCAGATCTGCCTCTTTGGTGAGTGCGTTTGCTGTGTCGTGCAGGCCTTTGGCCACGAGGTGGTTTCGTATGAGAAGCAGCAGCTCCTTCTCGGGGAAGGTGATCTTGGACTGAGCAACCACGTTGGCCCTCTGCAGCCACGCCAGAGACACGTCCGTACCGATCAACAACGGCTTCCCGGAGATCCTTTCCATCAGTTCCGCTGCAAACTTGCAGAACTTGACGTGTTCGCTGCGTTTGTCCTGGAGAACGGGCTCCTTCATGAGCTGCTGGATGTGTCCGCTGCTGAACAAAGGCAGCTTGCTGATGATTTGTCTGACAGAGCTGGAGCGAGACAACCCCACCAGCGCTTTGCAGGCAAGAGCTCGGATCTGATCGGCATCTGTAATGGGCATCTTGACAGTCAGCAGGGACAGGAGCACCTAGAGGACAGACACAAAGTGTAAGTTTAAAGAAAATAAAAGGCTTGCAAAGCAAATGGCATGCCTGAAAGTGCTTTCTCATAAGGATACTGCTTAAAGGAGTTAGATAGTAGCAGAAATCATAAGCTTTATCAACACTTAGAAAGGTAGCATGCTCTATATCTGACAGCTCAGAGAACAAACTAATTAAAAGCAAATAAACGCTTTCAACTTTATTGAAGTGTTTATTTGTACCTTCTGCCATTTGGGAAATGCAAAGATAATTTATTTAATTAAGCAAATCTTTTTTTGTTTTTTTTTATGCTAATGAGACCCATCAACAGATTTCATTTACTAATTAAGTGACCCCTAATGCAACTGATTACACTGGTTTTTCTTTAGGGGTGTCAGGGTAAAGGGGTACAGCTTTCATATTGTTCTTTAAGTTATTTTGTAATAACTTTGTAATTGTAATGATAAGAATCTGGAAACATCAGATATGTCAATACTTTAACAAAGCATTTATTCATTAAAAAAAAAAAAGTAATATAGATGTCAGGTGAGCTTTAAGTGTACCTTGATCCCGTTGTTGGACTGCACAACATTCCACATCTTGGTGAGCACGCTCTCGTTGGCCTTCGTCTGCTGCGGCAGGCGGCGACGGGGAGTCCCCGCGATAAATTTGCCAATGCTGGACATGCGTTTGTCTGGCGCACACACACAGTTGATGACGACCTGGAGAGCCGACTTCTGGATCTCTGCATCGTTTACAAAGACCTCTCCCTCCGCCACAGCCAGGACTATACTCATGCCTAAGACAAAAAAATAAATGTTCATGCACATTGCTACTTTTTTTTTTAAATAAAGAGATTTTTGTTAAAGGGCTAGAGTTGATTTTCTTACTATAATACAAAACACAGTTGCTTAGCAACCAACAGAGAAAGGAAAATCTAAAAGAAAAAAAAAAACTAAGATTACTGGCAACACAAAAGTAAAACTACCCTTTTTGGCAACAAGGTTATAACTAAGCGGCTTAGATTAAATCATCCTCTAGGAAAACTTACCAACAGTAGAAACAGTGGATCCTCCCTCATCCAGCACTGCAACAGGTTCAGACAACAACAGCTGCGTCTTTGGAACGACTGTGAGGATACTCAGGATGTCGAGGGCGTATCGTACTGTATCACTCCTACAACAGCAGAGAGCACAACTCAAGACTTGCGTTCAAATAAGTTTAGCGAACGTTTAACGGGACTCGTCAGTACCTGCCGTAGTAGGTCCTCCAGTCACAAGCGATAGAAATGAGCTGCAGGAGAAGCTGGACACAAGACAGCTTGTGAAAGACCTCTGCTGGTTCCCAGTACAGTCTGAGTGGACCGTATTCGATCAGAAACTCCATCATTTCCACCACCTGTTCACGGCTGTAGCTGACCGCCTGACGAGTGAGCCAAGCACACAGAATGCCAAATCAGAAACCATCTTCACAACTAAAGCAAATAAAAGGAGATGCGAAAAAATTATTTTTATTCTGATGCACAAATATATCCTCCGTTTACCTTGTAATATGGTTGTGAGTGAATGGGGGCACCTCCCTCTGTGCGCTGCAGAGACTGCTTCACCTGCTCCACCTTGATTGCCAGATGGGCCTCGAAGTACCTGCGCAGAGCCATGCAGGTGTGCTTGGCTCTCTGCCTGCTGGAGAAAATCTCATCATCGCTCAGCAGCGCTCCCTGGTCCTCCGGATTCAGGATCTCCAGTGTGCTGATCTGAAAGCAGTTCATCCATTCCAAACTTTAAATCTATTCAATTTGACATTGTATTGGCTGTTCGGATGTCAATATTTTCGTCACATGACACAGATGAGTAGGTTTACACAGTTACGATGAGGACAGAGGGCTTTTTTTTTTTTTTTACTAACCAGATTGACGAGCCGTCTAAGTCCGTCCTGCTTGTCGAAAAGCTCGAGGACGGCCCGGAACGAAAAGGAGATGGAGAAGAACATGGTTGCGTGGCAGCAGCCTGATGCATGCGAGCATTCCAACAGCCACAGCGTGTAACCAACCACATCTGACAAGACGGAGTGGGGCAACATGCACACCTTGAGTGGAGAGAGCACAGTCCTGAATACAAATAAGGACAGCAACAACAAAAAAATAACACACTGAACTCTGCAATACTGAGTAACGCTGTGCTGTTTGGATCTCTGTAGCATTTTTGACACATATGATCGATATAAGAAAACAATACCAGTTCAAAAATAATTTTAACAGCAACCAAAATATAACTACTTTGTGTTTGGCTCCTATCAGCCACAAGAGTATGGCTGTATAGTAAAAAAACATTACTGAGCTTCTCAAAAGCTACCGACTCGCTCTGCCAAAATGCTGCATTGACACAGAAATACTCCAAAATTAAGCTACTTCAATTTGAAACACTTCTGAGTTGCATTGTGTGGTAATCTCCTTCATACCCTTTCCATTGCGTCCTGGTTATAGGCGAGGTAATAGAGGCACAGTGACACTCCTGTAGCAGCCATCGAAGGTCTCGGGATTTCCAGCAATTTCTGAACGCCTCCATGAGCAACAAACTCTGCAGCGAACTTCTTGTGCAATAGTAGCGAAGCCAGATACTGTAAGAAGGGAAACTGCATGAGCTTAAGGAACATCACGCTGTTTGAGTAACAGGAAGAGTCAGAGAAAGAAATTAAGATTTACCTTCAGAGCCTCAAAGGTCAGCTGCACATCATTGGTCTGCTTTAGGTCCATATAGTGCATGAGGAGCTCACGGGCTCCCATCTGCATAAATACTGCCAGAAGCTGCAAACCATAAAGGAATAAACAGCGACAGTTTACCACACTTTAAAAACGTCCAAAATGGTTTTAAACAACATAGAGTTAATTCCTTGAGCCTAAACAATTATGTAGCTTAAATTATTTCTTTCATCTGAATTATCAAAGTGGGAGGCTGACACCTACTGGTGACTTTACAGCATGACAGCAATACATTCTCTGTCTATACAAAATTATTTTTACTAGATTTATAAAAAAATACTTAATTGCGCTCCACCATAAAGAGTACATGTATTAAAGGTGATTTTGCTTCCATTCATGCATGCAAATATGACCTCATCTTTCAAACACTGATATTTATACGTTAAGTGAAGAAGAACATGATCAAAATAGTTTTGAACAAGCTGTAAAGTCCTATGCTCATATTTGAATGAGACCAACCTCCTGATACTCTCCCAGAGGGGTGAGATACTGCAGAATGAGCCTCTGCTCAATCTCTGGGGTCAAAGGGTCCAGATGGTAGTTGTTGCCAATAACCCAGGGACTCATCTCCGACCAGCTGCTGTTGGAAAGCTCGCTTAAATTCCTTTCTGGTTCTGGCAGAGAGAAATTCAGCTTCTGTTTTGAGGTTCTGGCATTGTCTCTCTCCATCCTCCTCCGCAGGTAGCCGCTGCCATCAGACATGCCCGGGTGTGTCAGTGAACCCGGGGCAGACATGGGCTTCATCATGGTTTTAACAGCTGAGCTGGCACGGCTGCTCGTCCTGTGAGGCGAGCTGAAACGGAACGACAGCTCGTTTTCAGGCTCTGCGCTTGAGAAGGGAACTTCGGCGTCTTCTTGCGGCCCCACTGCTTCCTTTTCGTCTGCATTTTTACATGGAGAGAAGGGCTTGTCTTCAAAGCCTCCATCAACAGCCTCCTCATCTAAAGGCAGCAGAGGCTCGCCGAGAATCTTCCTGGGGCTGGGTCGTTTGATTTCCCGTTTGTTCTCAGCATCCTTATCCTGAAGCTCACGCAGCCTGTGCAGCATCAAAGGCACCTGTAAAAGTAAAGCACAAATAATAACCAAATGGACCCTTACTAATCCTTATGAACAAACTGTGGGGCAAAATATCATTTGTCTTTCACTATAAACTTCTGAATTATTCATCAATACAAAGTGACATAAGAGACTGGGGACACCCCCTACTGACCAAAACAGAGTTCTCCTCTCTGTAGTTGGCAGCAATGTCCTGGTTCTCCATGGCGCCCGCCAACAGGCCTGTGGCATAGATTCGCAGAGGCTGTTCAGCCTCCTGAGCCCACTTAAAAAGTCTTTCAACGATGCCCTCCTGAAAAAAAAAAAAAAAGACGCACGCAATATGGTGAATAATACATAAACCTAAGAAGATCAACAGAATGAATCAGAGAAAATACAAAGCACTATGTTTGATTGGATATGTGATGTTTGAAGTGTTTTTGTGAAATAACTAAACGGCGATAGAGGAATAGCAGAGGATAGTGGATGACCCTCCATATATTCTCTATACAGAATGCAGCAATCTCGTAGACGACATGAAGCTCATCAAAGCAAGCAGTTTACGAGTCTCCATCAAATTCTTAAACAAAGCTGCTTAAATCAAATACAAACAGCAATAGCTCCAAGTGTTTGTGTATTGGGTGTGTGTAATACATTTTATGTCTGATCCTCTATGTTTACTGCAGAAAGAGGGGTCAGTGTACAACTCCAAGGTGAAAACAAGGGGAATAGATGGGGGCACAGTTATGAAGAATGGCAAAAAAAAAACACAAAAAAAACTGGATAACCAACATGCCATGATGTTCCTAAAGAACACAATGGAGTCCTGATTATACAGTTATTTGCTCGTTTTTTTGAATCAGTGTTTATTGCAAACTGCTGTGAGGTGAGATGCTGTCATCTCTTGCAAGTGTGTGTTGATGTAAAAGTATCAAAATGCACAGGGTACAATCCACAACATAATTTCCTATGGGGACAGTGAATTATATTTTCATTTATTCTATATTTGATGCAAAAACTAAAAAACAAAGTCTGACATCAGTTTTGTACCAACTTTGATAACCAGCAATTTAAGATAACTTTCTCTAACTAGGTCTCCAATAAACTGAATTAACATTAAGAGGTTGCTTTGATCTCAAGATCACAATCTTTAATTTTTCATAGAAATTCACAAATCTAGACAATAATCAAATCACAATAAATGGAATAAGAAGTAATGCAAAGCTTCCGGACACTAATATACAGCTAAATTATTTTATATGTCTGCTTTTAAGATTTCTATGTCAATTTATTTTCCTAACTTGTTGAGGTAGTAAGTTAAAAGGAAAAGGGAAATGAAATGCAATGGTTTAACAGTCACAATTCTACAAAATGTAACTTTTCAAGCAAAATAGAGGCAGTAAAATACATTATCCCTGGGTCTGGCAAATCCTGGAATTCAACTAAGAGAGTATAAATTAAAAGAATCAGAAGGGCCAGCACTAAAAATTATTCATAAAATGTATTGACTTTGATTACTCTCAATCTCACCATCTAAAATTAGGCAAAAACACCAAAAACAGTATAAAAATAGCTACAGGATTGTTTTTCATGAGGTTTTGCATTTTCTGGATAGCCGAAATAATCTGAGAAGTGTCAGCGACGCAATCATGAACTGATTGGCAATAACAGCTGCCACAGTATTATGCTACTTCCTGTTTCCAACTGTCAGTTTGATGGAGCAGTAACACAATTAAAAAGACTTGTTTTTAGTTTGAGTGAACTGAAATGTTTAAAAGTTCAGCAAAATATGAGAAAAATACACCACAAACATACGCGTGCACACCCACACACACACACACACACACACACACACACACACACACAATGAGGGTAGATGTACTTTACCTTTTCTTGAAAGACCACGGCTGTCTCCAGCCCAGGCATGATGTTCTGCAGCAGGCGACAAGCTGCTGCATTTAGAGCGAATTCTCTGCTGGTCATCACATAGCTGTTCACCAACTATTAAAGGAAGCATTTACTTTGTTTTAAATTAACTTCTAACCAAGAAATTAAATACAGTTAAATATGGCTCACCAAGACAACTCAAAACTACTGATTAATGCTTACTGTATTCATGAATTCATCATTTTTGAACAAGATCTTCAGAAGATGCCCTAACATGCCTTCTGGATCAGCTCTCCCTAGTGGCCAAGAGAGGCATGTCAAAAACATGCAGAATATTTAAATCCGTGGAGGACTTGCAGTTACGAAATCTGTTTTCCCCTTTCTCTTACCAGGATGCCGATCATCAAAAGGGTCAGGGTCCGCTTTGTGGTACTCTTCCGTCTCCTTTTCAACAAGCTCCGAGATTCTAAAGGTCAACAGAAGTCCACCTTAAACACTCTTAAAGACCCTTTAATTCATTCTAACAGTATTACAGCTCATCACATACAGACACAAGCCTACTACTTACTTTGTGAGGATGTTGACCAGCTCCTGTGTGTTGCCTTGCTGCTCCCTCTCCCACTGTTCCAGCAGAGCAGTCAGCTCTGCCTTTGAGTCCACGGAGGCAGATGCTGACGCCATGGTGACGCAACCTGCAAGGATAAAATGTGCTCAAAACATGTAAAATACCAGAAATATGTATTTAAAGTGCATTGTACGTTACAGCAGAACAGAGAACAGAGAAGAACTTTATTCCCATGTTATATTCTCTTTGCCGGTTCCTTTGGACAAGTTTTCAGGTCATATTGAGATTCCAGGGACTGATGCAAACTTTTTAGAAACAATCTTCCCTACAACTGATAATTCAGCCTAGGGTAAAATTTAAATATTGAGCTAATTTGAGCTACAATGAAAATGTTGATTCTCCTTACTACCCGTTGCCCTCAAAACCAGTTACCTTATAACTCTCACTGTAATGGAAAAATCTCACATTAGAACAAATAAAGAAAACACATGGGTTAGTTAATGAGTGGCTAACTAGAGTGGGAGGTTCAAAGATAACCAGCTCAATGATCTGCGCAAATTACAATGAGAAAAGGTAACCCAGCAGAAAATGTCGGACAAGCTTTCTTGTGGTTGCTGTTCTTTTCACATTTTCAAGAAATACCCTTTCACAGTAGCTCATCTGCCGTGCAACTATCCCTTACTTTAATTTCCATAAAGGACTGAGATGCCCTTTTTCCGCTTGGCAGTAGAGACACTCTCCACTCTTGGTCTCTGCACTTGTATTTTTACACGCTTTTTTAAATCTCCTCTCACTTCCTGTTTTTGGTCATGCATGTTGTCCCAGAGCTGAACATTTCTTATCAGGAATTACTGTTTTCACATAACCTGCTCAAAGTTCATCTGCTGTTCTCCAACAGTGATCTTGGTGGAGGTTTCTACTCAGCGCTACTCAATTTGATGCTGAAAACGCGAAGGTTACATAAACACAACAGAACATGTTGACGGTCTCACAGGAAGTTCTGCCAGCTGATGTTTGCAAACCAAAAACAGACGCAGCTGATCCGCTCTTCTGCTGCAGGTGCGGCAGTTCTCTTGGGAACACAACCGTCAAATTTTGTCAATTTCGCCTCTTTTCTTAAAATATCAAGAAGAAGAACTATACTATACAATAATTATGAAACAACAGTCCGAATACGTGCCATGTATCTCTGTGTATTGTTTAATGAGGTATTGTTTACTTACAACGCAGCAGGCAGCTGGAAACGCCGCTCACTACTGCGATGTTTGGCTACTTGAAAAGTGGCTAAACAAGAGAGCTAACCTCATTATTGTTACAACCACACTTTCAAATCACAACTTTAGCATTCCGTCACAGCTCTGTGACTCCTCGGAACGTGCAGCTTATTTCACAGAATCTACAGAATGTAAGGACCGGTCAAATCTGCCTGCAATGGCACACACACGGCATTACAAGGTACTAGCAAAAACCTGGCTATTTAGCCAGCATGCTAACTTTACCTCGTTTTTCCTCTCTGTTCTTGCTTCGTTTGCAAAGTTACACCGAGACTTAAATCCACCGACACAAGCCCCAACTTAATTATGGTTTGCCAAATCTCAGCGCATCGACAGCCGTCTCTCAGGCACTGCTTTATATATTTTTACTGTAGCTTTGAGTGCACGGTTTGTTAGCATGATAGCGAACACGTTCTTCGCGTCATATCACAGGCGACTGTCCACCGTTAATGACGAATAGTGATGGGAATTTCTGCTCTTTTCCGAGAGCCGGCTCTAGTGGCTCGTCTCCCAAAGAAGAGCGGGTGTTCTTTCGGCTCCCAAACGGCTCTTTATCATCGCCAGCCCCGTATTTCAGTATAACTTGGGAAATAGAGATGTTTTACATGACAAATCCTTTTTACATTCAATGAAGCCTTATACTTCCTTGATATTATGCATTTGTTCTGCTACAAAAGTACACATTATTACTTTGGTATATTTTAATCAAAAACAAATGAACATTGCAAACAAATCTACCAAAAACCCATAATAGTAACTTATTTTTTTCTCTTTCATTCTCTCTCTCCACTTCGCCTATGGTGTGCTGTTCATTGCACTGTGTGTTTGCAACCCCGCCCCTCATAATGAATAACGGCTCTCAGTGAAGAGCCGGCTCTAATAGCCGAAACGTTCGCGACCGACCCATCACTAATGTCGACACAATGTTGCAAAAATAGCCTTTATTTTAATGCAAGAATTTTAATATAAGCGTCACAATATGTTCTTACAAATAGAATTTTCATGTTACATGAAATACATTGTTGTAAAATACTTGTATAATGTTTAATGGAAATCTCTACATTTAGAATACATGTGCCAGTTACTGTTACAGACTAAATTGAAATGGATATTATATGTGAATTGCTTCATAAAGATCCATCGATTTACATAAATGCAAAGTAATGCAGATTAAATCTTATTTTTTCTCCAATAAAGCGGTGTTCTTCATTTATTTTACAACAAATTCTATCATAAACAAAAGTAGAAGACAATCTGTTAAATCCATCCAAACAACAAAACACGGACAACATAAAGATTAACATGTAATATCTCCATGAATTTGTACTTTGCTGGGGTGGAAAAAAAGACAAAACAGATACTTTCCCAGTCTTTAGTTTTTAAATTGTGTCAGTGCACTTCATAGTGGTCTTTTTCTTAAATTGCCTCACTTTGTAATGTCAGCGCAGGTGGTTTCAAAACCTTTAAACTAGTAGATATCATTTAGAGTAATAGTGTCATCACACATTTGTATCAACATTAATACTGTCTTCTGCATGGTGCGCAGATAACAAAATGGTCCCTTTAACCTGGAAGCAAATATATTTTGTCAATTTCTAACAAAGACACAAAATTATGGACTTGTTAAATGACCAGATTGCCTAATTTCAACTTTGATAAACTTTGACGAGGTGATGCAGCTGGTCCACAACTGCTGCCTCAGTTGACCCTTTTTCCAAATTATTTAGTTGACAACAGTAATTTGACTCCCTATTCAAAAATGTCTCATCTACGTTTTAAAAGATTTTGTAAATAGTTGATTTCTTATTTTTGTTTATATAATCAGAATGCTATGTTCATCTCAGTTACATTACAGAGCAGCAGCAGGTAGCAGGATAGTCATCCGTATGAACTTTGAACTCATTTCCGTACACAAAGTAGACATATGTTTTTCCTTTCCATGTGTAGGTGACCTTTGTGACGGGGATCAATTCAATGGTTTGACGCTGCAGACAAAACAAAACAAAACAAAAAAACAAATGTGAACCTTTTGTATGGTAACAAACCTCCATTATGTGATAACATCTTTGAATACCTGTTGTAGAATACGTGACGTCCGTGAGAACTTGCCCTGATGATCCCCAACAAGTCGCTGTGCAGCCTGCACTATCATAGGGTCTGGGAAGCCCATGACTGGATACACCTGTAGAGGGTATTAAATAAATATTCTTGAAGTGGTGTCACTGTTTAAGGGGCACGCACAGACATTTGTCAATGTAAGTGAAGGAAATGCATTCAGTTATGCTTCGAGAGCTCCTGGTGGTTTCCATCTCTCTCACACAGGATGCAGTCAGTCTCGTTGCGAGAAGCTGTTTGACAACTTGTTTTTCACAGTTTTGGCACAATTGCTGCATGTAAAAAATACGTGACTTACATGGCCTTAGCTCTAAAAGGGTACAGTATGTGTCTAATATTTAAAATTTTGTTGGTTTACCCTATAGACATACGGTTAAGATAAAAATAAATAGTGCACTGTGGTGTCTACAGTGAAAAACGTATCTGCCTCACTTTGTTTCTTCTGCTTTTGCCTGTTAACAGACTTCCAGGTTCTAGAGCAGGGGTGGGCAACTCCAGGCCTCGAAGGCCGGACACCTTTAACTTTTAGATGTGTCTCTACTTCAACACACCTGAGTCAAATAATGAGGTCGTTAGCAGGACTCTGGAGAACTGGACTGCACTTAGGAGGTGATTCAGCAGTTGGATTCAAGTGCGTTGGACCAGGGAGACATCTAAGAGTTGCAGGACACAGGCCCTCGAGGACCAGGATTGCCCACCCCTGTACTAGAGCAAACTAATGTTATCAGTAAAAACAAAAACAAAAAAAGAGAAAATACAAAATGCACAATTGCTGCAATGCATTTGTATTTATTTTACATTGCTGCGAAGGCATTTTGACACACCCATTAATGTAGAACTATTTTCATTTAGCCAGTTTTTGCAGGGTTTTTGAGGATGAGCAAACTGTGTAAGGTCATGTCACAGAAACACAATTGGAAATAAGTCTGGACTTGGACTAGGCCACTCTAAAACATCAATTTTCTTTTAGCCATTCAGAGGTGAATATATATGTGTGTGTGTATATGTATATATATATATAGTAAATAAGATAAAATAACCACTACATGCTTTTCAACTTTAACCAACTTAACCATGTCAGTATTGCCATTTCCATCGAGTTAGTTATGTACACAAGCATGTAACAAGGAAAGAGAAACAGAGGGGACCTCCAGGAAAATAGATAGATAAACAGACAGACAGATAAAAGTAAACAAATGCTAATAGTGGTAGTTAATCTTGTATAGAGGGAAAGTTAAATTGTCTTGAAAGCACAGGGAATTAATACGTTTTAATAGTACTATAACATCCATCCATGAAAAGATTCATTTATATCAGGCAACAATTTCACCTCTTTCTAAGACCTAAATATATAATTTTGCCATATTTTTTTTACAAAAACAAAATAAAAAGGAGAATTTACCAAGTACTGAGAGTCCCTGAAGAGCTCCTTGCCTGACACTTGACTCAGGTTTGACACCTGAAGACCGCTCGATTGTTCAACAACATAATTGTCAGAGTTGTTTGTCCTGCAAGCACAAACACAACTGATCATTTTACAGCATCTTCAGACACTGGAACCACCTCAGCAAACTCCTTTTAATATAGAGGAGCATTCTGTCGGCCCCCATCACCAAGGCTGAGCTTGGTCACCTTACAAAGCAGCTTCTACATAGAATCTCATGTTTTTGGTTCTGCTCCCTGCTCCCTGTGAGAGTTAGAATAAAAATGGATCAGGAAATCAAGAGCTTTGGTAGATAAACATGGTTAACAATACTCTACCATTTCACAGTGAGGGAGATGAAGACCAAAAGCTGCTGTTTTCCTCGACATGTGGTACATTGCTTTGATCCTTGCCCATGACATTGTGCACAACTGAAACAAAAGAGAAACTTTCAAAATACAAATACAGCATTCAGCAGAGTTCTTTAAATATTCCCCATTGTCGTAAAGTCTTTAGGAATAAAATGCATACTTTTCCCTCCCTCTTCCGCTGCAGTGATGGCATCGATCATCTCCATGACGAAAACCAGATCCATTACACACCCAACACACTTTCTGTTGAAGAAAAAAAAGGGAAGAGAGACACTTTTGATTTTATCACACTAAAGAACTTCCAATATTTCCTAACTGAGTAGAAAATACTTACATTACCAGAGCCTGCACAGTCTTTGCATGGTTTCCTCCCCATTCCTACACAATCATGGCAAGGCTAGAACAACAGAATAAGCAACACACTTGTTTGTCATTTAGAAACATACACCAGGTAGAGTATATTCAGAATGAAGCTAGGTTGTGTAATAAAATATTCTTTTGATAATTAGTGAAACACCGAGTCAATCAGAGAAACGTGCATTTGTCTGTTAGGTATTTATTTAGACAATCAGATTAACAGCAAAATCATGTATCTTCAGAGTGCAGGCTAGAGAGAGTTTAGGGAAGGAAGGAGAGGAAGAAGTGAAACTTAACACAATTATCTTTAATATCTTCTCCAGTCACATACACAGCAGCTCTGATCCAGCTCCCACATCTCAGGGAGTCTTTTTCTCAGGCTTCTTACAAAGAAATACCTATTGCCCTCAGCCAAAACCCAGTTCAAAGAAGTTTTGCTAAGGAAGAAAAGAAAAAACCCTGAAGCCTTCGTTACCATAAGACTAAAGAAAGAATCCAAACATAAAGAATTGTATAAAAATACATGTGTAATGATGTTTACAGGGAAAACTTTTTTTTTTCCCCCCATCATGCATGATTTGTGTAGCTTACCTTCATAGAAGAGGTGTAGGGAACCTTCATTTTCTGTTCGCCGTCCACAAAAAAAGTGGGTACTTTGGCCGGAAGGTCCCACGGTCCTGGAGGTTGCTGAACATAGGCGTCCACTGGCTGGCCTGATCAATATTAACCAATATAAACTGTCATATGGGTCAAAACATTATGAATTAACAAAATAAACAGCCCCGAGTACTTAATTAATAATCTGTACACTTTTACACTTATTACATTAACATGGCAGAATGTCACATTGTGAGCTGCAAGAACCCACAGCAGGAATAGTGACAAGCATCTATGCATTCCCCAGAGCTCCAATGGAAACTTGTGGTTGACCACGTGTGGTTGGGCAAAAAGGCTTCTGCCTGTTTCCTGTGTACGTGTACCACTTTTGTGTTGAGTTTGTGTGGTGGTGGTGGTTTAGGTGTAGGCCGTTGGTCCAACTGTCACAGTCACCCTATTAATTTTTTTTGAAGACGTTAGACATTAGCAGAAACACACCGTTGAATGGCTCATGGCTCCACTCTGTAGACCTGGATTCAGTAAATGTTTCCAGGCGATACTGCAATAAAAAAAAATAAAAAATAAAAAAAAGAGTAGGAAAAATCAATCTAATGAGCCACAACCGTTCACTTTTATTCAGTTCTCACAGCTTTTTTCAAAACATTTCTAAATCACAAACCCTCTTACCCTGTAAGTATTGAATGACTCCATGTTGATGATAACACCGTCCTTTACTGGTGCAGAACTGTAGCAACATTTGCTGGAAACATACAGGCTAAAGGCATCCCTGGCAGTATCTTCACTTATAGACGGGATACTGCAAGCAAGAAGCAATAATATGCAACATGTCACACATATTGGAATATCTACAAATTAACCAACAGCTGTCTTAAATATCCTAATCCTAATTAAAAGAAGGGGCATGGTGTCAGCATTACTTCCAGTGTGGTTGTTCAGGTCCAGGTGAAGGCTGGGGGACTGGTTGAGAAGGCATGGGAGGTGGAAGAAACCCACCTGTAACAAAAATTAAAAGTCCTTTCAGTGAGGTTTCTTACTTTATTCGGGAAAAGAATATTTGATCTCAGATGTTATTGTCCAAAGCCTCTTGTAAAGGAACAGTTTTCATCTACCTGGACTGTATTACTGTTTCTAAATCTCCAAAAGTGTTTGTGAATAAGCATAAATGGATATGCTTATTCACATAATTGTGAATCAACCATTACTCTTTGGTGTTATTTCACTTCAAGTAATATCCAAGACTTTCATTGCTGAATACATTTAACTACCAGTAAATTCAATAATCGGGTCACATTGTAGTTTAATAGACAGTCTGCAGATTGCTTATTTTTTATGAGTCACCACCAAAAAGGCAAACAGTTGAAAAAGCAGTAACATATCCTATTTTTTTTTTTTTTTTTGCAATTATTAATGTGTGAAGTTGGCAGGATAAGCCTCAGTTCCTCCATGGTATTCATCAAGAAAGTTTTGGACTGCTCCCTCCAGTGTGCATACAGTTACAAACAGTTGCTACTGTCTTTATCTTATCTTAAGGAGAGATAAGGAGGGGGGGATAAGATAAGATAGGATAAGATAAAGATAATAGATCTTCTTGTAAAAAATGTATTGTATTGTGAATGGAAATTAGATGGTGATGGGGATGTACTGCCAATCTGACATTTGTGTTTTTATGTTGTTGTTTTTTTTTCTTTTTTGTGTGTGTTTGTTTTGTTGTTGTTTTTTGTTTGTTTGTTTGTTTGTTTTTATGTATTTATGACTATTGTCCTTTTTGGGTGTGCTGTTTTCATTGTCGTATTGCAGTTTAGCCATTGCTTCCTAAACAAATTTCTCCTTTGGGAGACTAATAAATAATTTTATCTTAACTTAAGTAAAAAGTGTTGGCATTAACCTCCAGAAAAAGAATTAAAGCATCTTAATCTTGAGCAATGGTATGCATGGATGGTTAGGGTCTCATCTTGTCTAATGCCGACACAGTTGTACTCTGTCGCAGTAACAAAACAGCAAAGCCAAACAGCATTACTCTTATTTGACTGATATATCCGCATTCTAATCCCGACCTTTGACCGTAAGATATGGATCAAGACTGAAAGAACAAGATTAAAGATACGAGTTTCTGAAATCACCCAGCCTAACCCTACAGGTCAGATAAGGTCAGGAGCTCACTCATCCAGTGGCATACCTTGGAGTACAGCCAATGCTGAACATTGTTATGACTTGTTAGGATTGTCTATAGAATTAATTTCTACAAGTTTGCCATGCTGTTTCTAATGTAAAATATATATTTTAACCTTTTTTTCTTTAAAAAAAAAAAAAAAAAGGTCATCAAGCTCTTGCCCTGTGGTATCAGCTGTTCATTTTTGATTTTCAGACAGACAAGATTAGCATTTTTCATTTGGTTAGTATAAATTTTCTAGAGTTTTCTCAGCAGTTATGTTGTTTTAATGTTAAACTGATGAAAAAACAGGCAACTCCTTTTCTTTGCTCTGTTATTTTCTTTTGCTGCTTTCTTATTATGCATCATCACCAGCAATTGAGATTATCATTCTTTTGATCTCTCTCTTTAGTCTGATCCTTTAATTCTGTTTTTAACCATTTCTCTTTCCTAAACATAGCCACTGGCATAACTTTTTTGTCTGCTAGTACTATGTCATTAACTATATTAAGCTTATTTGCAGTCCCTACAATTGTATTGCTGGCTCAGAGCTTCTTAGTGTAATCACGTTTCTTTCCTAAACTGAACCTCAAAAAGAGTAATTGGTCTTTTAATTTGAAGGCATTTTTATTTCAGAACTCCTCTGTGAAAAATTTGGAATTGAAGAAAGGTATTGGTATATTTGTACCAGATGTAGATGTGCTCATAGTGTGAAGTGCATTGACATAAAATTTCTTTTGACCTGGCACAAATTAAAAAACATACATCTTAATCATCTGTAATTAAACATATTGTGTTGCTATGTACATATTATGTTGTTTTTACTTTAAAACTCTTGTTTATGAATTATGGTATATCTTACTGTACCTCCTCCCGCCATCGTCCCTTCATATCCAGGCATGTTGTCAAACATACCGGCCGGAGGAGCGCTGGGACCCGGATGCTCCTCCACGGGTGGGGCAAACATTGCTAAATCAAAAACAGGAACAACCAGTCCAGTCAGAAACAGATGCAAACTTTGAAATATAATTTAAATTGTTGTTGCTTTTTAAGGTTGTTGTTTTTTTTTTTTTTATGTAATACAATTCAACACAACAACACAGCAAAAGGGGAGTCAGCTGGTCATTTAACCCAAGTCAGCAAAAGTCATAGAGCTTGAGGTTTTCAAATGAATACATGTTCCTTCATGTCAAAATCCTCAGACACTGTGACTTACCGTGCCCTTCCGTTATGGTGTTCATTCCTACAGATTTCTGAAACCCAAAGCCTGATTTATCTGAAGCTTCCTGGTTAATCTTAATCCCTCAGTCTGTAAATATAAGTGAGAAACTCGAAGCTCTGAAATTTCAGCAACTCCAAAAATATGGATTTGCTGATTCCATATTTCAGTCAAATGAGGGAGAAACTCGAAGCTCTGAAATTTAAGCAACTGCAACAACATGTCGCCACCCATCTCCAGATGTTACGTCACCGGAGGGACCTAAGTTACTACGCAGAACTAACCCATAAAAATAAAAAAAAACAACTTCAAAACTCGTCTTGTGCTCAGGGTGTAGTTGAAATACGGGTTTGTAGGAGGTCATACCTGCTGGCCCCACTGCTGCTGGTATGTAACCTGGGTTGGCAACGCCGTGATTTTGGTGCTGACCATGGCTGAAACGCGTTGCGGTAAAACGAAAAGTTAAGCGGCAGTTTATAACTTTTGCTCTAAATCGAAAGCATGAAGCGACCCTCACCTCGTTAAACGCTGATAGTCCATTTTGCGAGAGCGCGGTGACAACTGGATTTTTGACCGATATTCTCTCTGGATTTCTTTTCCTGTCTCACCCAGCTGTCTGCTTGTTGGTTCCCCTTCTTTATTCGCCCCTAACTGTTAATGCGGCAGTGACGGGACCTGATGTCCGGATGCTTCGCAATACAGAGAAAGTTTAGCAACCTAAGTCCAGGATCCGAAGTCTTTTTGAGTGGAGCTTGAAGCGAACGGAGATATTTGGGTGGGATTTGTATTGTCTTTTTTTTGTTTGTTCGTTTGTTTTTTAAGTTATTTTACTAATATATAGTTATTTTTAAGGGTTTATTTATGCTTTGGCAACTAGGTTTTTCCTTAAGAGACCGACAATAAAAACTAAACTGATTTTTATTTCAAAATAAAAGCATTGACGTATGAGATATTTGCATGTATTCGCATATTTGAAGTGATAACATACAAAATAATAGGCGAAGAAAAACATTTAAGATTTAAGCAGCCCTCGATTTACCAGCTTAACATGATATTGGCATGGGGTAACTTGAGTGATTATTGAGCTAACATTATGCACATAACAGGATTCCTCGATTTACACGGTTTGTTTGAAAGAAATTTGTACAGTTTTTTTTTTTATTTATTTATTTTTTTTTTGCATTTGATTGTGACACACCGTGCAGCACTGCACGTTTCCAGCGGGTGTTATCCACAAAAGTAACAGGTGTGGCAAAAATGTAGGTGTACGCTCATGCTGCGTTTAAAGACGTCTCAGACAAACACGGTATCGCTTCTTAACTACAGATTAAACCAGGGGTGTCAAACTCATTTTGGTTTAGGGGCCGCATACAGCTTAATCTGATCTGCAGGGGGCACACAAGTAAACTCATTGCAAGATTAAATAGAACCAATAAAAGTGGACTTGTTGTTGATTTTTATATTAAACGAATTTCACTTTTACAAAATATATTATGAATAATCTCAGTTTTTAAGAAAGGTATCTGCAATTTCAACAATACTTTTACTCAGTTAAGCATTTATTTAAGTGCATTATGCATAAGAACTGATCTCAGTGATTGTACAATGTTGCAAAGCATTTATTCACAGTTTTTGGAACTTAAAAACACTGTCCTGCATCACAAAATACAACAGACAAAAATTAAGAAAAGATTTAAAATCAATTTTCAACATCTGGGAAGCAATTTGAACAAATTATCTGGCTTCACACATTTGAAATCTTAAGTGTCAGCTGTTTTAAACAGACATTTGATTAAGTACATTTGTTGATGCATAAAATGCATACATATAGAAAAACATGCATACATAACATGTATGTATGTTAGCATGCACGAGAAATATGAGGTTGCAAGGGCCAAAATAAAAAGCTGGTAAAGCATAGAATCGAACTTGTTTACAGAACCTGAAGCTCAGTGCTGCCATCTGCAGTTAGTTCCGCTGCAGTGTTGCATCATGTTGTGTGCTCTGAATAAAACACAGCGCCCCTCGTGGACAGCATAGGAACTGCAGATTTTCAATTAAACGAAGTATGTTTTTTCATGAATAATGACATTGCATTTAGCCCCCGGGCCGGACTAAATCGTTCGGCGGGCCGGTTCCGGCCCGCGGGCCGTACGTTTGACACCCCTGGATTAAACAGTTGTAGCGACTGAAAAAAGTAAGGCGCACAGATAGAGGAAGTGTGGGGAACGGGGGGACATCTCCCTACATCCATGTATTCTGTAGGGCCACGATTAGTTCGACATGGACACTGGCCCTTATCTAACTGACCTAATCCAAATGAAGCTTTGTGGGTTTATCTATAAGTAATACGTCCCGCAGCCGAAGCTGTAAACTGAAATCTTGATGTAACTGTTGATTTATCAGCCAGAACCATTGTGTGAGCGGCCCGAAGATTGCTGAATTCTCAACACAATCACGTGGCCACCCAAAAGCAGATGTGACGTCACCGGAAACGAAAGTTATGGTGACCTGTTAAATTAATTAAAAAAAGACAATGCACCGAATGAAGTCGAAATTCAAGTTCGTAGCTCATAACCTACCCGCTGCTCCTGGCGCGGCTGGCATGTAACCGGGATTGGCGATGCCATAATTCTTGTACTGCTCACCACTGAAATGAGAAAAGTGAAACTAAAATTTAAGCAACAGAGTACTGTGAAATAATAATAATTAAAAAATACACAAACTATACTTGCCTCATTATAGGCTGAGACTCCATCTTTCGGTCCTTCGTCCCGCGGCTGAAACAGGAAAAAATAAACAGCGTCCTAACAAGAGCTGTGACCTACTCCCGATGAGGAAATGTCGGACAACTCATCGTCATGTGACAACAAAATGATTTACCTTTAATCACACAACACCGTTTCCCACAGCTACCGCCCCTTAAATCTGGCACAAAAAGAGGAACTTTTATTAAGGAAATCTGTGAAGTGAAAAGGTGCACATACCAGTCTTTACATACCAGTCTTCACATCTGATCAGGAAGTGTAATGAACCATAATGAACCATAGGTCGAAAGAGGCCGACAGGGAGATACATCTTAAAAATCCTTCTCTCAATGATTAACAAATAGTTTGTTCTTGCAGATAAAAGATATCAAGCCAAATACATTGTTACAATTCGACAACAGGAAATTCCAGCGCAGCTAAATTCAGTGTAGTATCTCAGATGTTTTTTTTGTTTTTTTTTTGTCCAGTGGTTTAGCGTGTGGGACACCACGTGGAAATTAAAAGTTATAAAATCCAAGCAATCTGCACATCTTCACACAATGACTGAACCAGGGGCTTCTCAGCTACAAGACATCAAACTCATAAAAGCAGAAAGAGCTGGAGCTCACCCAGCGATCAGTTTTCAGCTTTAAACTTCATGAATACAAAAAAGGTATGTCAGTTGCAACCAGGTCAAATTTTACATGACCCATTAGCATGTCCGGACGATTGAAAAGGCACTCTGTGATCCATTGTGTAATATTGCTGAACTCTAAGGGGCTTATGATGATGATGAAGTTGGTATCTGATCTGATATTTATGATTCTGCCTAAATTAAAAGCTTTTGTTTTGTTATTCTTCAGGGAGTCTGGAAAAACATTTGACCAGTTGTAGTTCAAAATCTTACATGTTTAGACTGCTCAGACATTCTGGATTGTATACTGAACAGATTTTTTTAAAACACAGTTTAAAATAATTCTGTTAGTCAAAACAGAGACAAAAACAATTTTTCAATAACAAATACTATAAATAAGATCTTGAGATCTGTGGAAAAGATATTTAGTGTTGTCAAAAATATTATTGAAATCCATAGTTTCACTAAATTAAATATATATTTTTTTCCATGGGCGAGGAGAGTGGGTTTTTACATTAAGTTGTGTGGTGCACCACTGAAACATCACTTCCAAAGCTAAAATTGTGTTAACATTTAATAAAAATATTAAAATTAGCAACATTGAAAGTCATGCATCTATAAATATAACCTTCTTAATACCTCACATACTGAAATGTTCACACCAATTATGTACCTTACAGCCACTGTTGAACAAAGCAAATAACACTGACACAGACAGTTGTGTGCATGTTAATTTACAATTCATATTTCACTTAATATTGAGATTTCTTCTTATTTTAATGCTCTGATTAGTGTTCTCCAGACAGGACATTATGTTCCCCTGAGAAAAGAGCAATGGATCCCACTGAACATACAGAACTCTAACTGGCACAAACATTATGGTGACACAAATAAAGGGAAGTAGAGAAAGAACAAATGAATCTTTTCTTGTGATGCAGGGAAGCTTTAATGGACTGTTAATGTCAAAATGAGAATGAATGAAACAGAAGTAAAAGCAAAAGGCAGAAGTCAAAAAATAAAAGTAAGAGTCTATTTAAAAACAACTAATCAAATTTTAAATCAACACCTTGGAGTCTTTCAGATCCAACACTGGCTTACAGTTGTTCATCCTGCAGACTTCCACAGGAGCCCACCACAGAGGAGGAACTAAAAATGGAACTGAAATGTCCACTGGATGACACACACATTTACCTGCACAACCCAGACTGAGATTATTGTGTTAATTATGATAATCAGTGAGGAACTTCTGATTTGACAATGTGAACTGCTGTGACAATTGTCACTGTTGTCAATCTGAAAGTCTTGGCTGAATGTCTAACCGTCAATGGCTCACAGATATCACTTTGTATTGGTGCGCTGCTTTGGATCAGATGTTTGACGGATTAGGGATCAAAGCACGTCAGAGGACTGTCTCTCCTATAAAGAGTAATTTGATGTAAAGCAAGTTGAGGTACTGACTGGCTCAATCAAACAGAAGCCAATCCGTGATAATGTACCCGAACAATCTTACGATTTTAGCTGATTAGCCAAAGATATTATTATCTGAGGTGAAACATACAATATAGCTGTTTGACCGGACTGTTGATTGTCATGTCTGAAAAAAAAACAGGCACTGCTAAATATCTTTCAGCTAATTGCAGCGCTACCTTTAATTTAGTTTCCTACATATGGTTTGACAAATTATTTAAAAATGAAACGTCTATTTTACTTGTGCCGAAAAGAGTTTACTGTCCTTCACAGAAAAATACATTACCCATAAGGCACTGCCAGATTTGCGGAAGTCCTTTTCTTTCTTTCCGCCGTCGCCGAAGTCCTTTTTGGATTTAGATCGGCGGGTGAGTTGAGAGAATCTAACTTAATCCTCATGAATTTCGCCATCATCGTATTAACCAGATGTTGATAATTTGTTATTGTCCTCCATCATTTACAGGATGGATCATATTAGCAGTAGTATCACCGGTTTTGTGTTGAATTTGCCCATACGGAGTGAAGTGTTGCTGTTGAAGTGGCTGTCCGGCTAGCACCCAGCCACGGCCAACTTGTAGCATGGCTTATAGACAACATAAAAAATATTGCCACATTTAAACACTGTCGATTAAGTATTGTTATTCTGTTTATCTCATATATACAAAATGTTAAATAAAAGCAGTACGGCCTGCTACACAGCCGAGCAGTCCTTCGTTGTAGCTAGCATGCTAACGTAGATCAACACGTTTAATTTGACTCTCACGCCGCTGGGAACGCACACTTAATGTGATTGTGAACGATTGTAGGTTCGTAGTTTGAAAGCATTTTGCGTTTATTATAATTTTATTCTTGGTGCTTCTGCAGTGTCCTGTTTGCACACCGGTCAGTTAACGCTAATAGATGATCATATAAATGTACTCCAACACCTGTCCTGAGCTGAAGTTTTCTTCTAACCTTGCTTTGAATTGTTTGTCCACAGTCATCATGGCAGCCCTCAGGCCCCTAACAAAACCCAAGATTGTCAAGAAGAGAACCAAGAAGTTCATTCGCCATCAATCTGATAGATATGTCAAGATTAGTGTAAGTGTGGAAGGCAGGTCTTACACAATTTACAATGACCTCTCTTACTAAAGGCAAATTAGTGAGATATATTCTTTGATTTTACTTCTGTTAACAGCAAAACTGGCGCAAGCCCAGAGGTATTGACAACAGGGTTCGCAGGAGGTTCAAGGGTCAGATGCTGATGCCCAACATTGGTTATGGTAGCAACAAGAAAACCAAGTTCATGCTGCCAACCGGGTTCAAGAAGTTCCTGGTGCACAATGTCAAGGAGCTGGAGGTTCTGATGATGAATAACAAGTAAGTTGATCCAGTTTACAAGCTTAGCTGAGAAGTGGCAAGGGTTGTTCTGGAATTTGTTTCTTAATATATTAAGATAAACTTAAAGTTTTTACTGTTTGTTTTACACAAAAGGTTTGCAAGGTTTGTTTAAATTAACTAATAATTAGGGAATTTGTTACGCAAACTTTATTAGGGGCTTTTCTGATAAGAGATGACGCTTTAAAGAATTTCTTGTAAGTTGAGGTGGTATGAGATGGTCGTGATGATTTTTGGTAGAAGGATATATTGCAGGGAAGACCGACCGTCACAGCAAAACTCAGATTATCATGTCTGAAATGTAGTTTCTATCATTGCAGTGTTTTTATTATTCTTTCTTATGGTCTCAGATTTTTTTCAACAGGTTTAAATCAGTTCTGTACTAATAATGTGATTGTGCTATAACATTTTTTGGGAATGTTTGTCTTAATTGAAACAAGACCTTATATAACTAGCAAAAAAAAAAAAGCAAATCTAAGTTTATTTCAAACATAATACAAGTTATTAGCTTAAGTCTTACTTTTTAAAGAGTTCTCACATTAGAGTTGTCTGTTAGGTTTGTAATGACCACAAACTTTGAGCAGTTTCCTTATGAGGAATAGGGAGAGTAAAAAATATATTTTCATTTGGATATGAAAAGATAGTCAAGGACAAGTCACATGTCTGAACTCGTCCAGATGTTTGCTTGAGAAGGTTCGTCCAGATGTGAAAGTTCCTAATTTAGTTCCCATACCTGCATAGACAATGTTGGATCATATGCATTGGATTCATATAGCATGAGTTCCTAATCCTACATGAATGCAATGTTTATTAATTGTTTGTAATGAAAGCATTGTCCAGCTCAAGATGGAATCCCTCATTTGGTGACAACATTGTCTTTATTTCACTTAAGTAATAAGCAATTTGAGAAATAATAAAAAATTTATATTAAGGCTAGAATTAAAAACCAAATAGTTGACCTTTCTACTGATAATTGCTGCATCTAGATATCCAAACTGATTTAAAGCAAATGATGTAATAATTGTCATATAAGGTAAGTTTACAAATTCTATTATAATTTCCTTATTTATTTATTGTTGTAGTTCCCTAAGCCAGATAATAAAACATTCATAACCATTGTTTATTTGGAAGTTCTGAAAATATCAGATTTGTCTCAATTTATGGCAACTCTTATTGTGGAGCAACATCAGAACACGGTGTTGAAATGTTGTCCTGATATTGGCCATTTGGCTTTACACCAGTTTGCTCTTTGCTGAAAGTTTCTCATTAGTATTTCAGCAGTAGATTGTCCTTGTCTTGCACTGTAATCCTCAGTGGTGTGTTTTCTCCTCCTGTAGGACTCACTGTGCTGAGATTGCCCACAACGTCTCTTCCAAGAACAGGAAGCTGATTGTGGAGAGAGCAGCTCAGCTGGCGATCAAGATCACCAACCCCAATGCCAGGCTCAGGAGCGAGGAGAACGAATAAACTGGTTGTTCATAATAAACTCTTTAAAATAAAAAATGGCTTCTGGACCTGTTGCCTTATTTCTTCTACTGCAGGTCTGTTTTGTGGGTTTGCAAGGCAAACAAAGTTTTAAACTAAATTATACACATTCAGTTTGAAAAGTTGTCTTTTGTGTGTGTGGCACAAACTAAAGATAAAAGTCGTTTTCTTTGGGCATAGACTAAATGGGCGAGTCAGGTTTAAACAAAAAGGGACTTTATTTTTGAGACTTATGGTTTCCCAAAATTAAAGTCTCTTAGTCATTTATTCTCTTTATTAAAAGGCATTGTCACAAAAAATACAAGAAATAAAGACTTGAACTATTTTGATGTTTTAACTTTCTGAAATATGTGACAAAAATATTAAACTTTTACTTTTTTTCTTTTAGATTTTCCTGTAGTGTGTAGTGACAACAAGCTTAAGATTTTACCATTTTTGGCAATCATAAATTGGTGCTCTTATTGCCTTTTAAAATTATATAGTAGGACATATTTTTCTTTAAATCATTTTTTGAACCCAGCAGTGTGAAATAAGAAATGACACCTGACACAACCTTTAATATCAGTCTTTATTTTTAGGATAACTGTCACAATAGCCCCAACACTATGTCAAATAAAACTGTGAGAAATGACAGCTACTGAGCTAAACAAGAAGCATCCTCGGAAGGGAAACTATTAAAGATGGGTGATGTTATTCTAAGAATAACAGTAAAAAAAGAAGGTAAAATTTATTTAAGTGTTACAATAAAAACCAAGGTATTTTTGCTTTTAAAAGCATCAATAGTCGGCCTCAGAAAATGTTATTTTTCACATCTCAAAGAGACACTGGCATTTTTAGCTCTTATTTGAGTGATTTGTCAGAAGACGAGGGATTTGGATTGCTTGTGAAATAAAAACAGATCTGAGAAATTTGTGGGACTCAGACGAGTAAGTTCAAAAGCCATTAAAATCTAAAGATTCATTTTCAAACCTAAAGCTAGAAGCAGAGGCTTCGTTTCCTGTGTCAGCATTAGTTCACCAGAGTGTCGGACAAGCTGTAGTGATGGTACATTTGGAGGGTGAGCAAATCATAAAACCATTCACCATGTATGCCTGTTTGCTACTTTGATCTATTGATTCTTTTACTCACATTTGACTGCAGGAAAATAAAACTTTAGACAAATGTAACTCAGGTAAATGCAAAAGGCTTTTTTTTTTTTTCAAATTCCTTTTATTAGGAGAAGAAAAATGTTACCCAAACCAACCAATGCAACCTAAAAACAAAGTATTTTTTCTCTGTGGCATCTCAAAGTCCTCAATTGATGGAGAGGAATAAATAGTGTAACTCTTGGAAAGTCCTTTGGTAGAAAACTTATCGCCAAATGGCAGCCAAGGTCCACTGAACATCTCCAAGATTGGGGGTTGTGTGTATCCTTGGATGACATTCGTTGCAGAAATTCACCATCAGATGACATTGTCCTGCATTTGCTCGCTCAGACTGCGCATTGTTTTACAAGGTAGAACGCCGAGTCCCTGCAGAGAAGGTTTCCATTGCATTCTGGCAGGCAAGCTGTGCCCCACAGCCGTGAACTCTCTGCCATCTGCTCCTGCAAAGCTGACATTGCCAAAGATGTAAAAACACAACATTTAGTCCGCCGGTCGGCTTATAGCTGCTTAGGTTAGGAAGAAACAGACTCAGAAAGGTTGGGAGGGGGCAAAGGGGGGGAGTGGGGGAAACAGAGCGTTGCCCTGTTTGAGAACCTGCACCTGTTTGAGAAAGACTCACCTGACGGGACTGGATGTTCTCCAGAAAAGGAAAGGAGAGCACGTGAGCAGCAGGGCAGGCACAGGCTGCAAAGCGAGGAGTAGGACAAAATCCTGTTTTTGTTGTCAGAAAATGAACATGTCAGCAAGGGCAATGTTTGGAAAAGGGCACCTCGCCCCCAAACAGCTTTCATTCGCCTTTCCTCAGACAGATTCCCTGAGGAAAGGCAGCCGGTGTGCTGGAGGAAGGAGGAAGATGTTCTCTTTTTCACTCAGATGTCGACTGGGCATCATCAGAGGGAGAACCAAAGGTAAAACAGATGGGGAAGCTTTACCTGTAGAAAATTGCTGTTAAATCGCCACGATGATTTAACTAGTTTGTGTGTATTTTTATAGATTGGTGACGTTTCTTTGCATGATTGTAACCTGGGATTTACCACTTTAAATGTTATTAGGTTGTTTTTGAGTTTCAGGTTATTTTATTTATTTATTTTTTTACCCTGCGGCTTCCATCTGCAGCTGGAGCTGGCCGCCATTAGATGGCAGTGTGGTTGGTTTGATCAGGAGAAACCAGAGATTGCATCAATCGTAACTAGAGCATCAATTCAAAGTAAAAATGTTAACTGATTAGGGATAAATTATGCTGCAGTATTTTTTCACCTCAGGTTTTGAAGTTTAATCAACTTCCTCTTTGTGAATCAATGCTATTTGTTCCTAGAGGATTTTTCTTTTCTTTTGTCCAACACTGTTTCATCTCACATTTCTTATTATCCTGCAGGAAATTAATTAGTTTCGCTCGAAAAGCCTACACTCACACCCACTGTAAATGGGGTATTAAGGACAACTGCCTCTAAGGAAATTGTCTAGCTAATGTGTACTGTGTCCACTGGAACGTCTGCGAATTATGCTGCTGGTTCTTTGTGATCACTTACAAAAACTGTTAAAGGAAAAAAAAAAAAGAAAAAAAAAGTGGAACGAAATATATCCTCAGCTCACAGTCTGAATTTGTTGGTGTTGCATCTTGTGCTGTCATCTAAAATCTCGGTAGGGACAGCACTTTGTCTGCACTGAACCAAAACAAATGAGGCAGCGGAGGTTCAGAGGGGTCGCCCGTGGGGGTCAGGAAGCGGCAGGCGCTGGGACATGTGTGCATGACAAATGACCCCATCTGTGTTTGGGTTCGGAACCGTCACTGGGTCGAGACTCACGAAGAGGTCATCTAAACCTTCACTCAGTGTGGATGCTTTTGATTTTTACAAAGTTGCTCAGGTTTAAGTGTTGCATCTCTTCTCTTTTGGATATGATTTATTTATTTGCCCATGACTGCAATGTGAATCTATCACCAGTGTGGCGGCTGCTCTGTACTTAAAATCAGTCTCTACTACTGCCAGGCATGCAGGCAGCTGTTCGGCACAGGAATTTTGCATATGCATGTGTGTGTGCGTGTGAGTGAAAGAGTGAGAGAGACACACACCAGGACTGTGAAGATGCACGCTCTATAATGTTGGGTACAGGATCTATGTGAGAAAAACGTGACACGGAGTCTGACAGTGAGTGTGCAGGTGGTGTTAATTGTGCCGACAGTTCGGTGTTGTGGTGTGCGCGCCGCTGTGTCGTGTCTAATCTCAAGTGTGTGAACTGTGCATGTGTGAGAGGGTGGGATTCAGGACTTGGTGGGATAAAGTGTGAGTTTGTGCGTGACTGTGTGCAGAGGGGGAGAGGGGTAGAGTGGGGGAGTGACTATCGTGTGTGGCTGCCTCACTGAGCCCCTCTGGCAGAGAGAAAGAGAGGATGAGCAACTGCTGAGCAAGAGGGAGAGAGAAATAGAGAGAGAGAGAGAGAGAGAGAGAGAGAGAGAGAGAGAGAGAGAGAGAAGGGTTATGTGTGTGAGCTCATGTGAGTGTGTGAGCAGGGCATGAGAAAATCTCTGCCAAACCCACGAACCATTTGTAAGAATAGCTGGAAAAACGGGGCCACAGCGAGATGCCAAGAATAGGGCACAAGTCATTCCTCTCCCTGCTAAGGCTTTTCACAAACATCTCAGCTGATCTCAGAGGTTCCACTGGTGAGGACCGCAACGGATTCATCCTGCAAGTTTAAAAAGAAGAAGACTGGGAGACTGTTTGGAGGGACCGCATTAACCTTTCTCTTAACAAGCAGCATGGTTGAGGAAAATGTTGGAAGTGCAGAAGGGGAGATGTGTTCCGCGTCTCATGTGAGCGCCTGAGACCAGGACTCTCAGGTGAAACCTCAACTCTTCACACACTAAGCTGAAGATCAGCTTCCAGAGGAGCTGCAGCCATGCTGTGTGGTCTGAGGAGGGACACCAAGAACAGCATTGGTAAGAGGACCCCCACTTTGATCTTTAGAGTCTGTAGGAGGTCACTGATCTGTGTTTCGTGAATGAGCGTTCCTCTGCGTCCGTCCGCCCCGCTGCAACGCCTGGTCAGTGACTTTGATAGACAGGAACAGATTTAGATGTGAGAGGACTGGGCCACCAGCTCGGCATAGCATCTTACTATGTGTAGTTAGAGCAGAAATAGCAACATAAACCAGATATGGGGCCGCCCACTTTTAAAAATAAAGTTTTACATCTGAAATAAGGATTATGGTTTCAGTGTCATGTCTGGCTTCATATTTAACCCTCGTTCCTGTTAAATATGAGACGGACGTCACGCAGTGCCCTTATTCAACCCAGAAGTTAATTAGCTCTATTTATTTATAAAGGAGGGATTATGCTTCTGCTCAGCCTCTAATTATATAAGCATAACTTGATTCAGCTACAGACTGGCAGACAGATAGATCAGTGCGTTATGCATTGTTGTTGGGGTTGTGTGTAATCGACCCTGGCTCTCGGGGTGAATGGTGGTTATTTTAAGCTGGAGGAGGATTGGTGGCCAACAGCTTGATGGTATAGTAACGTTTGGTCACGTGCAACTCCATCGGCTCAGTGCAACCCAGAGCTAATGCTGCCTTTTGACAGAGAGGACAGCTGCTGGACTGTCAGGGCCCCTGGGAGCCTGCATGGTTACTCTGCTTTTGCCTTGCCTAAAGTGTTTGGGATGTGTCATTCACTTTGCGCGCGTGCGCGTGTTCAAATCAACTGGGCTCGCTGTTCGAGCAAAGGATGTGGGGAAACAAGTGAAATACCATCACGGATGTGTGTGTTCTCTACATCACCATGAAATGTGAATGCAGTGGAGATATTTTTGTGGTTGAGGGCTGAGTCATGCAGCTGCTGCAGCGGCTAACCTTTTTTTTTTTTTCTCAGTACTTCTAGTCTCACGTAGCTGCCCGAAGGTTTCAGATCACTGAAGGTATGATGAAGGATCCATACCTCTGGGCTGTCTGAAGGTTTCAGCTTCAGCTGGACAGATGAAGACAGTCACTGTAGGCAGAGATAAAGGAGTGGACCTGATGTCCTGTGGCTCCTCTTTTCTAGGATTCAGGTTTGGCTGATGGACACAGAGAAGGGCTAGAAACACCCATAGTTTAGTTGATGTGGCATTTATTCTTTTAAACTGATAAACTCAAATTTAATGTGCATTCTTTAAAAAACATTAGTCATTTCTGACCTCTTGGTTAGGTGACTGGGCTTCGACCTTGAACGTTACACACGAAATAGTGCCCTCCAAAGGTATTCACACCCTGGATCACATTACAACTACAACAAAATTTATTTATTTTTTTTTTTTTTACAGAATTTTGCATAAAAGACTAAAACAAAGCAAAGCGATTGCTTTGAAGTCAAAGGTAAAGTAGAAAAAGTAGGAAAGATAGAAATCAGAAAGGTTTTAAGTTCAGATTGGATGGAAAGTGTCCATGACCATCAGATTTCAAATCTTTCCACAGTTTCTTAATTGGATTTTAGTTGGGACTCCAGCACACGCTTTGAGCTAAATCATCCTTTGTATCTGTGTCAGTGTGTTTAAAGTGGTCATCCTGCTGGAAGCTGAACCTTTGCCCTGGTGTCAGTCTGCTGCAGCCAAACAGGTTTTCTTCTATTTAGCTCAGCTCATCTTTACATAAACCCAGAGCTTCATTCGTGTCTCACCGGGAATAAAACATCCCCACAGGGTGAGACTGCCGCCGTCACTGTTTTTATTTTATTTATTTATTTTTTTGTTGTTTTTGAATTTTGTTATTTAGTGGAGATGGTGTGTTGAGGCTTTATGTGCACTGTTAGTTTTCCACCACATGAAGCATATTACACATTTGCCAACTGATCAATTTTGACCTCTTCTGAGAAGAAGAGCACTATTTTCCACATTTGCGGCGTGCTGTCTGCATGGTTCAAACTTTAAAAATGACCTGTTATGACTTTCTTGCCATCCAGTTATAAGGAAGACTAATAACTTAGTTCCCTGCAGTTCCTCCAAAATTACAGCCAGCCTCATAGCTTCTTCTCTAGAGTAACATGCAGTCCTCTTTCTATCTTCAGATAAAGTGTTCAAAGATTGGGTTCTTCTATTAGAACCTAACCCTGCTTTAGCCTTTTCTACAACTTTATTCCTGTCTTTTATGTTCCTTGGCTTTTCTAGGATAAGTTCATAGAAAAGCTATATTTAAACTGAGATTAAATCACAGTTTAAATATTACGAATTAGACGACTTTTGATGTTAGTTGCTTCCTCTTGATTTTCTTCAGGGTATCAATGGGGAGAAGAAGCAAATGAATACCAAATTCTTGACTTGAGCGTAAAAATATATTGAAAACCATTTTCAACATATTTGAAAGCGTTGAAATGGCTGAAAATGAAAATGTTCCTTTCATTGAACATTCATGCAGCTCTGTGTCAGTTAGCGGATGTAATGTGACAAAATCTGGAAGAGGCTTAAAGGTATATTAAGACTAATCAATACACTGTAAGTTATGAAAAAGGTTGTGTTTTAAACCTTTGACAGCATGGTAACTCGCGCTTACAGTCATTTGTTCCCTCTTGAAAATAAAACTCTGTCTAGGCTTTTCTTCAGGTGTGTAGAGTGATGTTTAATCCCTGTGCTGGACACCTGAAAAGGTCATCCATAGTGGACAGGATTACAGAAGCGCCAAGTCAGTTTCCTCAGCAGCGTTACTGCGAATATGGTTTCATTTCTGCGTTCAGGCTCAGATGGCTGGGGACTGACTCTGCTAATTTGTGAACCTTGTCAGAAATGGGCCCCAGTACGGGTGAGAAGTGAACAAAAATCTGTTTCTCTGCTGAACAGATTGAACGTTTTGCTGCTTTCCATAGCAGCTGCTGTAAATGACATGCAAATGATCTTTTTCTCCCCATCCAAAATCAGTCCATTAACTGCGTGCTGTTTCCATGCCCAAGTGGTTGCATACTTCAGCTCTTCTGCAAATGTATTCTTGTTTTTGAATGAATGTCTTTAAAGACTTTTTTTTTGTTTTGTTTTGTCTGAATCACTGCTGCAGTACTTTCACTCAGGTTAAAGTTCAAAACACTGAGGTGTGGGTTTCTGTCAGGAATAGGCAGTCATGCTTATTTGTCTTTCTGCTGCAGTCTTTGCATAACCTCCTACACCTCCCCGCTGTCTCCTCAGATGAAGGACCATACTCCAAGGGGAGCAAAGAGACAACTGACCAATCGCATTCCTCCCGGGGGCGAAGCCTTTCAGGTACATTACAGTCAAACCTTACTTTGTTTCATGTGCCATCTGAGTCACAACCCTCTTGGGTTATCAAGAGGATAAAATCGCAGCAGTCTTTGTTGAATTGTGAATTATGTGCCTCTAGTGGTTTGCTTTGTCTTTTGCTGTAATAAATGCTTAGATAAGTCGGGAAAAAAATGCACTTGTGGCATACCTGTCATGGTACTAAACTGCTGTTGGCATGATGGACAAAGGGGAGATTTACCAGCACAGCACAAAGTGGACCACAAGACAGAATGAGTTCTCTCATGACACAATGAAAACACACATCAATTACAATTGTATTTCTTTTTCTTTCTTTCTTTTTTCTTTAAATCAATGTAATAACAAAACTGGGCTTTAAAACTGACTTTAAGTCATGACTAAAATAGGTCAATCCTGTTTACTTGATAAATTGTCAATGTTAAATAAATTATCAAGCTCTTGGTAGTTCTCTGATTAAGTAACCAAAACATAAGCTGAAACTCAGCAGGTGGCAATACATAAAAACTAAAGGCAAAGTGTTAAAGCAGAAAGTAAAATCCCAATAAGCTCAATATTCTACTGCTTTCAGGAAAACGTTTTATGCAACGATTTAAAGTATAAGTCTCTTATTTATGATGTAACATATGTTCCGTAATGGACGATTTTTCTAAATGTGTCTGACTTTTTCACTTTGCAATACCTTGGATCCTTACTCTTTAAGAAATTTAGTTCTTTTCCTTGAAAGCTAAACCAAATCCTGATCTTTCCATCACAACCTGATAGTTGGGTTTTTTGTTTTTAACTCAAAGTGACAAAGAGCATTATCTTCAGGCATATTTGTCTCAGTCTCACCTACAAAAACAACATTGTCAATGAAGTCATTTGGTTTGTTCAAATAGTACTACATATTAAACTATGATATTTTTTATTTTTTTGTAAAAAAGTAAGGGTTTTTGTTGCAACTTCTCCAAACAAGTCGTACTTGTTCAGTATTCTCTACTCATATTGACATGAACTTAACATTTAACATCTTGTGTGGGGTTTTATTTGTATAGTGGATTGCAAAAAAAAAAAAAAACTCATACTGTTTCAGATTTTTACCATTTTATAATTTTAAATCCATGTATTTTACTGAGATTTTATGTAATAGAACAAAGCAAAGTAGAGCATAATTGTGAAGTGGGGTGAAAATGATACCTGGTTTCAAATATTTTCCACAAGAAAAAAAAAATATGAGAAGTGTGACATGCTTCACACACGTCTGGAACTGAAATAAGATGGTGATGATGTTTGTAACAGAATCAGATAATTAAAAAAAATATTACGAATTTTTAGCAGCTCACATCAACTTCAAACCTATTGGTGTCCTGCCAGTTTTAGAAGATCCCCTGTTCCATTTGTGGACTAGTAATTGCATTGTTTCATACCATACTTTCTAGATAAATGGGCACCACATTTATCTAGAGTGCATTGTAAGCAATAACCTTACAGAAGCAATAACCTTCTCTTCCCTTCTTGGTGTGGTGTTAAAACATCCCTATTGCTCCAAATCAACAAACTATGAAAACCTTTGGCTTTACAGCTTTGCTCACACCCAGTGTGGTAAATCAATCCTGAGTACTTGGTGAGTTGCACCTTGTTGACTTTATTATTCAAACAAAATCATCATGACACTTATTAGTTTTACAAATAAGTGTTTTTCTTAAAGAACTATGGACATACATGTCACCTTGGTGTTCACCTACTTTAGCATTTACTTTTTTTTTTTAAATTTTCTTAAGCTTCTTACTTTCCTTCAGATTTCCACACAAATATTCTCTTTGGGATGCGAAGAAACAAAGAGAAGACAAAGTAGCTGGAAACTGTTCCCTGTGGTTGTATCTTAGAAAACATTTTCCGAAAGATTCAGAAAAAAAAAAAAAAAAAGCCCTTCCATGCCTCACAGACAGGGCAGCTCTGTCAAGCAGAGGCTAATTCTTTCTGTGGGTCTGTGCCTGCGTCTGTATCTGTCAGCAGAGGAGTATCGAGGAGTGACCACGGTGGAGCTGATGAAAAGGGAAGGCAGCAGCCTTGGCCTCACCATCTCCGGAGGCTCTGATAAAGATGGCAAGCCCAGAGTGTCAAACCTACGGCCAGGTGGGCTGGCTGCCAGGTGAGATCTGTGCTCTGTGATGTGCTCTGAGCCTGGCAACGCCAGCAAACCGGTCAGGCATCCAGCTCTGCACACATGTTTTAAAGGCTGATAGCTGAGTCTAGAGTGTTGCTATTCAGAATGTTTTATTAGCCTTCTTCTTACACGAGACATTTCTTCACCTAAGACAAATCTGATATGCTATGGTGGTATGGTGGTTAAATCATTAATAAAGTATAACTAAGTTATTTCAATGCTAAAACAACAGATGTTAGCCAGAGGGAAGTTTTTAAATAAAACCTTTTTGTTCAGATGGTAATGAGATATTTTCCCCCAGTAGCTTTATAAACCAGATAGTTTTCTGTGAACAGAAAACAGAAAGATATTAAGATGTGATGTTTTCCAAAAGTCATCAAGGCCAACAATACAAGCATGTTCTTCCATGAACTGAAGTCTTGTATTTTCTCAAATTTTCTTGTTTTGACCTGATGCCTGAAATTTATATCGATTACAACAAGTCGTGTCTAGTCTAGCTCTTCGTACAGCAAAAATCACACATGACTCTTTGGAGTCAGACATCTCCAACAAACTATTCTGGACCAAACCTAACAGAACCTAAACATGCATCAGAGCAAACATGCACACCTTTCAGAATCCTTAAACCTCAAACATGACAAAGAAAAGATGTTAGTATTTAGAACAGGAGAGGGAAACAGATGAAATGCCATGCAGAGCGCAGACCTGCTCAGAGGCACCTACTAAACACACATTTCCCATTGACAGCATTTCATTTAAAGCAATAGAAAACTCATTTGATTATTGTTGCTCATTTAGAAAGTGCTGAAGACATTCACATTAAAACTACCTTTTAGTTTCTTTTTCTATTTTATCTTGCACTTTAGATGTTGCAATTTTTAGCTGTACAAATAAAATTTACTTATTTACTGTTTTCAATTTTAATAAGTCCACAATGCAGGTTAAAATCTATATCAGAAATCCTAAACCAAGAATCTTCTAGCCTTCTGTATATACACTTCAGTAGCATGGAAACGATAAATGTTTTATTCAAAGCCTGTTACTTCTACCTTGTTTGTGGGTGGGGTGAGGGATGGTGTGTCATCCTGCATGACACTGATGTGAAGAAAAAAAACAAAAAAAACACCCTCAGTTCAGCAAGAATGACACAATCCTTTGAAAATGTCCTGGCCAAATTATGTCATTTCTTGTCACGTCTAAGGGACACTATGCTAATTCTGCCAAGCAGCTTGTCTTCACACAGCTGAGTTCACGCCTATGTGAAAGTACCCACTAATTTAATGGGTGGGGACACGCTGGGTCAGAATGGCTACGTGTGTGACGGCACTGGACCATCGTGACGTTCAACCCTGCTAAGCTTTGGAGGCTTCTCTGTCTGCTGTCACGGCTGATTGACAGGAGCCCAAAGGGTGAGAAGGGCAAGAAGGGCAGGACATCTATTTGATTAATTAGCTCTCCAGTGAGCGGCGCGTTGACTCAGAATGTCAGACGTGAGACACCATATAGTCATCTCTGTCAGTGTCAAAGAGGGACAGACTGTCAGTCATCTTACTCCCAAATCTGTGTTGCTTTCTACACAGGTGTCCTTCTCTGTTTGCCTGCAGAGATGTTAAAAATCACATAACGGAGTTCCAGCTACAGCTCTGGTCATATGCTAACATAGACTCACCATGGGCACGAATAGTATATTCATTTTAAAAGCATCTATTGATTTTTGGCATAAGTAGATGCCAAAAACGGTTGTTTTAACCATACAACTGTTCTATTGAGGTGAACCTAAATAATTTGAAACCAGTGCCCTTCCTTATTCTGACACTTATTTTGCGCGATGCACCTGCACAATTCTAACATAACAAGATCCAAAGCATGATGCTAATAGCAATAAAAATATGTTAATAGCTGCATATGTTAATAGCAGCTTTGGAGGGCTAACTTTAAGTCCTGCATTGTGGAGTAAAAGCTGGGCGTGTCTTGTATTGTCTTTAAATCAGAGGGATGGTTTGGTGGAACGATGGTAAACATTTGCTGGCATTTAATTAAATGTAGTCCAAATGTGCAGATGTGGACATTTTTTTAGTTTGTGTAAATTTGATGTGCAGCTTTCTGCTTTCACCAGTGAGTAGAGGAAAGCTAGATGGCCTTAATAGTCTGTTGTGGCTCTTAACAGGAGCGACCAGCTGAATGTGGGCGACTACATCAAGTCAGTGAATGGCATCAACCTGTCAAAGCTCCGGCACGATGAAATCATTAGCCTACTGAAGAACATCGGGGAGCGAGTCGTCCTGGAAGTGGAGTATGAGCTGCCTGCATATGGTGAGAACGGAATGAGTAAATAAATCTAGATGACAGCGTAATGGAAACAGTTTTTAATATATATATATATATATATATATATATATATATATATATATATATATATATATATATATATATATATATATATATATATATATATATTATTGTCAAAAGCAAGACTGGAGTATGAAATCCCTCTCACAAGATTTTATGAACTTACAAGTAAAATCTGTTGACATGGAAAGCAGGAGCACAAACAAACATTAACCTATTTACTGTATTCATTAAACTTAGCAAAATATGACAAGCACTTTCAAAAGAAGGAGTGACCCAAATCCCATCTTTGTCGCTGAGCAAAGATGAGATAAACATTCTCAAAACTAAACAACCTAGGAAACTATGCCTTTCTTTTAAAAGAAAGAGATTCATCTCAATGTTTTAAGTCTGCAATAACTTCCCAATTCTACAAAAATCCAACTATTTCCCCATTAAAATGCAGGTAAAAAAATATGATCATAATTAGCAAATATATATATTTCTTTCTTTTGGAAAACCTAATTTCAACTTGGAAATTTTTGCCCGTGTGTGGGGAAGTCACACCAAAAAGTAAATTATTTTCTCCCGAAGCATCGCCATGTTGTCAATATTACACCCAACACACAAATTTGACAGCTTTTAATTCCTTCTTCTCAAGTAAAACCTTTAAGAAACCATGAACATTGCACATTGTACAAACAAAATAAAATGATTTTCTAAGCTTAACAGAACTCACAACTCTTGAACAAGACCCAATCGCACCATTCTGTTTGCAGACATGGACCTTTTCTGCTTCTATGTAATTCTTTCTTGATTTTCTCTTTCACTGCAGTCCAGAGTCCGTCGGGAGTCATAACTAAAACCATAGAGGTGTTTTTACACAAGGAGGGAAACAGTTTTGGCTTTGTCATGAGAGGTAAGCAAGTTGGATGCGGTTGTTTGCTTTTTCTTATTTTAGGAACGTTACAATGTCCAATTTTTTTCTTTCATTTTATAATATTTTCTTGGAATCCATTTTGAAGGAGGTTTCCATGAAGACTGGCGAAGGTCTCGTCCTTTGGTGGTTACCGGTGTCCGGCCCGGGGGTCCAGCAGACAGGTCAGGATGTGCCTGATGATGTGCTTATTTATAAGGGTTGGTTGTGTTTCACCTGGTTTCTGGCGTGTGAGATCATCTGGGAGGTTTTGCATGGACGAGTCCATTAAAATTAAAGAATGTAGGCATTCATGTGTACAGAGGCATACAAGCTAATGACCATTTGACTAATTTTCTTGTTTTTATGCATTAAATCAAACGTCAATTATTAATGCGGCAATGAGTTTTAAAAATCTGCTGTGCATTTATGTTGCAAAAGCCCAATTTTTCTTTCTCAAAGACTGCACAAAATTGTTGCTGCAACACATGAAGAGCATGTTTAACACAGAAAGGGCAGCGCTCATCCCGAGGCTAATGCAGCCTTGCACTTTTCTCTATGAAAACCTGAGAGCACCAAAACGGTGGAGCAAACATAATGCTGCATCAAAGCCTTTATGGCCATTTATCATGTTTATCCTTTGTCCCACCTGGGAGGAGATCCTCACTGCTTAATCATTCACCATGACCGCTGCTTAAACGCTGCTGTGAGCATCATGGCCCGGTTTGGTAGGTTTTATTTTCCTTGTTCATGTTTGAGGGTTTTTTTTTGTTTGTTTTTTTCCAGAGAGGGCACGCTAAAGGCCGGAGACCGGGTTTTAAGCATAGACGGGATGCCTTTGAACAGAGAGAGGCACGCTGATGCGTTGACCATGCTGATGCAGAGCGGCCAGGAAGCTCTGTTCCTGATCGAGTATGACGTTTCTGTCATGGGTGAGTAATCACACACATGCACACGCGCACGCACACACGCACACACACACACACACACATGCAGAGAGCATGTGGAGGCATGGTAGGGCAGCGTTTCTCTGAGGGCATGGGGCCGTTTGGGCGCGTGGATGATTGTTGGTGCTGGAGACGGCACCAGGGGAGCAACATGAACCTGAGTGCGCATTGATCATAACGGTACTAACAACACAGTTGGACTTTTGAAATAATCATCAATTCTTGATGATGACAAATTAATCAAAAGGCAATTTGAGAAACACTGAAAGCTGTGTATAAATCTGTGAATGCAGATGTTGGTACACTTCCAAATAAAAATCTGACTGAAATGTGAGGGTAAAGACCGTGTTTGACCTAGATACTCCAGAAAAGCAAATATATCATTTTAGCTTTTAATGGTTTTCCAAAATGGATTTTATTCCTAATTTTCTTCTTTATACCGCAGGTTTTATTTGACTATTTTATTTCCTTAACCATCAGAGGAAAATCTTCTGGCTCACAAAACATTGAGATTTAGATTCATTCTGTATTTGCAAAAGGATAAAATGTACATGACAATTGGTTCTTATGCTATTTTATTTCTTTATCATGTTTCTTGTATATTAAGTCACTAATATGTCAGAATTGATCTTTTATTTTATTCGTGTTTGTTATTTTACTTGAATTATTATTTTATTGTTAACTGTACTTTTAATTAAAAGCCGACAAATGTGTCATTTTATGATTTGTGGAAGGTAAAAAATTCTATAAATATTTTGAATACTATTGCCTAAAACTTTTTTTTAAAAATGTAACTGGAGTCTGGAAAATTATTGAGTTTTGAAATAGAAAAAGGCTTTTTTTTTTATGCTGAAACTCCAGTATGATTTTTGCAAAGCATTTGATGTGACATTATGCTGCAATGTTTTTCCTTTGCAAAGCTTCTGATGACTGGGATTCAGCTTGACATTTTTCATATAGGCATTCACTAGGCTGCCTCTAATCATCATTTTCCCAGCATTTTCTTGCTCTCATTTAGCCCTTTATCGTTACACTACCTCAGCCATTTTCTTGGAACTCCAAAAATGCTGTACCACATATGAGCCGAACAAATTAAAGTTGTTTTTATTTGACCATAGCGTAACCTCAGAATAGTCAGGAGACATTTTTTTTTTCGATCTCTCTGTTTCAGTTATATCCTCATATTTGAAGGATTTGTCTTGGACATGCTCTGCAGAGGTTGATGTTATGCAATGTTTAGTTTCTGATCTGTCGCAGAAACTTTGATTTCCTCCGACATGTCCAATGCTGAGTCTGTAGCCCTTTTCTGTCAGGTTTCCACAGCGACTTTATCCACATAAATACTCAGACAGCATCCAGTCTCTACTTTTGTTTTAGAAGGTCAGCCCCAGCAGCTCAGATTGGAGCTACCCTGACTTATAGCACATTGCTTTCTATTGTGTTTTTGACTGATTTAGGCAAATTGTTAATTCTTCTTTTTAACAATTATTTTATTTGTTCAGTATATTCTGGTTTGGACACATGGAGAGAAGGACCTTAAAATCATTTGTTTTTGATCTTTCAGAGATTTGTAATTTCTCTCATGCTCTCTGCTCTTCAGGTTAACCCACTGTTTTATATATATATTATTATAATAATTATTAATTTTATTTTTTTTATATAATATATATATAGGATGTATATAGGATGTAACTCTGGGGACTGAGATTGAGGTGGAGGAAAGTTGGCAACTTGCTTTTGATTCTGCTGCAAGATTCACAATGACCCATTTACATTTTGTGGTACAGAACAACAACAACTAATACTTAGTTAAAATACCCAGGTGGTTCATTATTCAATGCATTTGGAAAGCAAGCAGGCCCACAGAATTACAGATCCACCACCCTACTTAATATGGGATAATTATATGTTTTTGTACATAATTGTCCTTTACTTTATAACTTTATAACAGCCTCAGGACTTTTTGTTCCTGAGAATATAAATCTCAGTTTCATCTGTCCAAATCACACGGTTCCAGGTAAAGCCCCAGGTGTGCTTAACAAACTCCTGATGCTTATTTTTCTGGTGATAGGACATCACAAATGTAACCCCCTCACCCCCCCCCCCGCCCCCCAACAACTGGTTGTCACTTTCTGCTGCACTTCTCTAAGTCTGGTGATATATTAATATATTTTAAGTGTGAGAATTGCTGCTGAAAAAATAAAGAAAAGTTTACTATAAAGGTTTTTATTTACTAGTTTCAGCTACTCTGGATGATGCCGTATGCTTCAAATACAATTTTTATAAGGTTTATTATCATTTTGCAACGTGATAATAAGATATCTTCTGCAAGCTGTTTGTGTCTGTATGTGTTTGTAAGTAAGCGTACACAAAAATGGCTGTTTCCATTAAACCTGTGGGAGGAACTAATTATTTCTAAAGCACTGAGTTCTGTTTGAAAGACAGAAATTATATGGAGAGTTTATGGCGTGCGCTTTAACGTACTACATCATTTTACCTGTAGTGTGCCTTTGTAACACCTTAAACTTGTTTCTTTATTTCTGTGTGTTCTGATAAAATTAATAGTGTGAAAGTGAGTAAAAACATGTTTAAATCAGTATAACAGCGAAGAGTGACTCCACTTTAATCGGTTCTGTTAAGAAGCAGAATATGCCACCAAATACTAGAGCTCACAACATGACTAAAGGCCTAATTATAACCTCCATTTGGTCATGGTGACTAATTCTCAAGATCACGCTCTTTGCTCTGGTCTGTGCAAACTAGGACAGGTCACTAAGGATAGTTGGCACATATATTCTCCCTTTGCACAAAATTTAGGATTCAGACCTTCTGCTGGCAGATTAATTAAAGCGTGAAATCATTCCCAGCAATCATCATTCCTACAACAGTGATTTACTTGCAAAAGATTACTACTTATTATAAAGAAAATATGACATGACTTTGATTTGTAAGCAGTGGAATAGAAAACAAAAACTGTGTCAAAACAGCATAAGCGAAATTTTGTTGAAAAGTATATTTTCTCATATATATGACCCCCTCAGCAGCTCCAGGGAAAAGAAGTGTCCAATGTTTTATAGCTTGGGTGAAAGTCGAACAGCTCCACCTGAATCTGAGGTTCGACAAACTTTCACAACCTGCTTTCCAACAAGCTGGAGAATGCTTCTTCGTGAAGGTTAAATGTGGGATCCCACATTCTCTGGTTCACTTTATTACAGTCTTTGTAAAAAAAAAAAAAAAAAAAAAATACAATAACAGATCTTAAATTCATCCTAATGTTTTATTCTGTGATATGTTTTTTTTTTTTTTCATTTTCTGACAAAGCTGCTAAAATTGAATAAATTTTGACCCCTAGTTTCCTAGAAGTCACTGAATATTATTCAGATAACTTATGTTCAGTCGGGGATTGTTAGGGGTCTTAATAACCCGTAACTATAATCCACACAAGCTCTGAACTGTGATGAAAACACAAGCATTGTTTCTATCACAGTTCAGATTGTAAACCATTTTCCTTTTTTCGCTGAATCTAAATCAACTTATTTGTTTGTTTGTTTTTTTTTGTGCCGATTTAGATTGAGTAGATCTGTGTAATGTTCTGCATGCTTGTGTTGTCTGTTCCAGAGGCAGTGCAGCAGGCCTCGGGCCCTCTGCTGGTGGAAATAGTGAAAGGTCCTTCTGCCAGCCTGGGGATCAGCCTCACAACCACGACGTACAGAAACAAGCAAGTCATCGTTATCGACAAGATAAAGCCAGCAAGTGTGGCGGAAAGGTGAAGCAAGTCTTCTGCATGTTCCTTCTATGCAAAGTGTCTCTTGACAAAGCAGACATCCAAAACGGAGCCTCGGTCTTTGTCTCACTCTCAGATGTGGCGCGCTTCATGTGGGAGACATCCTGCTGTCCATAGACGGGACAAACACTGAGCACTGCTCCCTGATGGAGGCAACGCAGCTGCTGGCCAGCACCTCAGAGAATCTCAAACTTGAGATTCTTCCAGCCAGTCAGAGCAGACTTCCCATCAGGCCACAAGACACAGGTATGTTCTGCGGGTCACAGAAACCCAAATTTATTGTTTTTTTTTTTGTTTTTTTAAGAAAAAATTAAGAAAAAGAAAAAAGATAAGATGTAAGCAAGAGCCTGCAGCTTCCGGTTATTTACCTCTATTTTTTTTTACTGGTGGTATTAATAAATAATTTATCTGGAGTGTAAAATGTCAAAACATTCTGAAAAGAGTATGGCTACCCCGAGGTGAAACTCACTTAAGCAAATCCATGGCTGTATTCCAGCTATTTTCACAACTTTTCCTTTTTACTGTGGCCAGGGTTTTAGGAACATTTTGTTTTCATTCTTGTAGAAAAGCATATTTTAAAATGACCTATTCTCTTTGGAAAGCAATGAAATAACCAAACACGTTTCATACTTTCAAGAGTTTTACGTCTTCTGGCTCTAAAGTATAAAGATTTAAGAAAGACAAAAGGCGGTTTTGTAAAATCTGTCCTATTTTTAAGTGATTTATGATTTTCTTTGGTTTTGTCATGTTGTCATGTGCAAGTTTTCCCCCAAACCCTTGTCTCACCATGCATACAGTGACCACTCTGTTCTTTGCAGCATAACATGCAGCAGTAAAGGGTTTAGCTGTCTTTTTTTCAGACTTTCTGAATAAGCTTGACTGCGTGTTTTTTCTTTGGTATGCTCATGGCCCTTTGCTTTGCTTGCACACTTGCATGGGTATCATTAAACAACACACAGATGAGCTTTCTCTGTCAGAGATCATGTTCCTGCAGTTTTATATTTGAATCAGCAGCCACAAGAACTTGTAGCCCTGAGATGTGATGGATCACACTAGGGGAGAAAGCTAAAAGAAGGAAATAAAACCATTGAACTCCTTCCCCAGATTTTACTTCTTTCAATGTTTCAGCATAAACATTAAAAATGAAATTTAATAATTTGCTGTTTTGAATATGATCAAATTTGTTTAAAAGAATTGTGTCAGATTTTTAGGAGAATATATATATATATATATATATATATATATATATATATTTTTTTTTTTTTTTTACTTCATCTTACATCTAAAAAGATTCCTTTTCCTTCACATTTCAGTTTTCCAGAACTGCTGTAAAAATGGGTATTTTGGGATCACCAAGTCTCAATAAAAACTATTATTTATATGCAAACCATGTGTTTGGAAGATATCCCATTAGAAAACCCTTTTCTCTCCTACTGTCACAAACATAAACATGAATTTCCCCACTGCAGTTCTCTTCTCACAGATAAGGGAAAGTACTTCATTCTCACTTTTAGGCATGGTTGAGGGTGTGTGATGCTTTGGGCCTCTGTGTCAAATGACAGGTAAAATTTTTCTCTAACATGTTTTTTTTTTTTTTTTATCTTTTACACATTTTGAATCCCATTCATTAGTGCACGCAGATTAAAAAGATTTCTTAACATCACTTGGAGCATGCGAGATGATAATGTCAGTTTGAACTTGTTTAGGTGGATGTTACACTGTAAATATTACATCAGATAAATGATTCTGTTGACCACCAGTATGGTAACAATCTGGGCATGTTTTCTGATATTCGCTTTCAGTAACAACTCATCGTTTAGCAAGTGTGCTTTTGGGATGAAACAATTTTCACAGCTCCTCTTCTCTGGGAGGAGGCATGATTATAAAATGCAATTTGCTTAATCTTCTCAGAGGATTTAATGAGGCTGACTGAAAGATTAGAAGACATATCTTTCCACCCACTAAGACTGAAAGCAAAATATCTTGAAAAGAGTGCCCTAGGTGAGCTTAATTTAAGCTGGCAGAGTCAGGGCTTTTCGGGCTGATTTGAGCTACGTAGATCTTGGTTTCTTGAAAAGGCCCAGAGGTTCTGCTGCATGTAGTCTGAATACGTATGATTGGATTTAGCCAAAGTCCTCGAGTATTGCATGCATGCCAGGCGCCAGTCAGCAATCTCTTGATAAAATACTTCATCCATGCAAGCAAGCTGTCAGAGATTAGACGTTTCCAAACGAGGCGGCAAGGATGAATGTCAAATTTGTAACTGAATGACTGATAACAGCTGCCTGAATCTGGAAGGAGGCGGTAATTATTGGGGTGAGTGTCAGACAGTTGGTCAGCTGTTTTTTCCTTTGATCGCTTCATGAATGCAGCCTGACAAAAATGCTCAGGTTTTCCACTTGTAAGATGAAACCATTTAACATGAACCAGACTCTAGAAATGTGAATTAAATCTGCACTGGGGTAATAAAGACTGACACCAAGCACTTTCAGCACCGCCAATCAGACGCAGAGACACAAACTCTGCAGTAATACCAATCAGGCCTTCAGCTGTACTCAATCAAGGAGGAGTTGCATGCCTCCAAGCAGTCAGTCAGCAGGACTTTCTGACTGTGTTCAGCAGTCTTACTCCCTCTGTTAGAAAGAAATGATCAAAATGATCTTCAGTTTGAAATCAGCTCTGTGGAGCCTGGCCAGCAGAAGTAAGATTTGTTTAGAAATATTTCTGTGATTTTTCCCAAAAAAAAAAAAACCTGATTGATCTGCAAATACATTAAGCTCCAGGATCCAATCTAAAGTGTCGGGTAAAACGCATTTAATATCAATTACTGGTTGCTGGCGTATCCTCCAGGTGGAGATTTAAATTTAGACATGAAAAGCAAATCGTGGCGGTTTCCAGTGGACTTGATTTATTTTTTTTTTAAATTAGTCATCTTATTTTATTGATGCATGTGCTTCTTTTTGTTCTTGTTGCTGCAGTTAAAGTACAGAAAAGCAACCATCACCACTGGGACCAAAGCGGCAACTACTGCCATCCCCCACACGCAAGCCACAGCAAGACATGGAGCAGCCCGAGCCACCCACACAACCAGCAGGACCACTGCAAATGTAAGTTATCACTTGTGACAGCTCTGCTGCTGGCAGGGCCGCTTTCTTGGGTCTTTAACAGCCCAATTATTAAAACATCTCTCCATGACCTCCCAAATAATAGTCGCAACCTTTTTACTTTTTCGCTCCATTCTACTGCTGTGGTGATTGATTTTTTTTTTTTTTTTTTTCTGTATCATTTTCTTTTTATTGCTATATCAGTCCTTGTGTTGCTCTGTTTTGTCTCGGCAGCTGTGAGCGCCGGCTTCTCCCCTTCATCCACAGCCACCTCCGGCTTCAGCAGCCAAGGTAGCAACACTCTGCCCTGCCCCGTTGCCCCCGTCGCCCCCACCAGCCCCCGCAGCGCCACTGGGAGAAGGAGGAACAGGAAGAAGGACCACAAGAGCTCATGTAAGATAAATTATCTCCTTTTGTGCTACAAAAAGAGACTGAGACTCCTAATTGTTTTAAAGCAAACTTAAAACTTGCGTTTTTGTGCTTTTCAACCTGATGAAATGTAGTGATTTGAAAAAACATCCCCCATCGGCAGCAATAATGGCCGATAAGTGTTTTTCCATCACTGTGAAGAGATTTCGGCCCAGTCTTTTTCAGAGAAATGTTGTTTCATCCACATTGAAAATAAACTAGGTTCCTTCAAAACTTTATTTTTCCAACACATTTTTTTTCTTAAGCCATCCATAGGTGAACTTCAATTTTGGATCATCATCCTGCAAAACAAATAAAATGCAGCTGAAGTTAAGATCAAAAACTGGTGGCCAAATATTCTCCCTTAGGATTTTCTGGTCAAGTTCAGAATTCTTGATTCCGTCAATTATGGAAAGTTGTTATGGCCCTGAAGTTGCAAAGCAGTCTCTGCCACAGCACAACCATAATGTTTGACTGTCTGCATAATCTTCTGTTTCTGAAATTCTGTCTTAGCTTTGTGTCTGTGTTCAAACCCTTCAAAAGGTTCCACTTTTGTGGAGCAGAATGTTTTTCCAAAAGTCTTGGAGATCTTCTGGCAAATAATAAAAAGGCTCTTTGTGATCTGTTTGGGTCAATGATGGTGTTTTTCTCTCTGTGTCTTTAAATTGAGTCTCATCCTTTTTTAAGCACTTTGTGTCCTGTGTATGAAACATTCTCAACGCATAAAGGTTGACTAACATGTTTAAATCCATGCCTGCATTTACAGCACACACACTCACTCCACTGTCAGTTTAGTAGACCATCTGCTAAAAGTGATGTAGTTTCATTTAATAGATCCTGCATGGAGTGAAATTCTAGTCAGCTGTCAGGTCTTATTAGTATATTTTGCAGCTCAGAGCCTTGAACTGCTTACACCGAGGTGTGAAAATGGATTTATCTGAGTAACCTGAGCCTCGACTCGAATAGACTCAACTGATTGTTGACGCAAGCGTGACTGTGACTCATTCACTTCCTATTCCCCTGCCACTGAGCCAGTGGGTGGTTGTCTGTTCTCCTCACCCTCTCAAACCATCTCCAAAGGTCCCTTCCTTTGCTCCATCTCTCTGCCGCATTTCCAGTGGTATCTCTGCGTGACGTGTCCTCTCTCTTCCTCAGTGTCCCTGTCCTCCAGCTCTGTCGGGCCTGGGGGGCAGATTTTCCACGTGGAAACGAGTGAAGTCCTCCTGAGGGGGGACCCGCTAACTGGGTTTGGGATCCAGCTGCAGGGCGGCGTGTTTGCCACAGAAACACTGTCTGCACCCCCGGTCATCCGCTTTATAGAGCCCGACAGCCCCGCCGAGAGGTAACCCAGTCAGACACCTAAACAGAAATTAGGCAGCAAACACGGTCACCTTTATCTGAAGGGCCTCAGTTTCTAATGAGGGAAGAAATTCACTCACTATGTAACCGACAGACGTTCAGCTGCGGGCGTTTAATTAGGACGTCGGCTGTCCTGTATCTAGAGTGATCTGTCATTTTAAGTGCAACAAATTGAATCCCTGCCTTAGATTGCACATTAGTGGACGATCGTTACTGGTTGAATGCAGCTAAAAGGAAATCTCTCTAACTGGAGTGATGGAGTTGTCCCAGACATAAGTATGTTTATAAATGTAGCAAATTTTAAATAATTCAGTGACTATTGTAACAAAATGTAAAGTTTTGACGTACAGTTCCCTGTGGAAGTATTCATTCAACTTGTTCACATTTTGTCAGTTTTAAACCACAACCTTGCAGGCATTTTACAGATATTTTATTTACTAAACCAACACCAAGCTCATGCAGCGGAGAGGTCAAAATTGATCACTGGTTTTCAATGTACTTGACAAATCTATTAAGTTTCTCTTTTCCCCCAGCACTTCCAAAAAAGTGTTTGGAAAAAAGTGAAGAGGTATGATTACTTATGAAAGGTACTGCACGCAAATATAGTAATTTTGTCTCAGCCTTGCATATCACCGTTCATGATGCCCAGCTCTGATTTGGCTTGCCTGGAATAAAACGCTTAAGCTCATGGAAAGTGGTGGGAATGTTGTTGTTGATGATAAATGCAGCTCAAGGGAAATTTGAGTTAATCACAGCCAGCTGTAGTCATTGACGTATTGAGCAATAATACTGCAATTGGAAATGTTTTTTCTGACGCAAGATAAAATTCTAATCCGAAACATTAGCTTGATAAACGCGTCATTCTGCGGTTCCTTTTGTCAGAGGTTTTATATGCAGTGATGTGAGAAAACTGGTGCAACAAGAAAGGTGCAATTGGGAAATGGAATCGGAATCTATCAACAAAAAAAAGTCTTTTGTCCTAACTAAAATGTGACTTAAATGACATATATTTATTTTTTTTGTGAAGTTACTAGAAGCAAAAATACATTTTAGTTTCTGGATTCATTGTGTTTTCTCAAGGCTTTTGTGGCATTTGTAAGCACTAAGTGTCTCCTGCTGTTAGACCGAAGCCCAGAGCAAGCTCTTTAAGTTTTCCAAATCAAGCAGAGAAGTATTGTATGTGACTGAACAAACGCGCTGTCTTCATGCCTGTATGTCACAGCCCGCCTCGAGTGTTTCAGAGCTCCTCTGAGGACATCTGCATTTAAAGATGTTTAAAGGAAAATGTGGCTGTATTAAATGCATATTCAAATTGACCTACAGACAACAACAAAAAAATCCATCAACCTTGTCTGAGTATTGAATAATGCAGTAATCTCATTACCTTTGCTTGGATTTGAAATTCCAATGTTTATGCTTTTGTCTTTTCTTGTAGGGAGTATTGATCAGTTTGTGTAAACACAGTATGAGTTGGAAAACTACAGTTAAAGATAATGTTTTTGTTCTGGGATTAGTGGTGGCTGTTTTCTGCCTCAACATTTTCTACATGACTTTAGTTGAATATTTTGGATCACTCTCATTAACCCAATAGTGACTTGTGTTCACTTTTCTAATAAAGGCCAACATATTTTAAACAGTTTTTAAGAGCTTATTAGTTAATTCATTATTGTCTGTTTTAAATTGAAAAGAAAAAAAACAAAACATAAAAACATGCAGCGTAAAAATGCTTGTTGCATTTATTTTAAACGGATGATTTAAGGTACCAATAATTGTGTCGTCAGCGATTTTAATTTATTTATTTTTTAAATATGTGTGATCCCGGAAATCTAATACATTTCAAATGTCCTGATCACCAAAGGGGAGGAGGGGTCACTGAATAAATCTGAAAGGACAGCAGATGGCTGAAGGCATGGAAACATCTGCTACGTTTCATTTTTCCAGCTATGCTGCCAGCAGCTTCGCACTGTGAACACTGTTGGTCAGTGGTCATGTGTTAATATCAGGAAGTGTGGTCATGCAGGTTGACGCCCCTCGTCTTTACCAGGTTCTGTTTAAGGTTGGAGAAATGGTTCACTGAATAAATCAGTGATGCACTAAACACAAAAAAGGGGTTCTGAAGCCTCGTCTTCATCGTCCTACTGGTCGAAGGCAGAATTAGGCGTATTAATTCAGAACGCGGCGCACAGTGCTGTGTAGTTAACACACATCTTAAATGAGGCCAGTTTATAAAGTCTGTCCTACAAGACTAATGATGTGTGTGTGTGTGTCGGCAGCGCGGGGCCGTGTCCCCCGGGTCCTGTAACATGATTAGTCCAGAAGCAGTTTGACATGAGTGACTAAAGTACAGCAACCCACTGTGATTTTAGTGCCTCGGCCTCCAATGCAAGGTCAACGAGCTTCAGTTTTCAGTGAATTAATTTCAGTTGACAGCATTTAACGTTTCCCGCACAGTTTGGGGTCTCTGTAATGGTGTCATCCTGTTTCTGCTCCCTACCTCCTCCAGACATCAGCGCTTCCTTGGCGAGATCCATTTGAAGCTGATGTAAAGATACCAGAAAGGTGTTCACTGTTCACGCCAGCTCTGTGGGACTCCATTTGACTTCATACTTGCTGCTTTTAGTAACTGCTCTGATGTGCAGGGTTGGAGTTACAAGATGTAGCCTGCAATAAGTTGATCTTCAATACAGTTTTGTACCTGCTGGTAAAATTCTTATCCTGTTGCTTTGATCGTGATGTTTATGTTGGTAGAGCTGAAGAGGAGGAAGGCACTACAGAGCTCCAAGGGGAGTAAACGAAACCCTAGCAGTTAAGGATTCAATTAGTTTTGATCGGGAAAACTCAGAGTAGTGAGTCTTTTTGTCAACAGCAGAACACCAGAGGCACAGGCGGTCATGTAGTTACTCTTGCTGCCACAAGAGGAAGACAAAATCTACGCAGGGGACACTAACATGTTTAATTTGACTAGATGTCTCAGAACATACTAAATTATTTTAAATGGTGTGGACCTCAAGCCACTATGATGTATAATTTACGCATTTCATCATTGAAAATGATCTCTTTCTATTTACAAATATACCAGTTTTTGATATTTATAACTGCACTTTTTACATACTTCTATTAATTTATTTTCTATCTTCCTGTCTGTATTTTCATCGTTTATTTTTAGTTTATTTCCTCATTCATCCTCATTTCTCCTCAACATTTACTCTGTATTTTATAGTTTGCTCTACTTGCATTTATATTGTGTTAACATTTTTGTTTCATCTACTTTTATTGAAGTTTCTCTTTATATTTTCATTTAATTATGCTCTATTTTTATTTCTACATATGCTTTTTTTTCCTGCTTTGTCTTTAACATATATTTTTTTTCATTTCTTGTATAACATTCATTTGATGTAATAAATACATACATTTCATCTTTATGTGTTTTGGTACATAGGTGTGGACTGTTGCAAGTTGGAGACAGAGTGTTGTCCATCAATGGGATCCCGACTGAAGATGGCACTCTGGAAGAAGCTCATCAGCTGCTCAGAGACTCTGCTCTGGCAAACAAAGTTACAGTGGAGGTTGAATTTGATGTTGCAGGTATCACCTACTGAAAAATGTTCACGATAAAACCTAAAGTCTGGTTAAGCTTCACCTTTCTGTTTTTTTTTTTTCTGTTTGTTTGAATCCAAATTAGAGTCTGTTGTTCCAAGCAGTGGCACTTTCCACGTCAAACTACCGAAGCGCAGAGGAGTGGAGCTGGGCATCACCATCAGCGGTAGGTCTGAGGGACTGTCAGCAGGGGGCAGTGTTGCTCAAACACACTACATCGCCTTCAAGTTGTGGAGTCTGAGTTCCCTGATCCATAAAACTGAGACTTGTGAAAACATGGAGGCACATAGCTCATTACCTCTGAATAATGCTGGTCTGTACCAGTGTCCTTCATTAGGACACTGGTACAGACCAGTGTCCTAAAAACAAAAAAACAAAAGGGAAAGCCAAGTTGCCATAGAAAGGGATGCAAAATGATTGATTTTTCAGAATCTTGTCTGTTCTTTTGTGCTGCTACATGAAATAAAAACATTTTTTTCCCCACTTTTACCAGCAAGTAAGAAACCTGGCAAGCCCCTCATCATCTCGGACATCAGGAAAGGAAGCATAGCACACAGGTGGGTTCCATCATGCATATATCTACATTTCCCCACAGTTGGACGCTGCGGGTCACATCAGAGACGACGTTGATCAAGGTTTACACTGACTCACTCATGGACCAGATAAGATATGTCTGCGGTGTAACAGAGGGCTAATAGGATTGAGCCATCATAACTAGATCAGTAGGGCAGCTACATTTCAGGCGGGGTCGGGGTCGATTAGGTTTAGGGTGAGGTTACGGTCACCCCCACAGATCCCACTGAGGCTAAGAGGATTCTGCTGATGCTGCCTCTGGTCCAGGTTAATGGTTGTGATCATCTCGCTCTTGGTTGTGTCTGCTAGAACAGGCACTCTGGAGCCCGGGGACCGGTTGCTGGCCATCGACTCTGTTCGCCTGGAGAACTGCACCATGGAGGACGCCATGCATGTCCTGCAGCAGGCCGAAGACATGGTCAAACTGCGGATCCAGAAGGACGAGGACAACATTGGTACAAGGATCCCGCTCATAAAATATTAATGTTCAAAGTAAACAGAGCATTCCTCCAGTTCGTGATACAAGATCTATGGCTGTGCAAAACATCTTGAGTTCATATTTCTACACTCAGTATAGAGCAACTTGCTGCCTTTAAAAAGCCTTATTTGGACTAAATATTGGTGCAAGGGGCTGTACAGTTAAATAGGATCAATAATGATGTATAGTTTAAAACCAATCACTTAGTTGATTCTACAACGTAGTGTGTGATTGTGAAATGTATAAATGAATGATCTGCATTTGTATTCAGCTCCCCTGTAACATTAATGTGATGCCTAAACCTCAATGCAACAAACTTACTTCAGAAATAACTTGATTAGAAAATATTCCACCCATGTGAAATTAAATCTTTAGTAAAACACAATTGTTTTATGAAGGACTTTGTCACAGAGCCCAAGGAACAGAAGCAGATAGGTTAGGGATAGTCAGAAAATCATTGGCTTTTACAGTACCCTGTTTAAACACAGACCACTGTTTAAGCCAACCCAAAAAAGTGAAATAGACTGCTACAACTTCAAATTTACAAAGACATGGTCATCATCAGGGGAAGCAGCTGACAGGACCATGGTAGTTTTGGAGGAGACGCACTGCTCAGTTGGGAAGAATCTGTCAATAGGATAACTTTCAGTTTTGTCGTCCACAAATCAGACTTTGATGGAAGAAAATTGTTGTTGAAAAGAAGACTCCTTTTCTGGCCTTCATGCAAAACCCCACGTTAAAAAACCAAAACTCATCATCCCCTTGTTGACATGACGGTATCATGCTGTGGGGCTGCCTTCTTCAGCAGATGAAAGATGTTCAAAGCTTATGTGAAAATGTTGGCAAAGGTGGATTGATTTTGTAATAAACGTTTAGACTTGTATCTTCCCCCCCAAAAAAATCAGTTATGATCTTTGTGCTGCTCTCTCACATAAAATCCCAACTAAAGACACAATGGGGCTAAATGTGAAACTGCTCAAGGGGAATGAACACTTGAGCAAAATACAGTATAATCAAGGTGTCAAGCTTTTCTGAGCTCCCACCTTTGGTCTCGGCACACTTTAAAGTATTTGGTGTAAAGTATTATATTCAGGCTATTAAGGTTTACAAGCCTTGTTTGATAAGGATCCGTAAGCCAGCAATCGAGCTCTAACTGAGGTGCGTCTGTGTTTTATTACACATCTACAAGGAATGTATTACACATTTTATGTGCCTGGGGGTATTGTGTGCTTTTTGCTGTAGATGAGCTGGAGATGTCAGGCTCCATAATCTACACAGTTGAGCTGAAGAGGTTTAACGGACCCCTGGGCATCACGATATCTGGCACAGAGGAACCTTTCGACCCCATCGTCATTTCTGGCCTTACCAAGAAAGGTCTGGCAGAAAGGTGAGCAAAGAGCAGGTTTAAGAACATGTGAAGCTTGTTTGCTGATGTTTTTTTTTTTTTTATAACAAATGAGATGCTTGAACAATAGCTGGCTGGTTTCTTTCAACAACAAGAAGCCTCTTTGTTTCTGTCTGTGTCCGATCGCTGGCAGTCTGACAGGATTCTCCAACCGGCTCTGTTGTTGCTGTCTGGTATAATCTGGTAACTCTTTCTCCTCTGCCTTCCTGTCCCTGCAGAACCGGGGCCATCCACATAGGAGATCGAGTTCTGGCCATCAACGGGGTCAGCCTTAAAGGGAAGCCTCTGAGCGAGGCCATTCATCTGCTGCAGACGGCCGGGGAGTCCGTCACCCTCAAAATCAAAAAACAAGCTGACCGTATATATCTCCTTTTTTGAATTATTTGCTTTTCAGATGGAAACCATTAAATTTTCAAATGACTAAGATGAAAAGTAATTTAAAAGGATTTAAAACAAAAATAACTTGATTTGTGGAAAATTAAGACACATCTTGGAATATAAATCGCTTTGATTCTGCGTTTATGGAGGCCTATTTGGCATCTCTCATAGGTTTCGGCTTGTGTTCTTCCATTTTTCAAAAATCTATTTCCAAAGTTAACTCAAGTTTTCAAAAATGACCCAACGCTCCAAAATGTTTGGAAACAAACATGAGTGGAAACAAAAGCAAACAAAACTGTTTAAAATTAGGAAGTTCAAAAGAATTAAAAAGAAGAAAATTATCTTCCCCAAGTAACTGCTCTGCGTTTTACTCCCAGAGTCTGACTGTGGGCGGTCGGTGGACAGAGAAGGCGGCTTTCTGAGCGATCCAGAGGATGAACTAACAGACTCCCAAAAAACCAGCAAACTCTCAGAGGTCTACTCGGCCAATGTTCCCAGCATAGACTCGGCCATGAGCTCCTGGGACAGTGCGGCGTTTGATGCAGGCTACATTAGCCAAGGTGGGTGCGAGGACGGGACAGTGGAAAAATATTTACCCCAATATTAAATTCTTCTGCTTTTATTATTTTAGGACACACACACATATTTCTAGTCATCAAAGGAATTTCAATGTCAGAGTAATCTGAATAAAACCAAAAAACAGCAGTTTTCAAAGAGGGCTTCAATCATTTATTACTGAATCATAAACTGTGATTATTTTTTTTTATTTTAGGCATTAATTTCATCAGTCACAACCAGGCCTGATCACCTCTAGACATGTGGAATCGGCAAATTACTTGAACAGATTCTGCCTGGCAACATGAAGCAGATTAAAAGATTTTGTGTTTGTTGGATATTAACATTTGTTTGATCTGAGACATTTAATTTATTTGCACAAAAGAGCAAAAATATAAAATATCTAAGAACAAGGGGGGGGGAAATCTAATTTTCTTTCAGGACTATATCTGCACAAAACATCTGATTTACTCCTAAATCCACTTGACTGGAGGCGCCCGAAGCACAGAAGCCACACGCCCTCCAGCTCTGGAGGTTTGGGACTGCAAGCAGGGCTGTACGATGGGGGATTCACTGAGGATGAGTGGGACAAGATACCTGGGTGAGTCCGGAGGGCTGAGGTTATGTTTCCAAGCAACTGAGAAGAAATGTCCTGTTCAACAACAATGTTCCAATTATGTTTATTCATTCATTTGCTCTTTATAAAAGCATTTCAGGTTTGTTCTTGTTGATGTCATGGCTGCTAACACTGAATTGTAGCAGTGAAATGAGAAGGCTAAATATTGCTAAGCTTTCATAACTGGACTGCAAAGTATGAATAAATATTTGTAAATCAAAAAATGCACTGAATGCTGTACCACAGTTTGAAAAATGTGGACATTTGCAATGGGTTGTATGATATTTAAGTGACAATAGTATGTTGGCTTCATCTGCAGTAACTGAGAGCAAGTTTATACCTTTAGGTTGGAATTATCACAATATCATAAGATGCACTGGTATTGCTGAGTTGAATCAAATCAAATAAATATATTGCATGTTACGCTGGCAGTCTGTAGGAATCTTAAAGTTCTCTCATTGTCAACATCTGTGTCAACGTATCTTTAGGTGGTGAATTTCATGTTTTGTTTTTTTTGTTGTTGTTTTTTTTATATATATATATTTTTTCCTTTTGTTCAAAAGATACAGTTCTGGTCAGATCAGAAAAACCTGGAAATTTAATGCAAAGTTTTCAGTTCTTCCAGAAATAAACACACTATTTCATCTATTTGCAAAAAAAAAAAAAATGCTCACTACTACAACCATTAAAAAAAACGATTTCAAATTTGTTTTTGTGCAACTGAACTCTTTATGCTTTCTCCCAGATTTTAATAGTCTACACAGGTTTTGAATTAACTTTGGTTCAGCTGGTAGTCGCGCGGTGGTGAAGTTGTCTGAGTAATGCTTCCTCTTATCTCATTTATCTCTCTTCATTCAGGGAGGGTGTTTGATTCCAAGTTGTCTACTTATTTGCATATTAGTGCATCTTCTGGATGTCACACGAGACTTGAGTGGCGAGTTAAATTTTTTTCTAATGATTTCAAAATAAAGGTTTGAAATGAGCCGAAGTAAATGGCCAGTTGCACAAATTAAACTTGACATGGAAAAAAACCCCTGTTTTTAAATGGTTAATAGTGAACATTAACTGACATGTGCTCTAAATCTTTACAATCAGATGCAAGACACCAATTGAAATCATGACTTTAAATTGCTTGTAGCTTTGATGGTGGAACAGGGAACCGTAACTCTGATCAGAGCCGTATTCTTAGTCTAAACATGTTGCTGTTCTTTTCGTTGAGAAATCTCTCTGCACCTGTTTTATCATGTTGTGTGCATACTTGTTGTGTGCTTTTCCAATCCGTCCTTTTTTTTTTCTTCTTTCTCAGGTATTCTATCTCTGATCTGCTTTATTAACTGTTCGCAAGCTCTCTGGTGTCACAATCAGATGCCCTGTCATCCCTTATCCACACAAAATGCAAAAACATTTTCCTCTGAAAGCAACTAAAAGACTTAAGGATACATCTGCCTCATGTCTCCTCAAGCTTGACCCTTTTGAACTTGTTGCGTTTCTTTCTTGCTTTTTTTCTAAATCTAGTCGGACTCCTTTCAGTCCCTTCCTGAGCCAATTTACAGTTAAAAAAAAAAAAAATCAACCTTTTTTTTTTTTCTTTTAATGTTTGGGGCTCTCCAGTGCAGCAGCCAAAAGAAACTACATTTCCCATGCTGCTTTTCTATGCAGCAGTCCCCTCCAGACTTTGCAGGGTTGCTCTTACGTTATGGTTCCTGCACTGTCATAGATTCGTCAGCCCCCCTTCCTGCCATGGCACGTTGAACAAAGACGACAGCTTCTGGTCCCAGGCTCTCCAGGACCTCGAGACCTGTGGCCAGTCTGGGATTCTCAGGGAACTGGAAGTAGGTGGCCTCCATCTGCTTTGTCCTTCTGATTCCTCGGGCTTATCCCAGCTTTAATGAACATACCTGATGAAGCATTATGATAACCATCAGTGAGTAATCTCTTATTAAATCTGACAAGACAAGTCGGGCACCTGCTGCCAGATTGACCAAGGAAAGGTTTTACACAACGCCTCAGCTGCTAATCTGCATACTAGGCTACATTAGAAAATGCATGCGTGCTTCCTTTATTTTTTTGTTTGTTTTTTGGTTTACTACATCGTATTGGAATAATTCCTGCCCATGTCGACTCTTCCAGGCCTCTATGACAGGCAGCACTCTCAGTCTGTACCTGGAGGAGACCAAGACCAGTGAAGACTCAGTGTTGCGCTCTGAGATTAGTCCAATAAAGACGGAAGGAATCCACGGCAGGTCTAAAAACAAAAGCCTGAACATGACAGGAGCCAGAGATGGATCATCCAGGGCCAAAGGGGACCCCTCTGACATTCTGTCCCCTTCATCCCTGGCACTGCAGAAGGTGAATTGAGGATGTGTGCCTCATCCACAGTTGAAGAAAAAGGCTTAATGGATGTTTACTTCTATGAAAAGGCTTCATAAGATGCGTGATAATACTGGAAATGTATCATATAGCGCACTAACCCGAGTACTTTTACCAGCGGGATTTAAAACGATTTTAACAGAGTAACTATTGCCAGCATTGGACATTACAATAAATATAATTAAAAAAAAAAATCAGTTTATATGAATATTTAACAAGTACCCTATACATTTGATTTTCTGCATTATGAACCATGTCAAGTTCTGAATCCAAACATACTATGACCCAAGTCCCTCATGCCTTGAGGCCTAATATAAATAACTCATACCAGCACAGATGCTGGCTATAGAACATCGCGTCTGCCTCGTTTTAACACATTTTTCCAAACAGAAAACGGGGGAAGGGGCATGCAAACACGTTTCTGAGACTCTGCGCTGTGCACATATTTTTTTGAGCCCACTTGCTGATTTCCACACAACCAAATATGTTTTCAGCGTAGTGCCGTCTCAGACCCACTCGTGTCTCCTTTACTTCTTTTACAGTAACTGAACTATGTGAATTGCTGCCCTGTCTCCTCCCAATGACAGGACAGCGGGATCATCAGAATCAACAAATTATAGAAGCAAAGAAAACAGACTGGTATCACAAGAGAAGAGTTGTGATTATTAAAACATGTTCCATGATTTGGTTTGAGACATTGCTAGGAAGGAAAAATATGAAACGGGAAGCAACCGTACAACTAAATAATAAAGAAAAATGTCCTCAGATCAGATATGAAACGGTGTTCAACATCGCCGCGCAAAATTCACAAGACGTACGACAGGAAATGTTACACCGGGCAACAGCTCACACACAATGTTCACATTATTTAAAAAAAAATAAATAAAATCGAACTGCTTTTAATACAGTAAAAAAAATAATTTGCAGCTTCACCTAAAACTGCACACAATGTACTAGCAGTTCTCTCTGACACACCTGTTTCCGCCTGCCTTAGGTTATGTTTGGCTGGCAATAAAGAAACACATGACTGTCCTCCACAGAGCAATAAATCTTATTTGGAGTTGATACAACTTTTCTCATGTCATGGAAAGTCATCTGAACAACATCTTTATAGCTGCTGTTTGATTGTGGATGAATCTGCTGTTCTTCCAAAACAAAACGCATAATTCAGAGGCATAAAGCCGTGGTTGCTCCAGCTGGTTTAGAGTTTCCACATTGGCTAACGGAAACAAAGTGTTGCTGTCAGCAAGGAGTTACCATTTAGCCCAGTGTCCAGTGACTGGCAGTACACGGTCAAATTTGTTAAATTTAAACATTCCATATGGCTTCATATGCACGTGTGCAACTGTAATTGTTTCTTGTTTGCAGGTCTCTCTAAGGAAGGATCCTGAGAGCCACGACTTTGGTTTCAGTGTATCAGATGGGCTCTTGGAAAAAGGAGTTTATGTCAACATGATTAGGCCGGACGGCCCCGCTGAACAAGCTGGTCTGAAACCTTATGACCGGATACTTCAGGTACTGTTTCTCTTTGAACAGGTTAAAACTATATGAGGGGGGGGCAAGAAAGCTGAAATAGCTTGTTGCAGAGCTCATTGGAATAATCGGCATGCTCTGCCGACATACTTACTTAAATAATGTTGCTTTTAAATGTAAACACTGCCCCATTAAAATACCATCTTTTTAGCAAAACATGAGATTTTGATCATTTCACCTCTTTTCCCTCATGAACATTCATGCAGTCTATACAGCTTGACTGAAAAAACCCCCACCAAAAACTGCTACAACCTGATTGTGTGTGTATGTGCACTTTAAACTATACTGAGATAAAGTTTCACTTTCTTTCAGCAATCTATCATCTTCAGTAATATGCCTGTCAGCATGGCACATATTGACTCGGCACTATTTACTGTTTATCTCCGTCAACAAACCCTGTCTCACATAAAGCAGAGGTTCTCAATTCTGGACTTTAGGGACCATTAGCCCATATGTTTGTTTGCTTCTGCCACAAGCTGCCTTAGTGTTTTGCATATATATTTTTAATCCATAATCAAATCGACAACAAACTGAAAAAGTCAAAGTCCTGATGTGAAACTCTGTTTTGCACTCTGAAAATGTGCCACTAGCTTAAAAAGGTTTGAGAAGCACTGCGCTGAGCTTTAAATCCCAAAGAAACGACTAACAAGAAAAACTTCACTTCAGTTTTAATGGGTTAAACAAATGCAAAGTTGAATGTTAATTGGTGGCTGTGGTCTTCCAGGTGAACCGCGTGAGGACCAGGGACTTGGACTGTTGTCTCACTGTGCCTCTAATTATGGAGGCCGGAGACTGCCTGGATCTGGTCATTAGCAGGAATCCACTGGCAGCCGTTTACGCGGAGCTGCCCAACAACTGTGACGACCCCTCGAGCTCGCTTCTCTGCTTCGCCAACTACAGGACCAACAGCATCGCCCTGTGAACACGGGGGGGATGAAAGTGGAACACTGCAGCGCTGGGACCTCACACATGCAACACACGTGGTTCAGTTTGTCACATTGTAGCTCTGATGGACCTTTACGCTCGTGTTCTGCACACAGGAACAACCACACTCTGCCTCAGAGCATCCCTCTCTCTCTCACTCAACATTACACGACTGTTGCTTTTGGTCACTGCTGTGTTCAGATGATTTAGTTCTTTGGAGACTGAGGCTTCAGAACAGAGTCCCCCATCACTCCGTCCCTCCTGTTCCCCCCCACTCCCCTCCTCCTCGCCAGAGGCACAGCCACATGGAGGGTTATATAACCGAAGAGTCATTGCTTCTGATGGGGGCCAGGACGTCAACGCACATGTCTTCACTCTGCAGGATCGCATGATGTGCACACTCGCAGCTAAAGATCTAATATGTTTTAACGTACGTTTTGCCACTGGTTTTATTTTTCCACATGGAATGCTTTGGTTTATGTGCATGGAAAGCACTAACGTAGAGACACCAGGTGTTGGTGAGATCAAGGAACATTGCACTTATTTGAGTTATTTCAGCCATGAGTTGGCTCACTGCCTTGGTTTTCTGGCCTCTGCCCAGCACTGGCTGCCCTAAAAAAGCGGATGAGCCCTTGAATAGTCCCGAGCACTCCCTGACACCTGCCAACAACTTTATATTTTAATTCCACAAAAACACTTGAGGTCAATCGAACCTGTTTATGACACTTGAATTATGATTATGCTCTGAATTGTTCCAGAGGGATGTTTGTGTGCACAAATGATTTCTTTTAATGTCCACTTTTTTTTTTTTTTTCAATATTTGCTTCTGTCACACATTTACAAAGATGTGGGTCATGTTCATTTTGCACATGTTCAAACACTGTTTACTTTTTTTTAAGAGTTCAAATTCAATTTTCACAACTTTTCTGGACAATCTGCTCTTTCTAACATGAAACGCTAAGGATGCAAGCTGTATGCAAATCCTTATCATTTTCTATGTTCTTACAGGGAACTTTGTGAGAGTGCACTTTTTTAGTTTAAAAGTAGGACGTGGTAATTCATTCTTTTTGTAATAAAATGAACGCACTGATCTGAAAGATTACGTTAAGTTATGTGGTGGCTGGTGTGAATATGTTGGTGTCCCATTTGTAACAGCCTCAGAGGCAAATTTATAGTTGGGTGAGCTTGTTTCAGACTTCTCATGCAATGTCATTCAATGTCGAGGCCCGTTTTAAAGGTCTTCTCTTAGTATTACATTGTTTTTGTAAACTGTAAAATGCATTATGGTGTGCAGTGTCTTTTTTTTTTTTTAGTAAAGGCATATACTGTTTCAGGATCTTTGTGCAAGCTAACCTGAATGTGTTTCTGTACTTTTAATTTTTTTTTTTTTAATTCCAAATCTTCTGTGAATTTGTATGTTTTGGTCAAAATGACCACTAATATTTATTGGATTTTAATTTAGCAAGCAGTCCAGTTTTTTATTTTATTTATTGTAATAAAGTTACAAAACTGTAATAAGTGTCCAACTTTTAGAACGTGTACTCTGTGGTGACCCATTTTTTTGCAGAGCTGAAACGAGTCAGTTTTTCTCAGCCAAAAATGAATGTAATGATCTTTGTTCATGATTCAGTTATGCTTACCTATATGGAAACAGTTAAAAATATCCTTCAGTTGGCCAATTACAAGACAACTGTAGTGGATTTATAACAAATGTAACCCAGTTAAAACCAAATTAAAATATTCTAATCACAGTTGGATTCAGATGAAATTGAAATCATCCAGTAATAAGTCTAACACCAGTTACCAAATCCTTATTTCACTTGTATATTTCAGCCACATATCTCAGATTAAGTAATAAATACAGACTTGAAACTAAAATGATTGGTTTATAGCTTTTACAACTGTGAATTCAGTTGTAAATGTGGTGAACTTTAAACATAAAAGCTTTAACCTTGGTGAAAGGAACTTTAAATTTGTTCTTGTACTGCTATTTTGGGGCAAGATGAGGCATATGCAGGATGACTCCAATACTTGATTCATATTCACAGTAAATTTGAACAGGAGTGATGTATTTACCTTAATTTTTGAAGAAACCATTTGAAACAATAATTTAATGAAGGTGAACATACCCATAAACGTGTCTTTTGATGGGAACCCTGTGCTCTGGTGGTGGTTTTGATATTTGGAGACTGATGTACCGTCTGAGATGGATTCAGAAACGTATGCTACTTGTTTGTTCACCCTCATTAACTCCATTCAAGTACTGATATCGAGATCTTGTTTTAAAGCAGAAAAGGAGGAGGCAAACCACTTGCCTTTTCTGCTTTAAAACAGAGACAAGTCTGACTTACCAGCTTCTTAAAATTATGGATACACATTTTGACTGTAACTGACTGTGGCTATGTAATAACACTAAAAAAAATACAGTTTGTGTGTAGGAAGAGATGTTGCAATATTTGATCATCAGAGCTAGGGGAGAGCATGTATACATGTTGAATAAAAGTGGCCCACTTTGTTTTCTCAGATTCAAAACAGTCTTGGTTTATCACGTAGAATCAGAACAAATTTAAGAGAATAATCAACAACCTCATCCCCTTTTCCAGTCTGTCAGAACGTCATGGCCGACTGTATTTCTGAACTCCAGAAATACCAACACAGAAGTTTTAGATGCTGTCGCCTGCTTGAGCTGACCCACTGTAGCTCTATAAGCAGCAGTGTCCACTTTTCAAACAATACATAATGCAGAGTAAAGAAAACGGCACACAAACAATCCAAGGAAAATATGTTTATTTTATCTATATAGACATGATGCAATATGCATCTTGAAGGGGATAACTTTGAGACAAAAAGAAATGCTTTGGTACATCAGAGTTTCCAAGTAGCAAAAACAGCAAGAAAACGCAATGGCTCTTGCACACATTTGAGGAAAACATTTTTATTTTTTTTTAAGCTTTGTGTCCAGTTGCATCAGCCAATCAGTCATAATTATGTATTTTCAGTGGACAAAGCATACAATTTATATGTCATTGTTGCACACCGAAGAGGTGCAGTAAAGATTCTAGATAGTCTATCCTGGAGAAACACATTTCAGTAGATTCTGTGATGATGTTCAGGTGATGCACAGTGAAAAATTGTCAGAAAAAGGCATATGTGAATTATTAACAGTTTCAATTCTAAAACACAAACACAGTTTTAACATTGCAGGCTACAACCAGATGTCCTGTCGAGCAAACCTGCTACTGAAATCAGCAAAATGGAGATAACTGTCAGGTATTTTAGAATAAAAGTAACAGGACAAAACGATGTCTTCCCAGATCCTGCTAATCATTTTTTAAAAAAAATCTGAGTATTTGATATAGTCCTACTCTGTCCTGTCATTATTTTTAGCAGGCAGAAAACTAGATGCTCTGTGTCAAAGTTAATATCAAAAAGTTAAAAGCTAAAAACATTTCCTCTTAAACAAGAGCAAATTCTACATTAAAGGTGATACGACATAAAGTGCAAAGAGAGGTTTCAATAAATGCACTGGGGCTGGACTAAGTAGTCACAGAGGCAGGACACACATACTCTAAAAACTTTGTCTTTCTCAACTCTTTTTCTCTTTATTTTTAAAATATTTGACTTGTTTTTTTTTTAGGCTGGATCTTTGTTTGAACGAGCCAAGGCCTTGTTTATCATGTAACTGAAGGAGTTTATGTCCCGTATTGTCTCTATTATGATCTGCACAAATGGAGTCTGAGAGCATTTTGAATAAGGAATCACAATCACACGTGAATGATTTAGAGATTTGAAGTCATTTTTCAGCCAATTGCCCACTTTGTTACTTGAATTCGTGAGAAGTGAGTCACTTCCTGTGCCTTCTTCGAATTCCTCATCTCCTCGGAATCAACAGAAAAGTAGTAAACATTGAACAGGTTCTATTTAAAAATACTGCTTTAACTGAGATCAGTGCGAACTACAGCAACAACATTTGTAACATCAACAATATCAGTAGAGTAAAAAACAAATTACAAGAGAAAAACAATTATAACAATAAAATATATCTCTTTTTAATAGAAATCAAACCATGGTATCTCTAATACGAATATATTGGACAATGTAAACCTACCCTTATCAAAGTTAGCAAAATATAATAACACAGTAAGCACATCAATCGTATTCCTCTCACAGAGAGCGCTCACATCATTGTTTCTACAATGGTGTGGGTGGGCTTGATCAAGCCATTGTTCCCGTTCGGGTCCAGAGGCTGTGTCAGCTCGCTGCTCTTCAAATTGTACTCTTTCGGGCGAGAGCTCACGCCTGACTTTGCTGGAGCCGCCACTGCCTTGATCCTCTGGGGAGGGGGAAAGGAAACAAGACATTAGGCTAATGATAGTCAGAAACAAGGGCTCCTTCAAGGCTCAATGAGACAGCTACTGAGTTTGAGACGTTTTTGGAAATTAAAGACTTGTTAGTTCAACACTGATCAAGACATTTTAATTTACCCAGACAACGATGGATACGTCTAAGAAGGTCTGTTTGAGATGAGAATCTAACAACAGAATGTGACTTCGGGTCTATCTTGCCTATTTATATTTGACTGATTCTCTTCCAAAAACCAAAGAGCCAGAGATGCAAAACGTGTTGGTTAAAACACTTTAAAATTATATGCGTAACTATGATTGATTTGCTATTGAAGCCAATCAATCAGTCTTGAATGTAACATATTGTAATTTTTGATAAGAAGTTTATATAGAAAATTGCAAAAAAGAAAACACAATCATTTGTTCACTTACAACCTGATATGTGACTCTCTGTCTAGCTTTTAGCTTTGTTAGAACTTTTTTCTGTCTTGTTTCAAACTCTTTGGGTTAATTTCTCTGATTAATAGTCATTTTCCCCCAACTTCCTTTGATCAGGTCATGCACCCAACTGCAGTACATGCTACTAATTAGTTGAACCTGATTCTCTTGTCACTCAATCACCTTCCCAGCAGTTAAAAGCCAGTCGGTTTTGGTGCCTCTCTTTGCAAGACCCTTCCATTTCCCCTCAATGCTTTTTTTGTTTTTTAACTCTGTTGTCCATGATTCCTTGTTGCCTGACTTTTATTCCTTGTTGCCTGACTACATTTTTAAGCCAATATTAGACTGCCATTTTCTTGTTTCTTGTCTTGGATTCTATTCCACCGCATTTTATACCCAGATTCTGAAATGAGCTTTCCTTCCACTAAGCTTTCTATTAGTTTTCCATTGAGTTGAGGAAACTTTTGGATTTTGGAATCTGTTCAAAACCACTGCAGATGACATGTTGCTGTTCTTTGCAGATACTGTATAGCAGTTGTTTGGAAATTATTCAAGCAGACTGATGAGTGACAGCTAATCTGACAGACTCTTGCATCCAGCGTCCTGTAATATCTCTCACAAAAAAGCAAATTGTTAATATCTGTTAATATAGAGTTGAATCCTATGGATGTTAATTTATCACTGTGAACAGTAATTAACAGTTTCAAATTACTGAAATCAGTTAAACAGTGGAGAGTCCATCCGATTAGTTGTTAGCGTTCTACCACCCTGGAGAATTTTCCACTTTCTACTTCTAGGTGACATCTTTCTACCTAAATTAAGAGAAATTTCAGTGCTCATAACTTCACAAAGTATCACTTGGAAAAAAAAATATATATAAATATATAAATATATATATACATATATATTTCCTTTAATATGTTGTCAGAAGAAAAATATCAAGACAGCACATCCATAGTTTGGGGATATTCATAGTCTGTGGTGGTCAGGACTGCAATATGTGGATCTTAAAATAAGGTGAATCAATATTCTGTGATTGGGTGGGAGAATCTCCATGGAAAGCCTGAAGTCTACTAGTGACCAAAATTAAACAGACCAGTACTTTTTTAGTGTCAACATCTGTAACGTTGTGAGAGGATAACGCCAAATTGCTATATAGCATATAAACTGCCAGATCAAGCTTGCTTATCGCCCGCTGACTCATGCTGACTGGCTACTCGTAATGTGGGTTAATCATTTCAAAATTCACCATGGAAATTTCCACTTAGGAATCAAAACATTGCTTTATATTCTAACTATTATTATAAAATGTGATGGGGCCAATATTTAGAAACTGAAAATGTTTTTAAATAAACTTAATAGAAGCTACAGTGATTGTCTCATGAGAAATTTAAAATGACATATTTTTACACTATTTCTTTAATAAAGTGTCACTTAGAAACTCAATCCACTCACCTCTATGAGAGGTCCCTCTGACTGCAGGATCTTGATGACCATCACCATTGGGATGCAGATCATAGAGGCCAAAGCCAAACACCAGCCCAGGCCAATGGCCCACTCGGGATATTCGTACACCTTGTTGTAGGTCAGTGGTTTGTACTTTACCAGGGAGAAAACAAAGCAACCCTAAGAGAGAGAGAGAAAAAAAAAACATGCTGCCATAAGCAGAAGCTCTGTAGCCTGTCAACATCTGTAGATACATCCACATGGTTCTAATGATGTAATATTTGTCTGTCTCACCATGCAGAGGACAGGAGTGATGATGGTCCAGCTCCACTTCATCCACGGGTTTGGTCTGTAGCCAATCATGTCCTCGACTGCATCGTAGAAATTATCAGCTCCTAAACGGTGCAAAGAAAATGTAATAAGCCATGAAGATGCTGTATGTTTCTGCTAAATAACAAAACACCATCTGACATTTCTGTGCATTGTTTCTGACCACAAAGTGACCTTCATGTCGACATGCAGAGATTAGCACATTTGTGGACCCTTATCTCTGCTGTTTACTATAAACTGCAGCATCATTTTTCCACTAGACCATGTTTTGAATATATAGGCAATCATGGGCTTGTCTCAGGAGGTTATCGGTTATCTTGTCAGGGTGAACTTATAATGAAGTGGTGAAGTCACCTGGGATGAATTTACTGTCTTTGACCAGTTAGCTAAATGTGCTTGGTTGTGTCTAAATTTTGTTTGGTAAAATTTTAATTTATTTTATTTGTTAATTTTATTAAATTTGTGTATCTTTGCGAAAGACTTACTATTAAATATTATCAAATAAACTGCTCTAAATTCCATAATTGAACATTTTTGCTAGACAAAGCAAAAAAAGTTGATCTTATCGTAACATCCAGTAAGTGAACAAATACACCAAAACACAACAATTACTTCAAAAGCATTTAAGTTAACAAAACATAGCATATCTTATAAGTTAACAAAACATAGAGCACATTTTCATTTAGGCCGAGTCCGACAACTGAGGAGCATCTGGACCATGAATTAATCACTCATTCACTTCTTTATAATTATTTGCTTGGTTCTTTTTTGTTTGTTAAAATAAAGATTAAAGCAATTTATCTTAGAATAGTAGACATTTTAAGACGTTAAGTTGGAGTTTGAGAGTTCAACCTCTGAACTTGGAAGCAGATAACTTTGAAAAAAAAAAAGAACCATAATTTTTCCTCCAATGTATTTTAGTACTTTATGCCTTTTTTGAATATTATGCAAAAGTTTTTTGTTATCATGTCCTTTGATTTTTTTATTATTATTATTATTCTATATCTACTACAGAGCTTAGTGACAATGTTTGTGAGATTTTATTTTTGTTAACAGAGAGGAAACTCTGAGTTGCTAGCCCCAGCCTAGAAGGGGTCCCATCTTTATTCTCATTTCCCCAGTCCTGCAGTTAATCTTACTTATTGCAGACATGTAAAACTCCCTCAACCTTTGTTAGCCATTACAGAGCTACTTCCGGGCTTCTTATCCGACTCCTGTAAATCATTACATGAAATGATGCTGATACAGTCACTTCCACTTACCATAAACCCAGGCTACAGCAATGCATTCAAAGAATGCAACCCACAAAAGGCACACACCACTGGCTGCATAGTAGTCAAAGAGCTGAAACACATACATGCCACCCTGGAACAGACAAAAAGCAGCTTTAATTACCTCTTTGATATATGTAATGGGGCAAAAGGTCACAGAGATAAAATGGGATGTAAAACCATATTGAGAGAGAAGTCGGGAGGTGGTGTTGAAAGTAGGACATGGGCACTTTGGCACCTAATCAATAGAGGGAGAGTTCAACAGGTGCTGGAATGTCATTGAAGCCCGTAAGCCAGTACGGTGGAAAACAGCCCTTCAAATTTTTTCATTCACCCACATGAAGTTTGTGAATCACCAACATAGCGGGAGGGAGGCCATATTTGGCTGCAACGATGCAGTAAGTAAGGACTGAGATACACCTATTCTGTACAAGACAAGTTAATAAAATGAGGAACCTGAAGCACAAGTCTGATCATAAGGCTGAAATGAAGATCGTCTCATCTATTCTGCCAGTGGAAATACAATTTACTGTAATGTTGCATTTCTGTATGAATCAAAAAGAGTGCTTTTTATTTTGTCTTTTAATTTCTTACCCACAATTTATTTATCATTCGTACCATCGTTCACTTTAAAAATCTTTACAAAATCATCTTCTAATAATAAATGTAAAACCTTTCATGTCCAGTCTAACCAGTAAGCATGTTCTACTATTTTACATAAAATACAACACAGTGAGTGAGAGTCGTAAGTGAAAGACAATTTCATGTCTGAATGAACAGAACAGCTTATCAGCTTTTATGCTGATAAGCTGTTTCTGATAAGAAAAAAACTGATAAGTTTTTTTTTTTTTGCGGCAACACAAGTATCTTAGCAGCGAGGCAGTAAGATGTCAGGTATAGGTAAAGTTTTTGTTTTGAAACAACCCAAAGTCATTTTATACCTTGTTCAGTGTTCTGAGTGGTCAATATTATCATGCTGCGGCAAAACTGAATAGATTTTTTTTTGGGGAAACCTATAACAGACCTCAGTCTGCTTATGTCACTGAAAAGTACACAGCAGCTTTCCTCTACTCCTGATTACAAGAGTAGAATATTTGTGAGCAAGACTCGCTATGAATCTAAGCGAGACTTGAGTCTTGACAGACTAAATCAACTCACTTGGGTCACCGTCTTTGGGATGACACTTACTTTCGTTACCATTGCGAGTCCAAGGAGATAGCTGATGAGACACATCCCTGCGATGAAGATCTCTCTGCGGTAACCCTTTCTAAGAACGGATGGATAGAGATCCACGATGGATGTGATCTGTCCTTCCACTTCAACAAACTGTTGGGACAAAGACTGCTATGAAGTTTTCAGTAAACACACAGATTAGAGGAACAAAGCTGTTGTTGTTGAGCTGTAATGACAGTTTAAACAAACTCCCCCCCTGCAAACATGGTTTGCTACAAAGCATGTCAGCAGATAAGAACAATGGATCAGTGTCTCAGACCACTTGACTGCTGACTTTTCTGGTCCAGTGTGTTGTAAGCTACTTATTATCTAAACAAAAATTCCCAGAGGGTCTGGATGCACAGAAAAACATTAATTCTGTGCAAAATACCAAACAAAAATACCAAACAAAAAAAAAACAAAAACAAAACAGTTTTCATGCCACTGTTGCACGAAAACACATATTGTGTTTTCATGCAACAGTGGCATGAAAACACAATATGTAGCATTCAGAGCTGCAAATCTGCATGATGTCCACCCACAGACACACACTGGCCCCAATTCTCCTATGAAAATAGCTGCACTTGCATGAGCATTTACATGTACTCAAATTTAGAGCGTCAGTTTGATCTTGCTCTTGGATGACCATGTCCAGGACTGACTTAGTACAGGGGTAGAATTACACTTGGAGGCAGGAAATGCGATACAGCTTGAGAAGCCCTCGGGCACGCATTTGTGTTTTGTCAACTTGGATTATTTTGTCCTAATCAAAGCTCTGCCTTTGCATCAAATGTGGAAGATTCGAATGCCTGCCATCGGGAGGAGCTTTACAAACAATATGTCTGGTGGAAAAGGTTTGTCAAACGTGCATATATATTCAGTGTATATGCGATCACATCAGTGTGTTAAAGCTGTTTTAATCCTTCTACGGTGAAGTTAAGCAGGACAGCAAAGTGCATTTGTTGGAGGATCAGATATCTGAAACCTTAGCATGTTAGATATGAATCAGGGAAACACTGTGTGCGATTTACACTTCGGTCCAGGATGAAACAACCTACAGGACCTCAGAGGGGCAGGCATTAAACTCTGGGCACCAAACCAGTTAACATAATTATTCTGCTCACTGTCTCAATGATTGCAAACACCCTGACCTGGCTGTCGAGGCCCAGCAGCAGCAGCATGATGAAGAACAGGATGGCCCACAGGGTTGGCAGTGGCATCATGGACACAGCCTTAGGGTAGGCAATGAAGGCCAAGCCAGGACCTGGAAGGAGAACAGAGTGGGGATGTGGAGAAGGGGGCAAAGGACAGGATTAACACTTCTATCTGACTACAGGCTGGACTAATTACATGACGATATTTCTCTCTGGAAATAGGCATTTTCCTTGTCCAAAAGCATAAAAATATATGGCCTCCTTCTAGAAGTATCATTAAGAAAAAAATTATATGCACAATAAGACAGTGCTTGCAGGGGCTCTCCATGTCAAAGTGTCCCCAACATGTTAATGTACATTAGCAACACAAGCAAGTTTTGTGTTTTATGTCTTACATTCTGCATAATTTTCAACACTGACATTATGCAACAATTATCTAATGCATGCTTATTTTTAACCTCTTCTCATAGTCTAGCACATACATTATTGACATTTACGACTTTCTACGTAACATTCCTATGAGTCCTGGTCTCTCCTTCAGGGTGACATCACTGCTATTCAGTCTGAACATTAGTTCACCTTTGTTGCATTTGACATTTGTCATTTTCTATGCTGCATGCTGGTACTTACTGTGAGCAATGGGAATGAGAAGAATCTGATAAGGCACAACTTAAATATACCACTTCAACAGCATGTTGTATTTAAAGCATCAGATACAGAGTCAGCAATTGAACCTCATTTGAACAGACAAGCAACAAACACATATGTTTGCTTTCATCGCTAATTTTGTTCATGTGCTTTGATGTGTAGATTACAATGAAATCACAAAATGATTCTTATCACTGGCAAAATTGGGTTGAATCTCAAGGCCAGTGTATTTAGACGTAAACATCAAGCAAACTTTAGCACATTACCTTTACAGCTCATGTACTGTGCCTTGCAAAAGTACTTAGACAACTTGAATTCTTCACATTTTGTCTCGTTACCATCACGAACTTCAACGTATTTTATTGGTATTTAAAGTACAAATTAAATTGGTAGGATGCATGTTTTGTCATGCAAATCTGAAAAGTGTAGTGTTGATTTGTAGTCAGCCTCTCTCTGTCAATAGTATGTGGAACTTTAAGATTTGCACATATTGAGACTGAAACTTTGTGAAATAGCTCAAGATCAGTCAGATTGCAGGAAGAGCATCAGTGAGCATCAATTTGAGACTGTAATTAAAAGCTATAATTGTACTGCGTTAATTCCACCAGATTTTAGTTAGGCGTATCACACTAAAATGTAAAGATGCAGCCCGCTCTTCAAGTTTGTAAAAATTTTTAAAACTATGTATCCTTTCTCTTCCACTTCACAGTTAAGTGCTATTTTGCGTTGGTCTGTCACATAAAATACCAATAAAACACATAAAAAAATTCACTGTTGTAAAGCCACAAGTTGTGAAAAAGTTCAAACTGTTTGGACGGTTTTGCGAGGCACTGTAGAAAATACAGGAAGACAGCAACAGATCCAGTAGCATCCAACTCATTAGATCCAAAGCACAATGAAAGAAATAGGTTTACGTAGCAGTGCTGCTGGTCCAAAATATCAACCTCAGGGTGCAAGTTCCCATGAACAGCCAGATTCATTCAGTTCAGAGCCAATCTTCTTAGCAGTGTCCACTGGTCAGAAGGATATGGAGTTACTAAACTGCACAAGCAGGATTATTGTGGACAAGCTGATGATGGCGCTCCTTATTTGCAGCAGTTCATTGTGTAGCTTAAACACACAGCAGTTGACCAATGCGATGTTGTTTGTCCTCAGTAAACGGGGGACAAGCCATTTTATCTTTGAGGGTTTTATTCAAGGAGTGTGCAATTGCCGATACCTGTACTTTCTAGCGTCATTGAGTCCGAAACAGTGACAAAACACTACGGATTACTCTCTTTTTTCTCTCTCTCTCCTTTAAATTCGCCAAAGAATTTTACATTTCCAATTGTCTAATTGTTTTTTTTTTCTTTCGGCAGCAGCGCCCACCATCACTGCTGCCATCACACTGGACCCTCGTACCTGACTCTGCCACATCGGCAATGTCCACCCCTTGCTCTTGTGCCATGAAGCCCAGGACGGAAAATATTGCGAAGCCAGACACAAAACTGGTACCGCTGTTGAGGCCTCCCAGCAGCAAACAGTCCCTATGTCACACATATGTCATGGAGGTTGTTAATGAACACAGGTGGAACCGAAGTTCCCATTTTCTTTTCACGCAACCGACTCTCTGACAGAGCGTCGCTGTCGCTATCACAGTCCTGCTCCTCCCGGCAGAAACCCAGCTCACCTGTAGCAGTTGTATCTGTACTTGTTGTAGCTTCCCAGGGACGTCATGGCACCCAGGCAGATCGCGTAGGAGAAAAAGATCTGGGTTCCCGCATCAATCCACACCTGATGGGGACAGAAGAGATGTACGCTATTAATGCGATGGGAGATTATAATGAAGTTCGCTTGGGTATCAAGATATGATTCCCCTAGAAGATCTTAATATAGACTTGTGTGCCACGCTCTGCTCCTAAGCAGCCATTTTAAAATGCTCTTTAATAGTATATGTTTTCTTTTCAGAGTAAAACCTTACACTTTTACTTTTTGCCCTAAACTTTGGTCATTTTTGAAACACAATAGGCAGTCGTGATTGGGTACCAGGATTACATAAAATAGCACAGTTCAAAGAAAACCTGTTGAGCTTTAGAAAGTCTTGGAACTACTGATGAATGTTATTTCAAAAAGATCATAAAAGAGTGTGGCTCCTTTAATGTATAACCCAAAGAAAACATTTTAGCACAGTACTGTCTGTTATTCTGTAACTTTCACTTCCTGCTTTTTTCCAGCTGGTTTTCTTGTTATACTTGTTTACACCTTATCAAAATGTCTTGTTCTACTAAGAAATTTGCCCCTGTATTGTTCCTTTTCTGTGCTGTTTTGTTAGAAAGATGTGTGCTGAAAACCTGTAACACATTTTGAACATTGGTTTGTTTGGACTTTGTTTGAAGTCATTGCTTGTTTGTGTGTTTCTTTTTCATAAGTTTCATAATTGCTATGCCTATGTCTATGTCTATTGTTGCTTCTGACAGCTAATTAAGTGGCGCATGTGCGGTGCTCTTGTCAGTGCCACCATGGCACTGACAAGAATATTCCCTTCCCTGAATATTACATTTCCCTGAATATTACATTTCCAAGAACCAATCCAGAAGAAAAAAGTAAGACAGAATTTCAACACAGAAAGTGGTTGGACCCTCAGCAGCCTCTAGTTCAGATTGAATACAGCTGCTGTGCATAAAATACTTATCACTGCGGGTGTAAACTGTTTGCATGACCAGCACCAACTCTTCTCGGGTGTGATGTCATCCCAGATCCGATATGAGAACTTCAAAGAGGAATCAAACGGTGCATTAAACCCAGAAATGCACCCATAGCTTGTCCAGATATCAGAACCATCCCTTGAATAACTCTCTTCCTTTGATTAGCTATCAATATAATCAGTATAATAGGTAACACTTTATTTGAAGGGGGTGAATAAGACTGACATGACACTGTCATAAAAACCTGTCATGAACATGAATAAGCCTTCATGAATATTTATGACTGTTGTCATTCGGTAAATTATGACACTTTTAATACAAAGTTGACATTATTCAAAATGTCTTTGTTATGACAACTTGACATTAACCAATAAATCATTACTGTTATAAATTTGTTATAAAAGTATTACTGATTGCACTTTAAAAATTAGGTAACTTTATGTTATTAAAGGTAAAGTTTAAACAGTAATGATTTCCTGGTTAATGTCAAGTTGTCATAACAAAGACATTTTGAATAATGTCAACTTTGTATTAAAAGTGTCATAATTTACCGAATGACGCTTTATGACAACAGTCATAAATATTCATAAAGGTTTATTCATGTTCTTGACATGTGTTATGTCATGTTTATGACAGTGTCATGACAGTCTTATTCACCCCCCTTCAAATAAAGTGTTACAGTATAATAATTTTTCACTTTTTAAAATGCAAAAAACTGAAAACTTGCTCCATATTGGTTGATAAACATTGACTTTCAGTATGCGCTGTGATGCACTTTTTGAGTTTAATGAAAATCAAATGGAGCTTAGAGCTTTGATCAATAAATATTATTTTTTTTATTTTGTATTTTTTCTTTTATTTGTCATTGTCCTTGGAAAACTTAGCTGCTGATCAACTCTAAATTGGCAGATTAGCCCTAAAAAAAGATATTCATGCCTCTGAGGACGCGTCAGACTAGAACATGTCTTATAATTTTGTTGCAATATATTTCTATTTGTTTCCAGTTTTTCTGCTAGGATGTGAGAAAAAAAATGTGCAAAATGATGTACAAATGTTTTCATTTCCTAATCTGTAAAAAAGGTTGCATTAACATCCATCTCTGATTATTATGGGATGTGTTTGGAACCTACCTCTGGATCCTGGAGACGGGTCACGTCTGGGTAAAGATAAAACTTTATGCCCTCAGCTGCTCCGGGTAGGGTCACTCCACGCACAAGCAGGATGATTAGCATCACAAACGGAAACGTTGCCGTGACGTACACCACCTGCACAGGACAGAGACATTTTTTTGCTTAAAAATCTCTTCAAAACAGTTTTTAGCATACAGGGGCACAGACCATTCAAATATCTTACTTCAAGTTCCCTGATCCACTGTTTAACCTTTTTTTTTTTCTTTTTACCTATGTCTCTGTGCCCTGTAATTAGCTCATATGAAGCTCTACACTTCCTCAACTGGTGTTTGGTCAAACAGTTTTATGGCTGTGCAATCTATTAATGGATTTAGAGGTGCAAACAGCTCTTAAGTTAATAATTTTCCTCCTGTCCACCATAAATGTATTTCTTTCATCCCGTCAGAATAGAAAACTGGACAAATCAGTAACGCACATCTGTTTACACTGAAGCCTGACTGATGAAGAAGTAGCTTTCAGGACAACCTAAGGGTTGGTGTCTGATTGATCTTGTTCCCCAGCATGTTGTCTTTTCCCTTTTTCTAAGCAACTGTGTTTTCTTGCTGGCAAGGGTACAAAAAACAAAGACCAAACAGCATCCAGGCAACACAATAACTACAGGAAGTGTGTCCACTTGCTTCAGCACTTACTTTCCCAGTGGACTTGACCCCTTTCCAGATACAGAAGAAGCAGATAACCCACACTGCCAGGAGACACAGGGCTAAGTCCCACTTTAGGGGCCCAATGTCCTCAATGCCGGTGGAGAGACTGAGGACGTTGCGTCTGCAGAGGAAACAAGGGTGCAGGACAGGTTAGCAGCAATCCAGGAGATGTGACACAGCAGGTGTTATTTTTAATAAACACTCAAGTATGTAGGTTAGCGTTAGAGGGATATGACAAGAAGCTATAAGTAGAGGAAAGGATATCAAACAGGCACATGTCCTGGCCTTTCTGTGTTGTTCAGCAGCTCTAGCATAGGAAACAACAGAGTGTAAAAGCCTTTGAAGCTGAAGCTCCTGTCACATTTAGAGGTGTGAGGAAGGAAATACAAATTCATATTTCATGGTGGGAATTTAATGTAATTTGTTGCAGGTTTTAGCTTCATTTATGACAATATAGGGCTGGAAACCGAGAACATTGCAGAACTACGTTGTGCAAGAAATGAGCCTCACCAAACATGTTTACGCAACAAAGATACAGAGGCAGTGTTACTTCAGTTTATTCACGTGCGTGTGCATGCGTGAGTGCGCGCGTGTGTGCCTGCGTAAGCTGGCAGCTCTCTCAGTGAATACTCACTCCCAGAACTCGGTGACTGGGGAAGTAAAGTTAGTAATGTTGGCCGCCAGCCAGAGGGTCTTGTTCTTGCGGATCGTGTCCTCCACACAGTGTTCCGTGTTCCACGGCTGCTTGCATTTCGCCCAAGGAAGCTCGGGCTGAAAGCACTGGAAGAGGTAGTAGAGTCCCCAGGCCAAGATCACGATGTAGTAGATGTTCAGAAGAGAGACAATCACGATAGAAGCGTAGCCGATACCTGCAGGATTTTCAAAGAAGCATTTCTTTATTAAAAAAAACCTGCTGGAAAAAATGGCACAGGATAAATCTGTGTGCAACTTTTTTAGTACTTTGATATATAGACATAGAAAATGTGAGAAGTGTGAAATAAATATAGATACATGTACTTCAGTAGAGTCCCCATTAGCTACTGATGGGGACTCTGCTGAGTCTACTCTACTGAGTCCCCATCAGTAGCTAATGATGGGGACTAGCTTCAGAGCTACTTCTCTGGAGTAGCTTCACAACTTCAGAGAAGATAGGAAATAATAACTTTAGTCACAAACTTCTAATGAGATAAACACCTTCAGGTTTTTCACCATGAACCATTGACAGACTGTCATTTATCATGTGCTTTGTCGGCCATAAAATAAAGCAAATACTTAGAATAAGGAGCATAATTCTCTAAGAAGGAGCTGTCCTTTCCAAGAAGGTACCTGCATGTCTTATTTTTTACCTAAAGCCAACTTCACAACTTCTGGAATATTGCTGGAGATCCAAAGGCTGAAGACTTCTCTAAACAACGATCTGTGATGTCAAGAGATGCAGCCAGATGAGCTTTATTTAAACTGCAGCGGCTGGCTGTAATAGCTAACTAAAAACGGAGGTAAATGTCCTCAGCTTGAATGGACTTTCAACTGTAGCGTCCTTGGCGTATTTCTGTTATTTATAGATGACTTTGCTTCAAACTTGAACACTGAACTCCACAACCAACCTCCCCACCCTGTCTGTACTCATCCACCACTCTGGAGTATTTTTAAACTTATCTTCTCCGTCACCACCACACCCACCTCCTCATTCCCGCATACCGATTGCAAACTGATGAATAAGTCTGTGCCGTGGCAGGTGTGCCTGCACTTGGCTTTGTGTAGAGGAGCTGTGGGGAAAAAGAATCCTGGATTCCCAGTGTGCTTTGATCAATGAAAACAGGAAACACCTGATTTCTTGCTTCAGTCTTTCTGCATCCGTAAGACACAGTGCTGTGAAGTTTTTTTTTTTTTTTTTTTTTTGGTCATTTTATGCAATGTCTCTCATGTGGACATGACTAACTGTGTCACAGCAGCTAATGGGGCGTGGTGTGCTGCTACTGCTTCTCTACAGCTGTCCCTCGAAGTTAAAAGGGGCCACATAAACGCAGCAAGAGGACAAACAGTGTGCACAAGGCACGTGTCAGTGTGAAATTCTCACAGTGTGACATCCGTGAGTAAAAATACCGCAAAATGCCATTTTGCGTTTGTGCTCTTTGTAGTGAAACGCAAGTAAAACAATCTGATAGTGACTGGCTAATTAGTTGCGTTATCTTCTCACGTAGCTGGCCTGCATTCAACGGGCAGACTGCTTTTAGTTGGCGAAAAGTCATTTTAAGACAGTGTTTCTTTAATTTCCACCCCTTGAAATCAAAGTCTTCTTTCAGCCAGCTGACCCACCAACATGTGGGGGAGGGGCCACTGGATAAAATTGTCCTTATCTGACATTGAAAGAAGCTTAAACCTTAGAAGCAATGTGAAACCACTGCTTCTAAGTAAATCTTTGATTTACAAATAATTTACAAATAATTACAAATAATTATTATTCTTAATAATTGATTATTCTATTCATTACTCTGATGAATAATTTGATTAATCATTTCAACTGGGTTTCAGAAAATGCAGTATTTATGATTCTACCAACTGAAACTTCTTGTTTTTGTTTTTTTTGTTATTTAAGATTGATCAGTCTCTGTTTTGTCCTTATTTAACCCAACTGCCCATTTCTCCACTTTAATTTCACAACCAGAAAGCAACGTCGTCTTTTTTCTATTTAACACAAAGGATTGCTCAAGGATGCAAAGAGGAACAAGGGAAATTGAGCCAAGAAGATGCATCACATGAGATGACGGCTCTGCAAAGAAACGTTGTGATTCATTTTTCTAACAGTTCATTTCTAAGGTAACTATAAACAAGATCCATCATGTTCAATTAACTGAATTTAATCTATGGTTTGAACATTAATGTGGACCAGCATTGAGAAAAAGGATGAAGAATGAGCACAAGATGTGTTTGTCCACATGCTATATTGTGGCCTCAGATTAATTGCTTTTAGAGGTTTCACATAAGACAACTTTAGGTAAAAAGTTGGATTTATATGGATAATGGATGTACGGGACCAATTCTTTGAATATCGCTAGATAGCCAGCTAAACGGACATGTGCACATGATTGAGTTTTCTGTAGGTGTGAGTATGTTCGTTTGTGTATTTGGACCAACCAGTAAAGATGGGGCAGAGCTTGGCCCAGCAGGTTATCCCCCCCTCAGAGGTGTACTGACCGAGCGCCACCTCCAAGAAAAACACAGGCAGCCCACCTCCGAAAAGGAAGATGAAGTAGGGGATGAGGAATGCACCTAGGAAGAAACATAGGGGAATGATGTCAAAGTAAGTCATTTTTGACCGATGAAACCCTCTAAAGTGCAACTTGCATCTGAACCTACCTCCACCATTTTTATAACAAAGATAAGGAAATCGCCACACGTTTCCTAATCCAACAAAGCCTCCGGCCACGGACAGGACAAAGTCGAGCTTACTGGCCCACTTCTCCCTCTGAGGAACTTTTCCTTCAGCCTCGTCCTCAGGTCGGGTGCCTGGGCTCTTCCCGGGTGAAGGTTTGAGGGTGTCCTTATGGAAGTCCTTTAGGCATTGGAGCTTCTCTTTTGATGCCATGCTGTGCAAAACGAAAGGAAAACATGCTAATCATGGAATCAATGAAAGGAGACTCAGAGGTGAGAGGGATAACAGCAGACAGGGAGCGGCATTAACACAGATAATACTGTTCCCTGAATGCCTTGCAGCATGCTGTGTGAGCACATGAGATGCAGAGCAATGCTGGTAATCTCTCTAATCTGAGAAACCAATGTATGAAGGTCATTCAGACGGAACATTGGGAAGTTTGAGACAGAACAAAAGTGAATCAGCAGAATATTATTTGTTTGGCCATCCTTCATAAATAACACCATCTCACAGTGAAACGGATCCAAAGTATTTTCTAGAATATTATTTAAGGTATTCAAGTCAGGATACTGTGACTGAGGGGAGGAAAAAAGACAGGCTTTTAGTACCTGGCCTGAACCTGAGAGGAAAATATCTCCTGCTCGCAATGACTTAGGCCAATTTTAAGCTGTAAAATATTCCTCCCACATCCCCAAAGCAGTGGTTGCTTTCAGGAAGCTACTACGGCTTAAGTTCACTTTAGTGTTTACACTGTAAACCGCCTTTCCAAGAAAGACGAGCTTCGTTATTCCTGACCAGGGTGTCGGATTTCCCCACATGATCCTGACGAGAGAAAGAAACCTCAACAAGAAGAGGCAAGACTGAAAATAACCAAAGTTCTCAGCTTGAGTAAGGAATAAAAGAGGGGTGCAAAGGTTATATTCAAGGTTTCTTTAGAGAGAAACAAAGCAAGGGAGACTTCCTTCTCTTTTGTCACAAATACAGAAGTCAGCAGAGCAACACTAAGTGCTTCCTCTTAACTCAATGTTTACCACCAAATGAATGTCAACTCCGGAAACTCAGACAAAAGAGCACATTCAGAAAAGAAAAGCAAGCAAGGAGATGATCCAACCATAAACTGATGATAACTTGAAACTGCATTTCTATAAATAGCACAAAAAAAAAAAATCATTCAGTCAAAAAGCAATTATCCCCCCTCTCATGAATGGACACTTTGACCAGAAAACCAGCTCTCACATTCCCACCGGGATCCCTGTGCCTCCTTGGTTAATTGGCACTGCGTTGCACTCCGTGTCCCGTCATTTTCAGGGATTTCTCCCTTTTTGTTGTGCATGACAAGTCAACTCGAACCGCTTTGCATTCTCAAACCTGCTTACGTAACTGGATCAGTTCTCGCACAGACTCTGTTTCTCATCCTGTTTGCTTTCCTCCTTATCCCTTTCTCTCCGTTTCCACTCGCCCTGCTCAGTGTGTACGCCTCCACCTGCCTGCTTGCCATTTGGAAGCTGTCAGAGAAACCTTAGTACAGGCCATTTCTGTGACTCAACTCAGATTTGATTCAGAAGCGAAATTTTTTTTTTTTTTTACCGTACCAACAGAAAAACATTACACTGCTTCAATTCTTTCTTTCAGTCAAAGACAAAGTAAACATTTAACAAACAGCATCAACAATATAATTGAAGTGCTTTTTAATTTAGGCTATTTTTAACTTATACAGATAGGAAAATGAGCACATGCAAACTCAATAAAAATGCAAAAACTTACATTTCCTTCATGGCTGCGGCTATGTATAGTGATCCTCTCTCTCAGCTGTCACCATTCCTCTGTACTGAATGCCTTTATGCACACACGGGTCACAAGAAGTGGAGCTGACAGCACAGCCCGCCCCTTGGCTAAAGACAATTAAATCCAAAGTAGAGATTGGACACAGCCGTACTGTGACAGTCAACCCAGGTACCAACGTAGGAGACTGTAAATTTCCACTACTCCCTACCCTCAAACATATAAACACACACACACACATACGCACACACGTACACACAGTGCAGAGTGGTGGTGTGGAGGCTGGGTGAGTGAATGTCTCACAAACAGACACACACACACACACACACACACACACACACACACACACACACACACAAACACTTCTTATTCATGTTGAAGACACAGAGGACATTTCAGAGGAGAAGAAGGGCTGAGCTGCTTCTTTACTGTGGGTGGGCTTTGATTTATGATCTGCTGTAGAAAAAGAAAAAAAAGAGGATGCCCTTAGAGTTTGGGTATTTTCTGCATATTCTAACAAACAGAAACAGAAACACAAAACTTTCATATCAAACCCTTCCTTTACGAGGCACAGTTATAGCAATGCCAGTTTTTTTTTTCTTCTTTATCCGTGCTCTTGCGACATGTGTTATCTAGGAAATATAAACAAGGACTGTATCAACTTATAACAAAGCCTAATACGGCAATGTGTCCTCTCTGTTTGTCCATGGTTACTGCTCAGAGAGTTCACAATGGTTGTCTAAAGGCTGCTGACATGTAGCAGTCAGTTAACAACTGAAAGATTCCTCTGCAGGCAAGGTTAAGCAGGCGGCAAAAAATCAGCAGAAATGAAAGCTTAAACACCTCCAAGTCAGTATGTGCCCAAGTCATGGCGTTACATTGTAGAGGAAACGTATTTACCGCCTTTGAGCTTTTCCGTTTTTTGGGGGGTTTTTTCTCTTTAGTGCTTCGGATGATCAAGCAAGATTAAAATCAGAAAACATGAGCAAACACAAAATGTGGTTTTCAAATTATGACTATTTGGCAACAACAACAAAAACTTGTTTATACATAATCTCTTTGTGATTTAGCAAATTGTTTTGGAAAGCTCAGGAAAACTTTACAAGTCCATCCAGGCCTGAATGTTGCCCGACCTGGAGCAGTGAAATACCTGCTGAGCAGAACTTGTCTTACACCGTGAAATAGGATGAAGATCTTAAGATGCAACACATCATGTGAGGAGCTGTAAGAAATCCAAGGACACATGGAAAATAAAAAGCCCTTGACATCTATCAATCTGGAGAGGGTTACAAGACCATTTTTAAGGCAGCGACGGTACACAAACAAAAAAAACTTGGAACAGAACCGCTGCCGCCAAGGTTTATGGGACTATTGCTTCTCCATACAGAACCAGGTTGGTCTGAATATATTTATTGCTTTAGTAAATTAAATCATTTTGAAACATTAAAATTATAATTCTTCTCAAAGGCTCAAGCTTCATAGGCTGGCCGCTGGGAACTATTTGTTACACACCTCCAGCTGAAAAAAATCCAACAAGCCTTGAGGGCTTTACCTGCTGGGGGCGCGGATTTGGGTTACCTGCCTGCCAATCATACGATGAACACACGAGACCAAACAGAGGCCGGAGAAGTAGGTTAAGATTCCACCACTCATCATCGCATATAAGCCTGTAAATGTCTTACTTCATTAGACCTACTTCCCAAAGGTGAACAAAACAAACGTTTATCTCTGTATTTATCACTTCTGGTTGTGAAACTACATCTGGAAAAACACAACCAATGCTACTTATGTATTTCCTCCACATCATGGTCTGAAGTCTGAACACACTAAAAACGGTCACAGCAGATATTTCAAAAGGATCAAACACATTCAAGGACTGCTGTCTTATCAGGTATAAACACAGAGAAGCCTGGTTCAAAGGCCAAACCTGCGCTTTTTTTTTTTTTTTTTTTTTATTGCTGAAACGTTTACTCAGGCTGGGCTTACTGAAAGGTTAAAACATGTTAGTCTTTCAGCGGAAGTCTGACAGAAATGAAAATAAGGGTCCAGTGAAAGACAACAGAACTGTTGCCATCAAAAAACGCACATCCGCCTGCAGCCACAGCAATGTACAGATCCGGTTGGAATGTCACACAGCAATGGTTCAAAGACATTTTAAAACGTTAAGCAGTGTTTAAAGTTATTTTTCATATTCTAAATTATACCCCACTGCTCATATGATGCTTCATAGTTTGTATATGAGACAGGGCAAGAATCGAAGAACACAAATATGAGGAGAAAATAAATCCTTTTTTTATTAAAATGAGTCAAATTAAAATCATTCAGACACACAAGGTGACACATAAACTTTCATATTCATTTTGAAGTGAAGACATTGCACAAGTGAATGGAAGCATTTACTTAGATCATTTGCATGGTGGGCCCACACTCTTCAGATCCACAATCATGTTCTGCCTTCCTTACAATGTAAACCTGCATTTTAACACTGTTAACAGTGTTTTTATGAAGCAGCCAACCAATTGCCTGGAGTTTATGTGGTTTCACCCACAGAGAACAAAAGACATGTCAGCACGGCAACTGAATACTGACGTTAGGGAGAAACAGGAAAGTGACTGGGAGGCAAAAAAATGCAGGTTCAAGCACACTGTGCTTGTTTGCGCAACAAATCTTGAATCTAAAGTAGTTGGGCAATGCATGAAAGTTTATTTAACTTACAACAAGTTAGAATAGCAGGTAGATCAACAAAAAAAACAACCTTACATGATGAGGAAATTTATAGTAATTTCCAAAGACAAATGTGCGGTCCGCTTAGCCTCTGCTTCACAAAGCTACATCATTTTAGCAAAGTATTTGATTCTTGTTTACATAAGTAAGTTTTTGTTTCTCACCCTAAAATTCGACACTAATCCCAATTGAAACATTCAAGCATCATAAAAATGATTCAGTGTTTTATGTTGCGACATAAAACAGACATCCATTAAGCCATCACAGTTTGTGAATCACTTTCACACGGCTTACTGCTTCATGACTACAGGTGATTTTGTGTTGTGGAAACATAGCAACGTGCTTTTTCCTGCATACACCACCTTGAGCGCTTTTAGGACGTAGGAGACACTAAGTAATCTTTGACCTAGGACCAATGCATGCTAAGAGTATTCTCACCCCACATTTTTGAAAACTTAATATAAATTCAGCAACTATGTTAAATTTCTTTCTGAACTCAGCAGAAACATCTATCGTATCCATTTGGGAGTGAATGTTTGCAGAAATGTCAACAGTATTGTAGGCACAAATCTTTAAGTTTCTCTCTGGGTAAGTTAACTTCTTAAATCACCTTATTACTAGTTAGACAACATCTGTATAATTTGTGTCACCAGACAGGTCAGGAATAAAGCTGAAGAAAACCTTAAAAAGTATTGAAAACCAATGACTTACTTTATAATGAACATTTGTGGGTTTTAACATAAACAAAGATCCAAGGACAATGAACAAAGCCGACTACTGTTGCTGCTTCAAGTCATGTGACTAGGACAAAACTTTTCACTTGACCCATGCAGGAAGGATCCAGGGTTACCTACTTTCCTGAATTCTGATGCTTTAATGACCTTCTCTTATTTTGTACAATAAATCGTAAAAGAAACAAAAATATCCAAGGAGTCAGGTACGCTTATTTCTCAACCAATGGTGGATTTACCAGGTCGAAGTCTTTGGTGATCAAACAGACACATTCAACATTGTGGACAATGTTCAAAAGCAAGAAACTTAATTTATGTTTATTGCAACAAAAAAAGTGGAGATTTACAATTTACTAAAGCTGGCACCTGCCCTATAAAGGCCAAAAAACACTGATTCCTTTTAACGTCTTCACATAATCAAAAAGCTCTAAGGGATTACTTTAAGTTTATCCCCAGTTCTGTTTGTTTAAACAATATTATAAAGAGAAACTCCAAATCCAAACAGTCCACTTATAAAGAGTCTATTATGTGTGAAACCAGACAGAATGTCGACCCAGCAGTGTCTCAGAGACACAAAAGCTCTGATTATTAGGTAAACATTAGAATGGAAGTTTATGAACTAAAATTAAAGAAAGAAACTGTTAGGAGTCTACTTAGAGCCTGAGCCTATTAAAGAAGGTCATAGTGTAACTCACCAAATCCCATGTACTCTGAGTCACTCTGTATGTGTCTCAACAAGATTTCTACTGGAAACTTTTGATTGAGTTTCTTCAACTCAATAATTCCCTAAAATGAATTTTTGTGGTGAGTACATGTTGCGTAAATGTAATTCATGTAAAACTTTTCCAAAAGTCTTGCAAATAGACATTGGTTCAAGGGTTTTAATTTTAGTGTACCAAAATCAGACCAAAGTTAACATTGTACCTTTCATCCTCAGCAGATCAAGTTAAAGGTTGTATCTGTAGATTGTTCAGCAGTCCTCCTTTTTGTTTACATCTGAAGAGTTCGAGACCAGAGGTTGACTTGGACAGATTTAACTCGTCTGTTCTTAGAGGTCTGTCTAAGGGCAGGACAGTCACATGGTGACTCTGTAATCCTGTCTCACATGCAGACGCCGTTGTTATCTCTTCAGAGCTGACGATGTTCGATGCCAAACATGCTGGTAAGCATGAGATCAAACCATCCACAAACACTGAAGAAGGAGGGAAAACAAAGGGTGGCTGATGCAGTAAAAATGTATCAGATCCGCATCTGATGGACACAACTTTTAAAGGAATCCGGAAGATCCCAGAATGTCGTGTTTCTGTGACGTAATGTAGGTTATCTTTACTAAGCTTTGTCAGAGAACCAGCTGTCTTGGACAAAGCTGACTAATGCGACCACTGCTCGCTTGCTCGTCTTTGCCCTGGCTGCTAATGCTCAAGAGAGCATGTAAGGCTTAATCCCATATTACCGTGGCTATGTTAAGTGTAAGGCACTGACAGTGACACTTCCAAAGCAGAACCTAGAGGAAAGCAGAGACATAAACAGCATACCAGATTAATAAACATGAGCTTGAGTCAGGGTTAAAGAAACCTCAGGGTGCTGAAAGGATGCAGCAGTAATATGATGGAACCCTCTCTTTTTATTAAAATACTGTTACATCTTCACAGGGTGAAAAACATACACTATAACATTTCCATGAATGTTAGTGTTGAATTTAATCTTTTCAGGTAGAATTTGTGGGTTGCTGTGTTGTTTAAATTGATTATGACTATTATTAAACTTCAACTTTAAAAATGAGGCAAAATGAAGTAAAAGTAGAATTTACAAAACAAAATATGTTCTTTTAAGTTGTGCATCACCTGAATAAAATCCTGAAACAGGATTTTTAAAAATATATATCATATATTTATTTAAACAACAATAGAGATGATGCCAAAATGACATTATTTGCAGCAATTCTCTCCAAAAAGTGATATTGTATATTTTATTTGACATTTGTCTTGCACAATTTTCTTACATGGATTCAAATTTTTGGGACAAATAAAATACAATTTATAACTTAATTCTACCTACATTAAATCAGCAATTATTAATGCTCCACCTATGGTTAGAGAGCTCAGATAACTCTCACACAACAGGCTTTCTAGATTTTTAGAACTATTTTTTATTGTGAAGTTAATATTTTTCCTAACTTGTGGTCCCCATTAACTATTAGGCGAAACAAAAATAGCTACATCTGGAAAAACTGAAAACAAATCTGTATTCTGCATATATGTACATAGATCCACTGTATTCTTGCAGCAGAGCTCATGTTATCAACTTTCTGTCTGGCCTCATGTAGTCATTTCCATCTGCTCTGGTATCTTATGAACGCTACGTGTGAGCTGCATAAAGAGGGTCACTGAGATGAACATGTTGTTGTGCAGGAGAACAGATGGTGTGAATGACACAACTCTGCATGATGTGTGCACGTCATCAGGGTACTATATGTGGTCGGGAGACTAAAACCAAGTGAGACGGAAGAAACTTATGGAAAAAAAAAATCAATGGAAAGAAAAAGCTCTCCTAGATGGAAACTAAAATGAAAAAAGCATTCAACTTAGCAAGTAAGAAAATACGCGTTTGCTCCGTAACTGCTCAAGGACATGATTTTTTTCCCCCCTTAGACTGTATCACGTTTGCAAGTAAAAACATAGGTTGAAAAGCAGAGTTCTCGGACAATACCAAATAATGAATTGTGCTATCAGCTCTGGTTTGGTTTTGTTTAGTGGAATGGATGATTAAAGAAACAAAGCATATTGGCAGTTTAACAATTCATTGGTTTGAGTAAGCAGTACATCGCTGTGCTGCTTACTCTTCATCAAGCAGGACGCCCAAACTGATCGTTCAGGTGATTAGGAAGGTTGAGGTCAGGACAACAAGCAGGTTATTTCATTGCTTCCATCACTGAATTCTGGAGGTAGCCTCTGATAAGATCTCTGATAAGACCACCTCTTTGGGAGTTTAGTCTTTAAGTGTGGAGTCATTACATACTTAAAGGGTTGAAGAATCTCATCTTAGTGCAACTCTGTATTGACATTCCCTTCAGTAATGACAAGCCTTGTTTTTCCAATGAGGTATTGGGGGGGATTTGGAAAGTTTTCCACAGATAAAACCCACATCCTCAACTCTGCTGCATGATCCACAGTAAAACACGTGTTTTCCTTGCAACTGCTGCCCTATTTCAGAGGAATCAAACAGACTTTCCAACTGTGCAAGATTTATTGCCTTGAAACATTGTTACAAAAAGAAAAAGTGGAACAAATACAAATACAAATCCTTACTTTTCATATTAAGAATTCTATCTTTAACTAATACTCTTCCCTCTGAAGTTTACTGTAGTTAGTCACAGGGTTGTGACTCAAAGCCAAGAGATCATTCCCTTTGTTTTCTTCTTAAGGTAATGTATTAGACGCACTACAGGGGAGATAAATACGGGCCATTGTTCTCCATGAAGAAAAGGCATTTAAAAAGAAAATTACTGCTTGGATTAACATTGTATTTCAAAACACAACGGGCCATTAAGAACACATCTTCTTTTGTCTATGGTGAGAGGATACACATACCATCATTACTGTTTTAAATTGTCTGTGAAGTTAAACCTTTACACATCACTGTGTTGTGGATAATACAATTACAAAGGGCAAAAAGGGGGATTTGATTAATCGCCTGTCAGAGTACTGGTTTTGGTGCCGTGCTGACTATGGGATCAGAGTCATGTTAACGGAAAGCATAGTGTCATCTGGATGAGCTGGCAAAAGAAAGAAAAACAGACTACCCCAGAGCACTGCTCTTAAGTACAGCCCTGCCTTCAGCTCAGTCTCAGTTTAGCATATTAGTAATGCTAATATGTTAATCAAGACAACCCAGCTAAATATCACTACAGGGCATTTGACCTTACGTAAAGATGAGCTGATGACAGGGTTAGAGGTTAAGCTTCAAATACCACTAAAGTCATAAGGATTATATTAATTAGGGTTGAGAGGAGTCAGTCATTCAACCAGCACTCAAATGCTCTTCATTAGGGCCACAAGGGCATACATTAGACTACTTATTCAAGAGTGAATATGCAGTGGTAAATATCCTGTGATTCCTGAAGGTAATCACGGGATATTAATATCCCGTGATTACCTTCAGGAATTTAACATCAAATCCGTAAATCATGACAAAAACATAGTTTCATCACCACATCTTAAACTATCAGTTTTATCATTTTGGAAAAATTGATGCCTGGCCTGCTACTTAAAAAAACTGTAGAATATTTATCTACTTATGTGTTGAAGCACTGGATTTTACAGGACAGGTATGTATAGCTTTTACAGTAAAGTGTTGTTAATTCATATACCTTATGTATAGCCGCTCCAAATAATAGTGTAGCAGCATAAATGGTACGCTGCCACTTTAAGGCCAATTTCGGCTGCTGCATATAAGCAAGCCTTCACCTGTCATGAGGCTGCTTGCGTCGTGACGTCAACTCCATCTGCTTCCTTTGTTTGCACCGTTCTGGGTAAGCGTGGGTGTTTTGTTGTCGGCTTTAATAGTAGTTATTAAAGCTAACTGGTCTATCTGCTTAGCCTCCTTTGCTGCACCTCCAATATCTGGACCGATCTGTCTGTTCATTTGTTTGCTGACAGGAAGGTAAGGGCTTAGCGTGCCTAGGCAACATCCACCCCATGTAAACAAAATCTTCACATAGCATTTTCTTAAGGTTGTACTGCATCTTGTATTAATTTGCTCCATTATTTTTAGCCTTCTGATGAGTCTCTAATCAGCAATGCATCTGGAGTGACACTCGCTGCTGTTTTGCCTACCTATAAAATGTTTTAAAAGACTAACCTGAACTTTCCCTGCTGCCGGGAGCATTGATGGCACTACAAATGGGATAAAGTGCAATATTGTAGTGCTTTTGTGTCACTGTTAAACTCGTATTTCATTTTTTTTTTTGTCTTTCTTTTAGGGACCGAGGCTTCTGTGGTGGCAGTGGTGACCCCTGGTGGCGGTGTCTTGTGTGTTTTGTTGGAGCATCTTTTTCTTTGCTGTGTTTTTGTACTGTCCAGGGTGGTCCCTTTTTCTTCACTGGATATTGCCCCCTTCCCTCACTACTTGCCCTATTGATAAGCCTCGGTTTTATTTGAAATGTTAACATTTTATTACAATAAATCTTGTCAAATGCATTCACTGTTTTAACCATTCAATTTCAGGTTACTAGCAATTAAAAAAAAAACAAAAAAAAACATTGAAGTTTAATTTTTTGTAGAACTTTCTGAATCTCTTATTTCCAGCAGAACTTACCTGTATCCTTATTGCATTGCATTTTCCTGGAGTTATTCCAGGTGGTGGTGTTGGTCATTGTAACCTTTAATGTTCTATATTTGTGTTCATAATAAAAATGAAATCCACCCCAGGTTGCCACAAGAGGATGGGTGCATTCTGGCTACATTCAAGTTGTAGAAACATCTTGATCAGTGAAAACATCTTAATTTTAAGCTTCATGGCAAATTCTTAGTCATTACATTTAGGGCTGAAACGATTCCTCGAATGATTCGAGTACCTCGATTACTAAAATTCCTCGAGGAAAATTTACCTGCCTCGAAGCTTCGTTAATTTGTGTTTTATTAGTTAGCGCACCGTGTTCCGGCCGGGACTTCATTTGCGTTGCGCGGAGCTCTCACTTCCGCCTCTGAGTTGTTGACAAAAGCTAAGTCTCAGCGGCATAAAGTCCAATCTTCAAGATTGGCCCGTGGGGATTTTATTGATTGATGATAATGCCCGACTTTTTATCGTTTTTTGGGGAACCAATAAGCATCCTTAAAATGACTGGGGGAATGCCTGGAGTACGGCAGCATTTCTCCTCCGGGGCTGCTGGTTGAAAGCGAACGGCGGGAAGAGCGCTGAGGTGAGCGGATAGCCTGAACAGGGCGGGCGGCTGAGTAGCTGATGCTTACCGTGTAAATGTAGCTTTACCGACGAACCGCACAATAAATTTCATATCCCGGTCTGAAGAAACGGGTGGCGGAGCGCATCGTACATGGCTGGTAGATTAGTTTCTGAGTGTGACCAGTGAAGGTGTCGTAAATATCCCGTATTGCTTCCCCCCGTGTTCGTCCCCCGGTCTAACGGTTCGTCAGTCCGCTGGTCTATTTCCTCCCCTCCACCCCATGTTCGTTCATTCGCCCTCTCCTCCCACTCCAGGCGGCATTTCCCGTATTTTCAAACCCAAAGCGTGACAGGTTAGGTGGCAAGGTGAGTTTAATTAATCTATTAAACTCACTGAAGATGAATACATAAACTAAAAGCTGGATTGTAGACATTTTTTATAAGCATATTTGTGAGCCTGCCTCTTTGTTATTAAATTCAATATAATTTCAGATTTTTCTATAACTTTTCTTCTGGTTAACTTAGAAAGTGAGCTATTATTGTTACAGGTTAGTTTTCTAAACTACAAAAAAGCAACTGTTAGGGATGCTCAAATATGAAAAATTGGACTGATATTGATATCTGATAGTAACACCGGTATTATGCCAGATTTACCAATATTTCATTTTATTTATTTTTTTATCCGATTACTCGATTAATCGTAAGAATAATCGATAGATTACTCGATTACTAAAATATTCGTTTACAACAGCCCTAATTACATTAATGTAATTTCTTTTTTTTGTTTTGTTTTGTTTTTACTTTTAATTTTGCAAAAACGTATAACTGGGTATTTGTTTAAGGAACTTAAAGGAAAGAGATTAATGCATTTTGGAATAAGTCTGTAACATAACAAAATGTGGACAAAGTGGTAAACTTTCCGGATGAATTGTGAGTGTATAAAATCCAGGTACACAGGCTCCGACTACAAATATTTATGAAGGAATACATTGAAATCAAGTTTATTTTGCCATTGGGTAGTATGAGAAGAATGGCACTGCAGCAAAATGTTCAATGTGAAATTGCAGAACCATAAGACCATAGTTTGCTTTGAATACTGTTGCATTGAAGGTGCAACAGTATTCCCTATGAGAGAAAATAACACCTTGTATGGCATACTTTGGATGTTTAGGGCTGTTAAAAATTCACACACAAAATAAACTTTAAAACACCATCCTGTTCAAATTATTTTTTACATAGGCAGAATATGTCACTATGTTCTGTACTATTTCTGCAGCTGCTGTTCACACATGCACTTACCAGCGGGCGATTCGGTGCTGAAAATGTGGTCTCGCAGCTGGAACATCTGGGAAGAGTACAGAGAATGCTGCACATGATGTAGAAAGTGTGTGGATATCCCATGCCTAGATGGTTCAAATCAGGGTTATTGATAACACCAGATGCACTGGAATATCTCCACATCTGCAGCAAGCAAATGCAAAACAAAACTTAGGTCAGAGAGATACCAGTATGAAGCGCAAATTTACCTTCCTTCAGTGCCTTAATATAGAGAAAAAAGACAAGAGTACTAAATTCAAAATGAGTGGAAAATACCAAAAAGTATTGGGTCAGCCATCAAATGGTACAATTCAGGTGGCTGCGTAAAATTAGTGTGGTCAATGAATGCAAGGACCAACCAGCACTATGCATTGTTGCGATAGCTCAAGGAACAGTGGGTACTTTTCCGTGAACCCTTTCAAGTTTGCAGCCAGTGCACAAAGCAATGTCCAGTATGAGAGAGTTTGGTGTGGGAGAACAGGCCTGCACATTGTCCTACTTTCAACTCTATAGAGGATCTCTGGGATGAGTTGAACAGCTCCCCTTGTCCAGCATCAGCGTCTGATCTCACAAATGCATTTATGAAAGAAAGCTCAGACATTCCTATAAACACTCCTAAGCTTGGTGGAAAGCCTTCTTAGAAGAGGTACAGCTGTTATAGCTACAAAGGTTCAAGTGACATCATTTTAAAGCCCATGGATTAAGAATGGGAAGTCATTCATCTTTATATGTGTGGGATGCAAACACATAATGTGCAGAACAAATGCATTACTGCTATTTTTTTTATCACTTACAGTAATAAAGGCTACACTTCATGTCTAAAACAACTAAACTGATTTTGTCAGCAATTAGTTTTCACACCTCACGTGGCTCCTCTCAGCCTTGAGGTTTCTTTTGAAGTTGAAGTCTTTCAACATTGACTTTAAAACAGATTCTCCAAGGGAAACTGAACAACATCTAAAGCATAATGTCTGTTTGTCTGAAGCAGGATGCAGCACTCCAGATTTTCCCACCCAAGAGTAAAAACAAAAGTGAGTGGCTTAGCAACAACTATAAAACATTTGGGGAGGAATCTCTGAGTGAAAACTAATTGGATTGCTTATTTCTTATAAGCATTCAGCAGGCACAGGCTGGAAGCCAGCAGTTTTGTTTTCTATAGGATGGCGACAGTGTTGAACTTCACCGTAATTTGTCCTAACAGCTGCTCCGCTGCACTGCTGTGATTTGAGCTCATAACAGGGGGCTCCATTAAGCTGATGTACAGCTTTGTTATTGCCTCCTAGAGTCTTTGGAATGAGCCTGATGGAGGCTACATGGGTGCAAGAGACAAAATCTAGAGCAAATATGCAGGTCAGCATGCATACAGATCTGAGCAAAGACATGCATGCAGTGTCACTTATTTACATCCTATCCTTCATGTTGCAGCGAACTTGTGAAGATTGTGAATGACTGTGAAATGACTCCTTTCAGACAACATTCCCACGAGTCCAGAGTCCTGGCTGGATAAAACCCTGGTTCACAGAACATGGTGAAGTCTTAAATGCAGCCACTCTACTGAGAGGAAGCCCACAAGCTTTGAAAGGCTGCGCTTGAAGATAAAATAAGAAATGCTGCCATCTTCAGGCTGCCAATAGAACTCCTCCCGGAAGGTGACCTATGTTGCATCAAATCTCCTTTATTATTAACAGAAATGCACAAAATTTTGACTTTTTTCTTTGAAACAGAATAGTTATTTTGACTCTGCAAAGAAATGCAAAGACAAATAAATTGCAACTTTAGCATCTAGTTCTTGTTTTTAAAACTGATTAAGTTTATTGCATAATTCTTCCCTGAAAGAACAGTAGAAATAATTAAAAGCCTAAATTTAATGACAGTCATGCTGACAATTGTAAATAAACTTCTAACCAGCATAGTAAGATGAATGTCTAAGAGACTACTAAAAAATTTGATTTAGTCATTTATGAAGCCAAATAATAATGCAAGTTCTAATGCAAGACCTCGAGAAAATATTTTTACAACAGGAGATAACAAAAAAAATAGACAGCACTGTTCACAACTTTTATTTTATTTACTTGCTACACACATAAGGCAAAATGGGTTTGCTGGAAAAATAAGCTCCATGTTCAGCTGAAGCAAAGTGCAAGAGTGGAGTAGAGGGTGATATGTGTAAAGATACCAGAGGGAATCCCACAGTTCGAGCAGTGAGGTGAAGGAGAGCCACAAAATACTTTCAAGTAACCACAAAACACAATTTAATAAAACAGAAGACTAACAGGAAGTTATCTGAACTAGTAAAGGGAGGAAAGATTTTTTTTAACCACATTGTTCTGAAATGTGAGAATTAGAGCAATACATGCTCTCCATGTTGCCTCTTTAAAGCATTAAAATACAATTTCTTGACGTTTTACATGATACACATGAAAAACGTTACATTAAATCTAGCTGCTGCAGATCATTTTAATTTCATGCATGAATAATGCAAAAGTATTCTGTTATTAATATGTCACCCTTCTTCTTCGCAGCCAATCTCAGAGTTTAATGTCAGTACGAACCAGATAACTTTCCTCTTGTTTGGTAAGGACTTCCTTTGAAATGAGTTAACTCCCCAACAACCACCTCCGTTCACATACGGTACAATCTGTGCCATACGCTGTAAATGAAATAGAACCTGTAAACATAAAGATGCATATGTTTTTCTTCTCACCTCACTAAAGATTCCCTCCAAAAACGACCTTAACATTTCTGCACCAGATAGACGAATATGATGAACTCCGCTCAGCAGTCAATATTGATGCTGGAAAGCAGCTCCTCCAGAGACTCCAGCTTCTGATTGGCCTCCTCGATGGCGCTGTACGTCTGCACGTTGCTGGCGATGTGGAAGCGGATGTCATCCACCAGAGGGACAGAGTCCGTCTCCTGTCGCTCCTCCAGCGACGCAGCGTCCTCCTTTATCATCTCGGCAAACTCGTCCTTCTCCACCAGCTGTGGACAGAGATGGCAGGTACACAGGCGTGAATGCATCTGGAGGAGGAACTGGATGTGTCTGACCTGATCATCTAGAGCTGTGCCATAAAGCATCACAGTTCTATTTTTTTTAATATATTTTTCTGTTTTGCCTTAATTAATTTTAGATTCATCATCATTTTATCTTTTTCTCAAAATGACCGTCAGCTACTTCAGACCTCGCTAAATGAATCAAGGAGTAAACATTACAAACCACAGTCAGTAACACCCAGGTTTGAAATCACAGGTAACTGAGCCACGATGAGGGTCACACAAAGACGCCTACCCGCTCAATGATCTTTGCCATGAACTCCGTGCACTGATCCTCCAGCCGAGAAAGACGGAAGAGCTTGGCCGTCTTCCACATGTGCAGGACGTTGTCCTCACAAATCGCCTTGGCGAGCGTCTTCCCGCAGAGACGCTTCAGCCCCGGCAGCAGGTACATGTCAGCCACGCACAGCACGTCAAACACGCTGTCCATCGTCAGCTGGACGGGGAAGAAGAACCGATCAGCGTTAAAGATGAGCGCATTAAAAGAAAAGTGTTGGCAATCCCGCTGAATGGAAAACATCACTGTTGTGGTAATTTAATAAATGATTTTTAAACTTTTCAACATTACATTAATCCACTTCAACAGATAAATGAATTTCCTGAAAAATAAAAATCCTATGTAGAAAATGGCATAACTACACTTAAATTTGTCTGATAATAAAATTGGGTTGATGATTTAAAACGTTTAAACCAGAATAAATGGATCATTCTTTTTCACAGCACTTTAAAAGCTTCCGACTGTATTCACACACACACACACACCTCTGTGTCATCAGTGTAGATGTAATACATGACGTGAATAAAGACTTCATGGGAGATGTTGTGCAGCGTTATCACCGGGGTGCTGGGCTGCGACTGCAGCTGCTGGCCCTCACTGAAGTGGTCCTCCAGTAAGGCCTTAAAATAATCACTGCGCCCGCAGAAAAAAGCCTGAAAACACACATTATGAAAATCTGACATTACCAGAACAATAATTTTAGGGTTTGGATTCACGTTTGTGGGCTTTGAAGTTCCTTACCTTGTGACATAAGAAATCGAAACCCTCCACTCTGAAACAGATATCAGGGTAAGTAGGGAACAGATCAACCCTGTTAAAGGGAAGTTCACCAAATCCAACCTGGGGCAAAAAGAAAGAAGAGTACGTAAGTAGCAGTTGTTCTGTGTTTAGCATCAGGATTTCACTGGGTTTAGCGTCTCACTCTTAGTTCAGTGGGTAGTGCACAGTCTGCCAACTGGGCCATCTCCTCTTGGAGCTGACAGGTGTGAGGCTCAAGGCTAAGAACTTTGACACAGGTTCCAGGCTTGTTGGACACTTCAAAATGACAGGAGAAGAAAAAGAGACCTTTTCAGATTATAATTCATGGTGAACCAAAACAATCAAAGCTCCAGAGGAGAAAAAGAAAGAGATAAATCAGCAATATGAATTATGAACTACACAATGCACATATTAACTACCAGTCTTACCAAATTCATAGACCTGTTTACATTTATTCTCCAGTTCTTCCATAAGGTCTGCCATCTTGCACTGCTTAGCGAGTCGCCTGCAGTCTTCCACCAGACTTATATCAATATCCATTCGTCCTGTAACATTATGAAACAACTAATAAAGTTCACACTTTTTTGTTAGGCATTTTTTTAAATTAGTCTAATTAGAGTTAATTAGGTTGTTTTCTATTTATTTCAGTCTCTATTTTCTTTTGTATTAAAATATAGCATAGATGAAAATAGAAAAAAAAAAAAAAACACTCACCGGTATAAAAATATTGAAGAATTGCTCCAAAGGCTGCAGGATTGATCTAAAATCAAAACAGTTTTTGTTCCAATAAAATAAAGTTTATCACTTGAAGGAGACAAATTTATTTATTTAAGTAAAATTCAAAATTACCAAGGGATGTTTGAGGGTTATAAGGTTCTTTCCTTTCCATTTTGTCTCAAACATTTCGGTGAAGTACTCTGAACGTGCGCTGAGAACACACCGGTGAGCTGCAAACATTTGCCCATGAACCAGGAACTTGACATCACTGTGCTGACCTTGCTCTAACAACCTGAAGGGAAACAGCAGGGATATGTTTTATACTAAACTGTTTTACCTTTGCAAGCGTTAGTAATATATTTGTGTTTTTTTCCCCCCAAAAGCTAAGTTAATACCCTAAAAAAGAGAAAATCTTCACACTTACATGTGTAGGAAGTAGTTAAAATCATTGCGCTGCATGGCACGGACGCTGACGCACTTGTAATCTTTGAGCAGGCGTCTGATTGAGTCGTTCAGGGAGCCATACACACATCTTTCACCATCGAATGTGTTGGCTTCACACTTGGCCCCTGGAAGTAAATCCACATAAAAAAAAACAAAAAAAAACAATCAAAATCTAGAATCCTTCAGCAAACATCCTTTTATTATGAAAATCTCACTTTATCCAGTGAAAATTCAATTTTACCACTAGCCAACAGGTACTGGACCAGCTCCTCGTGGCCACAGAGGCATGCATAGTACCTGCAGGAAAAGCAGCTCTTTTTCTTAGGATACTGTTATGATAATGCTTTGTAGAAAATAGCATTAGAATAACTGCAGGTCTGCAAACAACATACTTACAAAGGTGTGCTGTCCCACTTATCTCTCACATTGAGGTCCACATCCCTTTGTTCAACAAGGTACCTTAAAGAGAACCATAAAGCCTGATCTGTGAACATATTCAGTTTACCATCAGTCCTTATCCTCCGTTTTAAGTGAGGGAGAGGTTTTATTTATAGGCAATAAAACAAAAGAATTTATGAAAAAAATTAATCTGAGACAGACAATACAAGAAATGCAACAAAGTAATGTTTCTTTGCAAGGAAAAAATAATCTAAGTATTTTGTTTGAAATGTCTATTTTTATTTGTACCACTAATCTGAAATTCATTTCTATTAATGTAATTTCTGTATAATTATTATTATCATCATCACCATCATCATTACTATTATTACAAGTAATGGTCACAAAGTTTATATTTTAATGATAGTCTTTTTATATGTTTTACGGTGTGGACTTGGAGAAGGATTTACTATTCAGTTGTATGCCATTTTGTTTATTTTGTCTGGGTTCTTTTAACATGATCAAAAATAAAGTATTTTCCAAACGACAGTAAAGTAGTACTAAATCCATATTTCACTCTTATTTTACCCATAAAGTAAAATTACATCAGCAATAGTGACTTAGCTGTGCACGTTGTTAGTATTCATCTGATGGGTGAAAGTGTCTTTCTAGTTATTTATAAAGCACCTTAAAATAACCGAAGGTCCACAAAGTGCTGTACTTGTACACAATATCAAGAAATCGATACGTTAACCACAGTTGAAATAGACAAATTAAGATAGTTTAATTAGAGTAGAACGTGCAAAAGGCTTGAGCAAATAAATGTTTTAAGACAAAAAGCGAAAATGTATCTTATAGAAAAAGACTTAATGCTGTATATCGCTGCAAAATACAGCAAGCAATATTAAAGATTTTAATGTTAAATATTGCACACAAAAACTCTGACCTACAAACGTTAGCCTGACAAGCTGGGTCATCGGTGCTAATGTTAGCAATCTTCCGCTTCTGGTTCCGAGCAAAAACATCGTTTAACAGCAGTTAGCGGGACAGGACAGGGCTAATTATTTATTTTCTTTTATCGCACATATATGTCAGGTGTCAGCCTGATGAAGCAGATGCTTGTGAAACAATGTTTATGCAAACCAAAACGACGTTAACAGAGCCGCTGTTTACCTGACTCTACAAATGTCGCCCTTTCTGCAACTACTAAACAAGTCGTACACATCCATGGCCGCCTCGGAGTTCTCGGTCCTCTGAAATGCATTGAGACGGCCTGTCTGCCGGTTTGGTGTGGCTGCAGGTGGAGCTCGAAGGACGAAGAGAAAGTTGACAGTGTCTCACACCTTGTTGACAAATCGCCGCTGCAGCCTCTGTGTTTTCGTTAAAGGGGCCAGTCACGTGACTACCAAGCTTACTTCAGTTGACTTACGGAAACGTAGTAACCCGAGAGGCCGAGACAAGAACAAATGTGAGAAGTGTAGTTAATGCTACGGTAATGTTACAAATGATTTCGAAATTTTTGTACCTTTTTATTTAAATACTAACACAGTATTTTTTACAAGAGTTAATTTAACTGACCGAGTTTTTTTTTCTCTGTAATTTGGAAATATTCGAGCTAACTTGTGTAGCTTGAATGCATCACATGTCAATGCGTTGAATCATCCTCAAGATTTAAAAACACAATTGTGCAAAGACAAAAAAGATATAGGTATAAAATATTGGCTATTTATTGTTTAAATATATTTTCCTTTTTTATCTTTATTTTTCTTGCTGTTTTGTGAACAATTACAAATGAACGTGATCGGAACATTATGCTCAGCATTTTGTTTGGTGACTTACAGCAAATGTGTTAACTTCAGCTTGTTTCATGTGGTCAATATAGATGTCCCAGCAAACACATAAATTATTTATATGTTTTACTTACAGTAAAGGAGCATGTTTACAATAATTCATGGTCACTGGCAGCGGGAAGACTGTGTCAAGATTATCAAGAACCTCAGGCGGTCTTAGAGGAACTCAGTCTTGGGAAATATTGGATGTTTCAGCATGACAGTGATCCAAAGTGGTAGTCCTGTCTTAAATCTAATATAAAATTGGAGAAAGGAGCTTATGGTGATGTCAAAGTGATCTGCAACTTCAAACACCTGAAGCTCATCACCAGAGATGAATGGATAAAACTACCAGTGAAAACATTCACAAAGCTAGTCAGTAATAATGAGACATGTTTGGGTGCTGTAATAGTCATGGCTATCATAAAACTTTAAAGACATGACAATTTTTTCCTAAACTTGAATTAAATATATATTTGTATCTTTTGAGAGAGACTAGTTTAATTTAAAAATAAGATTTTTTTTTTGTTTAATAATAAATTTAAATCCAAATCTGCCAGAAGTAAGAATAATTTTGGGATTAACTGTATATTTCAACTTTGCAAGCCCACTTTATGTTTCTAATGCTTTAAATCAAACACCCCGTGATATGTATTTACTTACAGTAAAGGCACTCTGGGAAGTACCACTGTGAAGCCAGTTGAGCATTCTCTAAAAAGCACTGAACTGACAGCAAGCAAACACATAATATAAAAGTAAAAAGTATTTGAATAAAAACAAAAAAAGAATCAGAATAAAATACACTAAATAGCCAAACAAAATCACAAACAATTTGCAAAAACCATTTCAACACATATGTTCTGGCTACATACTAAATGAAACAGTGGTATTTGAAATTTTCTAGTCACTTCGTTCATTCAACTGAGGCAAGTTTCTTTTTCAGATAGGAGATTTGAAGCTGAAGCTTTTCTCGCTGCAGCAGGAGGATTTCTTTCTGCAAGCTCATCACTTCATCCTGCAAACTCCCTTAGAACAGAGAATACAGGGAAAACATCACTGTGATTAAAAAGTTGTGTTTTTATTTTTGCTTTTAAGTTCAAATGCATTTACTATTTTTACTGGTTTTTATTATCACTTATACTATTAAGTCAAAGTTACCAAATGTATAATCCGTTTTATTTACTTTAATTTCTGGGTTAGTCGTGATCAGAAAATATGAAAAATATGATCAGCATAGTGACAGTGAAGTCCTGTCAGATCTGACCGAACACAAAGGCATGCCGTAGCACTGCAAAAAAATAAAAATAAAAAATAGGAGCTTGTTAGGCCGCTCATTTAGTTCCTGGAAAGGCTGCGTGGAAGGACTGGCAGTCTCCCAGCAATGTAAAAAAAAAAAACCACATCACATTTCTGATTAGTTTTCTTTGTTCATTTCTACGTAATAACCTGCGGCAGCAAGTTGATTGACAACTACACCTTCACAACAAGCTGAATCAATCAGCAGACATAAGCGCCTGGTATGAAAGGTATGAAAGGCCCCACTTCAGTAAAGAAGAGATACAGAGCAAAAAAAAACAATATGCAGATTTTTACTGCAGTGCAAAAAAATTAAAAGTTTTTTGACAGACGAATAGTTCTTATTATGAGCAATGTCCTGTTGTTCTGCTCAACTTTTATTTTCTTTGCAACATTTTGTGCCCAAAATAATCTGTTTCTTTTATGAAAGGTTTTCAAACAAGATAAGGTCTGATTCCCTGAGACTTTCAATTCTTTGATAAATCATGTTCTTTTGACTGAAATCATTCAAACATGGACCTAATCCAAACTAATGTTTTTTATCTGTTTCATTGAGGGTGTCCTATTCAAGAAGTACAAGAAATAACTTTGAGTTTATAGCATATAATGTGTTTTTATTGCCCTCTCATTTTCTCTGTAGTCTTTAAGTTAAGTAAGGCAAAAGTATTTCCTTTAATAAATACTTTCGCTTTAGGATATAGTTTTTGCTTAATCTTTGAATTTTTAATATACAAATGCAGAACCTGAAGGAACTGGCTTTTACAATCACTTTGGACCTGTGGCGTTACCTCCAGTCCTCACAGGTCAGTGTTTCGTGTCTATTAAATTTAATGGTTAATTTATATCCATTACATGTCATCACGTTCTGCAGGGAAATGTGAACAACCTATTTGGTGTGTAGAAGTGGGGAAACAACTAAAAATGCAGCACAGCTGCACTCATTTGGACAATGTGATAACACAATGATCTACATCTATCCTCAAACTAATTAATGCAACAGCAACTTTTAACTGAACACATCACAAATCTAAATATTTTCCAAGTTAAAAGACACTCCCAAATTCCATACATATTTGAACTGCAGCCTCGCCCTCAAGCACAACTGCAGAAGTTCAGAAGAAGCAATCATTAAGTAAATATTCATTTAGCTTCAGTGACCTTCCTTTTAACACTTAGTAGTCATAATAAATTACAATTGAATTGTTACCTGTTGCAGCTCTGCTAACTGATCCCGTAGCGTTTCCACGTCTTGCCAGCCAGAAAGGAGACGCACTGATCAATTCGACCTCAACCGGATAACGATCGCTGACTCTGAGCGCCTAGTGGAGCATGTTTGCACTAAGTCAGGGAAATATTTAAAAGGAAAACTTTTTTCCTTTTAAATATTTCCTTATTTAAAAGCTCTTGCTTTTAAATAAGGAAATATTCTTGCTTTTAAATAAGGAAAAGCTTATTTAAACTCGCCATATCTCACCATTTTATCTGTCAGGTTAAACTCTTTCTGGAAACTAAAGGCCTTGGCAGAGTTTGGCACTATGGTTGCCAGCAGATCATCTCCATACACAACAATCCTGCATAAGAAACAAGGTTTCTTAATTGAGCTTGGGTATTGAAGCTTGTGTTCCAAAGGCACAATGCCTGTCATAAGCTCTGTAAAAATAAACCTTGCCTGTCGTAGGTGTGATTATTTGTTGTCACTGAAGTTGTATCCACATCATCAGCAATTAGCCAGTGGAAATTTATGTCACTGCGTATTCGAATGTTTTGCATTTGCTTGTCGGTGACAGAGGCACCGTCTGCTCTGAAATCCCCCAGGATCATTACGTTCTAGAAAGAAAGGGAAATAAAAGTAAATAAAACCATTTCTTGCAGAGCTCTATGAATTATTAATGCCCTCTGAAATTTACATTTTATCATATTACAAACACAAATTTCAGTGTGCTTATTGGTTGCGTTTGGTGATAGATCAATCCAAAGTAGTGTATTGTGAGGTGGAAGAAAAAGTGAGAGACGCAACACAGAGATGAAAAGTGTGGAATGCGATGCTGATCAACCACCTCTGCCCTGATGACTTCACAGAATTTGACACATCAGTACCATCCCATGGAGGATTTTGGTTTAAGGTTCTTGTCCTGGTGGAAGGCAAACATCTGATTTGTCTTAAAAGCTTTTGCTGCCTCCGCCTCTTGTTTGTTTTCAGATTTGCCCTGGTTTGGTTCCATCCACTTTTGTATCAACTCAAACCATCTGCCCTGTTCATGTTAAAGGAACAACTGACCTCACCTGTTTGACCTGTTCACAAAACAAATGGAAAAGAGATCCAAGACCTGCCGCTAAGTGTTTTGTGGAAGGGGTTATGGTGTTATTACCTCACCTTACGTTATCTTTGACATGTCTGCTGCATCACTTTGTCTTCATTACAGTCTTAGTTAACTAATTTATACTGAGGTTAAATTACATGTGGATTCTGATTAGGTTTCTTGAGTTTTACAGCTTTGTGCTACTTTGTCTGATATTATTACATCATAGAATCCCCAAAAGGTTTGTGGCTCACTGATGTGAGGTAAATCTCACATCAGTTAGCAGCACTGATAACGCCGTGATACGGCACAGTTTGTGTCAAATGAGCTCAAATTCTTACATCAGTTTTCCATTTGTCTCTGACCATCAGGAAGACATCATACAGCTCATCCAGTTCTTTCTCTGAGTCCTGAGGTGTGGCACGAACTGGGATCAGCGCCAAATCCTTCAGCACTGCAACAAATACGTAACATTCATGAAACTGCACATGTGTGGCAGGAGAGAGCACAAACCTGACAAACTTGCTATTTCTCCCTTCTACTTATACGTCAAAGTAAATCTCCTTTATTCAAACAGGAGAGACAGACGCGGACATGCAGCCATGACTCAGACAAGCAGCAGACTCCACTAAATCTTGGAACTCTGACAACGCTGCCTGTTTGTGTTAAAAGACGAGCTGCAGAAGCTGACCAGTGTTGTGAGGTTTGAAGTAGAGAACGTAAGGCTCCCTTGCGAACGCGTCCACATCGTTCTCCTGATTGTCTTCATACTGATAGGAGTCAATCAGATCCACCATGTCATCCCTGAAAGTTGAATAAATATGTCTCGTTTAAACAGCTCTGTGTTGCGGCGCTGAGACAGTCGACACGGCGACGGCGTTTACCTGTAGAGAAACATAAACTGCTCCTTGTATCTGGTCCTTCCCAGGCGGGCGCTGAGCTGCAGGGCGTAGTGGTGGGACGTGTTCACCCTGAGACACTCTCAAAGGACGGCCGGTTATTTTTCTACTCTCAAAGGCTTGAAGTGAGTTTGGCTTAAAGGGCAAAATAAAAACATACAGTCACCTGTTCAGTTCTGCCAGGAACAGCTTGATGGAGGCCCCACTCACATCCACCACCTCCAGAATAACTATGATGTCATATCGAGACACGATCTATAAAAGGCAAAGGCTTCTGTTACAATACAGGATCTACAGTGGAATAAAACGCACCCAGGCTCTGACTAATGTGTGACATTGATGGTTTCTATTTATTTATTTCTTTGAAGGTCTTCATAAAGCATCGAAACACTATCACTTAATTAGTTTGAAGAATTTTCATTTTCAGATTTAAAACTACTCCTGGCTGCTCTCCAAAAATGACAAGATTTAAAAGGCTCTTTGTAAATATAATTGTGATTATGTGATGAGTTGATCACAGGGTCCCTGCTGCCTGATAAAACACATGGAGCTTCTGAAAGTAGCCATGTCTGATTTTTGTTTTTACCTTAACAAGAGTTGACAGGACATCTGGGTCTGAGACTTTAGTCACTCCAAACCTCTGTGCGTTGAATGAAGCAATCTTCATGCCTGACAAGAGATGGGGAAACAGTTTTCTAAAACATACATTTAAAATTATGCTTTTTGAATCCCTAACTTGAATTACCTCTGATAATGTACACACACTATATAAATGTCTTCTCCTCAGCAGCAGGTAGTACTGGTATCCAGCATTAATTTGTATCCAATCCCATGAGAAACCTATGTCTCTACCGTTTTTTTTTTCCAAAGGTAAACAGATGATTGGTTTGTCGCCATCACGGGGACAAGAGGGATCATTTGTACAGAGCTAGTACGTTTTGACAGCAAGTGGTCAGACAGGTTATATTGTTCAGTTGATGGTGATTAGGCTTGGTTAAATTCAAAGTCACTGTGCAAAGAAGAAATGTTAAAAAAGAAAGTAACCTCACCTTCCATCTTAAAATCTTCTCAGTGCTGCTAAACTAAGTCTAGACAAGACAGTAAATGTCAGTTCACACAACTTCACATTTGGCATTAGAGTACTTTGACCAAATCATCACCACCATGCTTCCTCACTGGTATTGCATTAACCCCATCTGTGTGGCATATAGAAAACTGATAAAACCTCAGTTTTTATAGAGGTGCTTTCTCTTCCTTTTGCCAACTGAATCAGCTGTATTTGACTAATATTACTTGGTTACGACTTCCTACTTAAATACTGTGCAAACAGGAGGCTGCGCTGCAGCTTTTCATTTTTTAACAACACACAGTGCTGTCGAGCAGCCTTTGCCCCTTTACATATTTATTTTGTTTTTCTTTTCCATTTCACTCAAATGTTTCAGATTATCAAATTATGATATATTATATTTTATTATATTTTATAATATATTTTTTAAATTACTTATAGATAACCCAAGTAACTACAAAAGTTGGTTTTGGAATGATGGTTTTTATTTTTTATTTTATTTTATTTTTATTTTTTTAAAAGCTGTCTAAATCAACCTTTGTAAAAATCGAATAGCTGTTTGTTAAATCATAAATTTCCTCTGATTGACCACATGATAGATTGATCTTTACTAAAGAGAAGTAAGATATTATTTGAAGAGCTCTGACCAGATCTCAAAACCCGTCACATTAAAAAACTCGCCCTGAATTAAAAAAAAACAACAACAACAAAACAGATGAAAATTAAAGTCGTTGAGATCCTTTGGTCTGAAGACGATTACAAAGATGCTTCTAAAGCTTTTGGGGTTTTTTGAACCGTAATGAGAGCCGTTATCCACAAATAGAGAAACACCAAACAGTGGTGAGCACTCAGTGGATCGGTTGGCTGAATGTGACCTTTTGAAACATTCTAGTGTGACACAAGAAATCACAGAAGCTGCCACATCCGCAATGTCATGAATGCATCTAATTACTGCCTTGCGCAATTGATGATTTGCTCCTTGTTTCTGAGTTGCAATGATTCTTTCCATATTTTTAATGTAGTTTGCCTTCTGCACATGCAAACTGGAATCTTACATAAGAACCAGTCAAATTACCTCAAACAACACCTGGCCTTCAAATTCTAGACAATGGCCGTGCAGAAAATCATCCCAAGGCCACATTCCATTCACTCATAATCCACGTTAAGAAAAGACACAAAGCCTGGGCTCAACAGCCATAGAGTGGAGCTAAATGCTTTTATTTTGAAAGATAAACAAATGGAAGTATAAGAATTGAGAAACAACAAAAAATGCTGCCCGACTGCCATGGCGGGAACACATAAACAAAGGGGATCTGACACAGAGCAACAGAACATATGGACGTATAGTGAGGGAGATAATAACACGATGTGCGATAATAAGTACCTGAGAGCAGGGGGGAGGAGAGCAGGAAGCAAAACTTGCTGAGAAAAACAATCACAAACTGTAACAAGAACAAAGATCTACAATGAACTGTTTCACAAAACAGGTCAAAACCACAAACTTCATCACATTTTGGGAGAAATTGTGTGCAAGATCAACATAAAGTAGTGCATATGAAGGGGAAGGAAAATACAATGTAGTTTTAAGACTTGTTTATACTATTGTTCTTAAAGAAGTGCCTGCATTTTTGTCAGTACTTTGTAGAACCGGTATCTGCAAGTCTTTTGAGATATCAGTCTATCAACTTTCCTCATCTAGAAACTAAAATTGTTGTCCACTCCATTCTTGCAAAACAACTCGAGATTATCTTCAATTACTTAACCCTGCTTTAGTTTTCTCCACAACTTTATCCATGACTTGTTGTTGCTGTGTACTTTTGTCCTCAGGAAGCTGTTTTTCAGCAAAGTTCTCCAACTAACCTCTGAGGCCTTTATTCGCACATGCATGTATGCTGACGTTAGGATTCACACTAAGTAATCCTAATAACGAACTTGGAGAGTTCTGCCTCCAGGACTCTCTGAGTTAGTGGATTTTATTTAGGGGTATCAGAATACACGACGGAAAACGTATCTGATGCATGTTGAGATTCGATATTATAACTAAGTATTTTGTAAAGAAAACACCAAACAAATCTATAGTGAAGAGAAAAAGCTTGAAGATGTTAAGATGCCAGAATTCCTAACAGGTTTTGGGTGGCGTGCGTGTGGGCTTCATTTTGTTTCATTTAAGCAAACTGAAAGGTGTGTCTGAAAGACGATGTGGCTCTGTGTCTTTTATCTCCGAACCATAACTGGATTTGTTGACAGGGATACGTCAAGAACAGAAACACGACCTGCTATCAAATTCTCTTTTTGTTCAAAAGAAAGATGTTAGATGATTTTTTTACTCCAATATTATTTAATCAGACTTTCCACCGTTTATGCAGTTTGCTGTTCACCAACTGATGTTTATAATAACATAGCCTTCTTCATCTTTGTTCTTCCAACAGATGCTTTCACATGTTCTTATCTTTACAAATCTTAACACACCCAGTGCTTGCACCCACAATACACTTCGAATCCATTTAAGATTCTAAAACCAGAACTGATGAGCAAGATTAGATTACAGAGGAACAATTAGAAGGAAACATTTTTACAGCCGGGGTAGGTGGGAGTAAAACAAGTAGCAGGTGTCTGACTGGTAAATCTGCATTCATGCAACTTCACAATCACACCACACCCAGGTCTTTGCTGTATAAAGTTGTGAAAACAGATAAATGTGCACACGAGAGCTCCAGCACCACCTGAACTCAGCACAACTTCCAACAGAAATCTCATCATGAGTGTAAGGATCAAGAAGAACAGGAAATCTGGACTTTATTCCACCTCTGAAGGCTTCACCAGCAAGTCCATGGGATCCAACACAGTTCCCAAATCCAGCACCACAAACAATGTGGTTCCCATTAAACCTGTCACCGTAAACAAGAGCCTCCTTACTCCTCTGAAGATCGACATCGATCCTGAAGTCCAGGCTCTGCGTACCCAGGAGAAGGAGCAAATTAAAGGTCTGAATGATCGCTTCGCATCACACATCAAAAAGGTAAGGGGGAAATTCTGGTAAAAAAAAAATATGTCTCCCATCAAAACCTGTTTACAGATTTTTTAAAAATCAGTTTCACCCTAAAACAAAATCTGCAATCAATGACTGTTCCCTTGGGGGTACGACCATGAGGCTCATTTCTCTTAGCTACTCTTCAAAATGGGAAAGCTGGGAGAACATGTCATCAGTGATGGTTGCAATTAACAATAAAAATAAGTAGCCCTGTTTTTCATTTTTACAAATCTGTAAGAATAACTTAGCCCCAATGTGACTAGTCTTTGAAGGTGTTTTTTTGTTGTTGTTTTTTTTATGCAGCTCTTAATATAAAGTTCCCCTGATGCCGAAACCATTGAAATGCTTAAAGGTTTCATAGCCTTTTTCACAGTTATAGTATTCTGTTCAGAATATATGGTCCAAATACTCAGAAAAATTACTCTTAACATGGGAAACTTCAGCATCATTAATCCGCATGACCATGTTTTATAATAACCTCCAATCCTTGTGGAATGGACGCAACAAAAAATTTTAACAGAACTGACAGATATTTTTTTTTCCACTAACTGCTTGTGTCATCCACTTGAGAGAAGGAGGTGAGTCACATGGCTCTTTCAGAAACTTCACTGCATGCATTGGAGTAATGCAGCTGTGCGCGTTACTTTATAGTCTCCGAACGTACAGTCAGATCATTATCTAAAAGTTTAAAGCAATCTAATAGTAACATTGAAAACTGGAGGTTTGACTCGGAATTACGCAGCGAGGAGGATGGAAGGTGTCCACCGGTTTTCCAAAGATCACCGGTGGATACTGTTGTAGGTGAAGGATGTGTGAAGAACTAATATTACTAGCCTCACAGCGGATATTTTAGAGTTCAAGAACAATCTTCTCAACTGGATGGACCTGCTTTGTGCTTCTGTTCCAGGTCCAACTGCTGGAGCAACAGAACCAGATGCTGGAAACCAAGTGGCAGCTCCTGCAGAGTCAGGCAGCCTCTTCCTCCAGTACTGAGTTCATGTATAAAGCCTTCATCGCCAACCTGCAAAAACAGCTGGAAGGCCTCCACAACGACGGCAAGCGTTTAGAGGCTGAGACGAGTTCCTGGAATGGTGCGCTGGAGAAATTCAGATCAAAGTGGGACATTTTTGTCTGCAAAACAGATTTCAGTTGAAGAGAGGTAAGATCAGCACAAGTTACAAGATATTTGTGGTTGTTTCAGGTATGAAGAAGAGGCCAGCAAGAGGACTGACTCAGAGTTTTGTTTTGTACAACTCAAAAAGGTAAAAAAAAAAAAAAAAAAAATCATGCACATGAAAAAATATGACATTTTTCATTTTTATGTTTGTAAAAATTATAACATTTTTGGAAATTGCGAAACATTTCAAACACATATTACTGACTAAACAGTCGTCGTTTCTTGGGTCACCAGGATGTGGATGCAGCATTCAACTCTAAGGTGGAACTTGAAACCAAGTTGTCAGATCTTACTGAAGAATTCAACTTACTCAAAGCTGTTCATAATGCTGTGCGTAACCTCACTTCTTAACTAATGAAATTTATAGGGATGTGATTTTTACTCGGATTTTGTTTTATTTGTTTGTTTGTCTTTTTTTTTTCAAATAAAAGGAGATGACAGAGCTAATGGGCACCCTGAAGGACACCTCCGTGGTGGTGGAGATGGACAACTCCCGCAGCCTTAACATGGACGAGATTGTGTCTGATGTTAAGGCTCACTATGAGGAAATTGCTGCTCAGAGCCGTGAAGAAACAGAACGTTGGTACAGAACAAAGGTGACAAAGAGGCTTTTTTATTTCATTTTCTTTATGCTTTGGCAAACATTTGAGGAAAATATTAACATAATTTCAGAATCTGTACCACTAAAAATGGGAGTGGGGTGGGGAGATAAAAACTACCTAACTTCAGTACATTTTTCTTTTTCAGTGTGGCATAATTTCTAAATTAGCTTGGAAATTTTTGCTTTTAACAAAATCCACCACAATTATTGACACCCCTGACATCCATCCATCCATTTTCTTACACCCTTGTCCCCAGTGGGGTCAGAAGGGTTGCTGGTGTCTATCTCCAAATAGACATTTCGGGCGAGAGGCAGGGTACACCCTGGACCAGTTCATCACAGACACCCCTAACAATCTCTTTAAAATAAACTTGTGGTTGGAGCATTTTATCAGTGGTTGTAGCATTTCCGGCACTCCACACACTGTGAGCAACTTCACTAAGTGAAGAACAAACATGATGTAGCCAAAAAAGACAGACAATCTGTTAATGTGATCATTTCTGTTTCAACACAAGTTTTGTCCTCTGATGTTAGTTTCTATCTGCTGAGCATACAGAGATATGTGAAGGTCAAATAGACACAGTTAGCACTACATATTTTTCTCTGGAAGTTTTTGCTCTGTTCTAACATACATATACACATTACTTACTGTATGTAGTAGATTAATATGTTTTTTTAAATCAAAATTAAAATAAATGAAAACTGTTATTTAAAACTGTAAATATGTTATTTGTTTGTATGAATATTTTTCTTTTTAGTCCTTAAAAATCCCAAACTTTGGCAAAGTTTATTAGATAGACCTTTTTCCACTGGTGCTATTTATCTGATATGATAATTACTGTTTCCTTCTCTTCAATCTACGGCCCACGGATACCAGATTGACCTGATGACAATCCAAGCAAACCAGTATGGTGATGACCTGCGTTCCACCAAGGTGGAAATAGCAGAAATGAACCGACTGATCGGTCGCCTGCAGCGTGAAATTGATGTTATAAAACCACAGGTGAGGAAGAGAGGACTGCTCTCTGTCTCTGTCTTAAATTTAAGGATCTAACTAATTTAAAAAGTCTGCAAAACCAAACGCTGTCTGTCAGAGCTTTTAACCACCATATAGCCATATAGCATATATGAATATATGGTACAATCATATATGAATATATGAAATCACACTTCTTTGTTTAATATTAATCCTTAAAAATGACTGAAAAACACACGTTTACACCACTTTTCTATCTTGTACAGTGTGACAGCATTCAGAACAGCATTTGTGAGGTGGAATCAAATGGGGAACAAGCTGTGTTGCATGCTAAAAACCGCATCAAGGACTTGGAGAAAGCTTTGATGGAAGCAAAACACGTCATGGCTAAGCAGATCAGAGAATACCAGGAACTTATGAACATCAAGCTGGCCCTGGATATCGAGATTTCCACTTATATGAAATTGATGGAAGGAGAGGAGGACAGGTGAGAGCTGCTAAAAATCTATCCATTTATAATTCATATCAGTGATTTATCTTTCATTTAATTTTGGATCTATTTTTATGTAGGTTTTCTTTGCACAAGATCATAACTAAGCCAGAAATATATACATTTTTTTTGTTGCTTTGTTGCTTAACTTATTATTTAAGAAATTATTCTCATGAAAACATGAACGTCAACATGCTTCCAGTTTTTACCTTAGATTAACGTGTTATGCAATACTGCCCTCTTGTGGCGAAGACATGCACGTCGGCATGTCAAATTATGTTACTTCGTGGGGAAATTTGGGAAATGTCACCAACGATGTGTTATCTTCATTTTTAATAATCGTTATCACAATTTAAAAATAATACAAAGTCCTATACAATACACTTAAACATGTTTATGTGTGTGAACAAATGTAAGAAAACTGTGGAATGATAGCACAATAACACTTGCTAGAGCAAGTCATTTCCCTCTGGACCAGGTAAAGGTTGCAGTTCTGTATGATGTAGGGTGAATTGAGGAATACTGGGACATCAGCTGATTTAGAACAGGATGAGTAAAAATGCATTTAATCTTTAATGCCCTTCATTTGCATACCTGTCTGCTTTTTCATCACCAGATTTGGACAGAAGACTGTGGTTAATATCCGCTCAGCACCAATCAGACATGTGAGCTCAGCGCCCGTCAGACATGTGAGCTCAGCGCCAGTCAGACATGTGAGCTCAGAACCCATCAGAGATGTGAGCTCAGAACCCACTCAAAGTGAGTATGAGGGTATCATAACGTTGATGTACTTTTGAACCATTTTTGACCTCTGAAAACATACTAGTAGACCTCTTATTGGTCCATAATCTGTCTATTTTCTCTTTCTGAAAGAAAAAAATAAAAAAAAAACCAAGTCCCTCGAAGCAGCAGTAAGTTATGTGTGTTTCACCTGTTTCAACATCCTCTTTCCTGGCAGCTAACCATCAGCGGCGGAGATCGGGGCCGATTCTCATCAAAACGATAGAGACCCACGACATCTCATACAACTAAAGCAGAACAGACTGCAGTGCACAGGCCTCCTGGATCCCCAGCCTTTGTATTCCACAGTGATAATAACATCAGTGGAAAGAGTCGTCTGTATTTGCTTGTGTCTCATTGTGTGTCGAAACTCCGATCAACCTTCACAGCCTTGAGAATAGTTCGCCCTGAATTTGCTGTCTAAAATAATGAAAGAATATAAACATGCCCATGATAAGGTCCACTGCCACTGTTTCCTTTTCAATGCTTACTTTGTGTGGAAAACATTAAACGAATTAAAAAAAAAATTTCTGTGTGGTATAGATTGTTATACTTTATTTGCTCAGTTCATCAAAAAGAAAATGAAGCAAACCAACTCAAACGTTCAGTTTTCAGATGTTATTGTTGAATGAAATACATCAAATCACCATATCGACACCATAAATTCTTAATAAAATTAAAGCAAATCATAAGCCCCCAAAATTGACTTCCTTTGAAAGCATCCTCTGGATCTTGGGCTCATCTATACTGGGAACCACAACGAGAGGCTGTTAGTTGATGTCCACCTTGAAACCAGTGGGGCCCCAGTTCACAAACTGGATGATGTACTTGGTTTTGATGTTAGCAATGGCAGAAGTGACATTTTGGGGCACCACATGTACACAGTTTCATCTTTTGTACCATGGAGACACGCATGATTAACTCAACACACCTGTGCTATTGTTCAATCTGAATAATAGGTTAAATACTATGAACACAAGCCTGGCCAGGAAACTACGATTCCCATTCACTTTCTGAAAAAACGCTGTTTTTAAGATTTACTCCTATAAACACTAGAACTAACGAAGTGTGAAAGACCAAACCTCCTTAAGGCCCAAACGTGTAACTTATAAAGCAAGGGACTGGGGTTTCAGATAAGTATTTCAAGTTAATTTTCTTTTACACTAAATCTAGTAACACTAACATTGTTTATAAATGGATTTATTTTTTACAGCTGACAATTTCAACATTATAAGCAAAAAGAGAGAAAAGGTGCGTGTTGAAGTTCTTTGCTTGTAAACTAGCAGCGCATTACTGTCACTTATTGGCTTGGATTGAGGGACAGTAAAAGAACATCCACCAACAAGACAGCTCCAAACTGCGTAGAACGATCCACAGAGAGGGTCATCACGCCTGACCGCCATCCAGGAGGTCTAGGGTCAGGAAAATGGATGTTTAAATCTCTGCAGACTGCACTCATCCTCAATATAATAATGTGTTTATAGACTTTTCAGTAAGTTACTAAAACTTTAGCACCTTTCAAAATAAGAATCACAAATGCTTCAACAAACAAAATAATAAATACACAAAACATTTTTTAATCAAAAGGAGATTAAAAACATATAAGTGTTTATATTTTAACTATCCTAATTGAGAGCCAACTCAAATTCCTTGTTTGTGTGCACACATTTGACAAATAAAGCTGATTCTCATTCTTCTTTAAGTTGAAGTATGACATCATTTCTATTCAAATGAATCCCTCTTTGTTTCCCCCATCCCAAAGTAGTACTAAAACACACTTTTATCTTTTTCTTTTGCGTTTCTTTTAGTCTAAACTCAACTGCTGAATTCGATTCACGCGTTCCGTATCATTTGTCCTTCTTCTCTTCCCTTAGCAACGGAAGGCTAATCACATGATCAGGTGGGGCTGCCGACGCTGTTGTAGTCGACCTGTGAAGAAAAAAATCAACCTGTCAACAGCACGTTCATTCTCGGACACATTTGTGATCATAAATGATCTCCCCCGGTGACTAACGGGTTAGTACGTGTTTATGTGCGAGTTGAAGTTGTTCGTTTTCGTGCCTCTTTGCGCTGTGGAAGAAACAAAAAGCAAAGCAAAGGAATATTAGCCCTGTTATGCTAACATTTTACTGCTGTCTTTATATGATGATGAACGCTACAGTTAGACGCAACACCAAATTGAAAAGGGACAAATGGGTTGTTTTAAAAGTGACTTGGATGCCCAGGTATTGTATGTTGCATTGCTACACGCTAAAAGATACTGTTACCGTGAGGCATGAATAGTGATGGGGAGACAGCTACATTTAGCTAACTGATCTAGTACAATAAAAACCTCTGTCATGCATAGGTGCATGCCTTTTTAAACTTGTATCGTTTTGAATATAAGTTCATTTCAACCCTTATACCTCATTCATAAAGCTGCTGCTATATGATTTTACGGTTGTAATTATCAGGAGACTTTAATTATGTTACATTTGAGACGGTTTTAAATCTGGACGGTGTTTTTTTTTTGTACTTTTATTTAGCAGGGGTGGGTAATTAGCTACGTTTACCTGATTAACTTTTTGAAAAAGTATTGTATTGTACAGTATTGTTTAACTTTTACTCGAGTAATAACATGATAAAGTATAGCTACTCTTAATTGAGTAAAACTTCTGCCCTCAATACCCAATGTGAGTAAATTCCCTTAAGGATTAACATGCTTGCTTTGACCTGAAATGGACATTGAAACATGCATAACAGCAGAGAAGAACAGAGGACCAGTATTTACAGAAATGTAAGAGTAGCACTACTTCATCATATTTTTACTCAAGTAAAAATAAAAAGTTATTCAAGAAATTACTCAAGTAAGAGTAAAAAAAGTGTTCTGTAAAAAGGTTAAGTTCTGAGTATCTGATCTGAACATCTGATTTCATATTTAAACATGTCATCAGACAGACAAGAACTATAAAATTCTGGTCTTTTAATGGGGGGGGTATTATGTAAAATTGACTTTTTACATGCTATGGTATTATTACCTCATTAAAAGCATCCCTGAGTGTTGCTTTGTTTCTTTCACGCATGTTTGAGGAATCCTTGAATCTCATTTGGGGTGCCTAAGAACACTTGCCCTCACAAAGCGCTGCCTATTTTCTCAGAATCTCAGACTGAACTTTTCAGGAAGTCGGCACCTAATATTTTTCACATGTGGGTGTTTCGGTTTGCCGCCTCAGTTTGCTTTGTTTCTCTGCAGCTTCTGGATTTTCTCCGCTAATGTCGTTCTCCTGCTTCAGGTGTTATGGAGCTAACTGAAGGTGGAGTACAAACCCTGTGACATGTTGGCCCAAGCAGAATCATGGCATCTCGGACCTCCTCCTAAACATCACAAGCTCCTAGTGTCGTCATGGCCTCCAGCTATGCACCGCCGTTTGAGGGCACAGGTGAAGTAAAGGAGGGCTTTCTCTGCCCTCTGTGCCTGAAGGACCTCCAGTCTTTCTACCAACTCCAGGGCCACTATGAGGAGGAGCATTCAGGAGACGATCGGCATGTTCGAGGACAGCTCAAGAGTATGTACAGTAGCAGATAATCTTCTTGGTGAAACTGTGTGAGTTAATGGTTTGAACTGATTTCATCTGAATTTGGATCAATTTAGATTCCATATAACTGAATAATAATAAAATACCAGTTCACCTTCAGACAGGCTATATGAAAGAAAAATATAATTTATTGAAGCAAAGTAGTTGTTATGTAAAAACAGCATTCTCTGACAGCAATGCTTTTGAGTCCAGAATAATTCCAGTTGTTTTTGTCTTTGTTTTTGTTCTTTTTTTTCTTTTTTTTTTTTTTTTGCTGTTTTCTATACAACGTGGTGGTAAAATGCTGAAATATGACCCTTTCTGTCCCATTCAGATTGTTTTTTTTTTTCCCCTCTTTTATTGCTATGTATTTAGATTTGGTTCAGAAGGCAAAGAAAGCCAAAGACAAACTGTTGAAGAGGGATGGAGACGACCGACCAGACACCGGCAGTTATGAGTCCTTCTACTACGGTGGGGTCGACCCATACATGTGGGAACCTCAGGAACTGGGTAATACTCTACTTCTGTAACATTTAATAAACATATAAAAGTGCAAGTAAAGCAAAAAACAAAGGGACAATACACAATTGTTTGAATTTGTTACATTTATCAAGGTTTTATGCTTTTATTTTCCCCCACAGGAGCAACTAGAAGTCACCTGGACCTGTTTAAGAAACACCGGGCAGCGCGCATCGATCATTATGTTATTGAAGTCAATAAGCTCATCATTAGACTGGAAAAGGTTTGCCCAATAAATATTGCAAAGTGCATAGTTTTCTTCCTGCTCTTTTCATTTTAATAACGCAACTATTAACTATACAAAATTATGTTTCAGTTGACGGCGTTTGACCGAGCCAACGCAGATGCTGCTAAAATTAGAGGTCTGTTTCTTTAATCCTCCAAAATCATGTCGGCTTTCTGCCAGTCTGAACTTGTGTAGCAAACAAAGGATTTTCCTCCTCTTGTGCAGCCATTGAGAAGTCTGTGGTGTCCTGGGTGAGTGACTCCGATGTCCCCTTCTGTCCCGATTGTGGAAACAAGTTCAACATCCGAAACAGACGCCACCACTGTCGGCTCTGTGGATCCATCATGTGCAGGAGGTGCATGGAGTTCGTTCCCCTGCCTTTGGCCCGTACGTAGCAACACTTTGAAAATCTGAAGTCGTGTCTTGGGTCTGTGCTTTTTGCTAACTTTCTTTACACATTTAAACAGAGAAGCTCATCAATGGCACCCGAGAAGCTCTGTGTGTGCCTGGAAGCCCCAGTCAGTCTCAGTCTCCTCCAGCGGGGGGCGGAGGCAGTGGGATGGGCTCCAGGAGGGGCAGCATCACCAGCTTGAGCAGCGTAGCGTCCATTTTGGAAGAGAAGGATGATGAGAAGATCCGCTGCTGTCACCACTGCATGGACACTCTGCTGAAGAGGCAGCAGAAGTTGGAGGAGAAGGATCACGTTCCAGATATAGTGAAACTGTATGAGGTTGGTGGAACCACTGGAGCGCATCTGATTATCTTTTGAGTTCCTTCCTGTCATTCATCGTTTTCCTTCGAGGCTTCCTGCTCACAGTCCTTGTCTTCCTGTCAGAGGCTGAGAATGTGCATGGAGAAGGTGGAGGAGAAGGCTCCAGAGTATATTCGAATGGCTGAATCCCTCAAGTAAGCCACATTAGAAAGCATTAATAAAAAAAAAATTATAATTTATTTCAAAGAAATGTAGTCTCACTGAATTCTCACCCTATGCAATTATTTGTGTATTTTTTCTTTTACTGCAAAAATTCGGCTTGTAGAAATTCGTTGTAAAGAAATTCATTATGAAGTTTGTCCCAGTCAGAGGAGCAACTCTTAATAGCTACAGTAACCAGCTACCTGTTTGTCACATAATCAAAGTAGCATAATTCAGTTGGCTAAAAGCAGCTGGACTGATTGTTTTGGCTTAAGTCACTAAAAAAAATCACAGCATTTGAAGACAAGTTTTTGATGGTGAATATCTGCAAGCTAAATTTTTGCTGGTAAGTTTAAAGTACAAAAAACTCACAAATTATGGCACAGGATAAACATTCTGTACCATCTACTGATACATTTTCTTCCATACATTTGTGGCTTACCTTTATTCTGACATGATGATAATCTACTTCCTCCTTTCAAAGTGCCGGAGAAACCACATACAACCTGGACACTGCTGGAGGACTGAGGCTGGAAGTGCAGAAATACTACGAACTCATTGATGCTCTAAGGTACCTGCTGTTCGTGACAGAGGGTTTTTACAGCTGAAAGAACTGAGAGATTAAGCTGAATTATTTTCTTCTCAGTAAGAAGATTTTAACACTGGGGACGAAAAGTGAGCCGCAGCCACACCCGAAGGCGCTCCAGCTACAGAGGATGATACGCTACACAGCCACGCTGTTTGTCCAGGTGATACAGGGAGGATTCACACCAGCTGTGTTTAGTAAACACGTGCATTCACACACGGTTACCTAGAACACGTGAATGCACAGTTGAACTGTGATGTGCCTTCAAACGTAGGTCTCTCTTCAGTTGAAGTGAACTCTGGTGCGGTTCAGATGCATATGCGAATGCCAAATGGAACCTCCAAAAGCAGGAAGCAAAGTATAGTGCAGGGCATTCTGGGTAAATGTAGCCTAAATAAACTTGTGTGTCTAGCTTTAGCGGGAGAATTGGCTTGTGGTTTTACGGATGACAAAGGAGAAATCCTAAAAACCCAATTTGTGTTTACATTTCGTGAAGAAGGAAGTTCTTGCTTCACTTTCTCTAGAAAGTGAAGCTACAGTAACCAGCTACCTGTTGTCACACATAATCAAAGTAGCATAATTCAGTTGGCTAAAAGCAGCTGGACTGATTGTTTTGGCTTCAGTCACTAAAAAAATCACTTCACTTTCGAAAGTGAAGTTCTTGCTTCACTGAAGGAAACACTGAAGATGTTTCCTTCAGTGTTTCTTGGTGCAGCCCCAAAGGCAAGGGAAGGAACAGATTTTTCCAAAGGTTTTGTTTGTTTGTTTGTTTTGGTCCCTAATTGAATAGTCTACCAGACAATCGCCATAATGAAGACTCTTTGTGAATGGAAAACATTCACTCATTTTCATTTCATTTTTTTGGCTGTTGTTTTTCCAGGAGAAGCTTTTGGGGCTGATGTCTTTACCCACTAAGGACAAATATGAAGAGCTGAAAGAGAAGAGGAAACAGGACCAAGAGAGACGACTCCAACAAGAGAGACAGGTAAGATTCTCCACCTACACCTTTATTTCCTTTCTCTGAGATAACAAGTCGCTAAATATTAAATATCTCCCTGGACAACAGGCGGCCCAGGAGAGTCTAAAAAGGAGGCAGGAGTATGAGAAAAACCGCCCACCGGCTAATGGAGAGCTGCCGCAGGCCTCTAGAGCCACCCACATGACCAAGGCTGGCGGCTGGCTGCCCTCTGCTGACTCCGCCCACGCTCGCAGCGAGCTGGAAGACCCCCTCTTGCAGCAGATTGAAAACATTCAGTCATTCCTCCGTCAGGCGCGTGAAGCTCAGCGGACAGATGAGGTCGCCATGTTGGAGGAGAACCTGCGTCAGCTGCAGGATGAGTACGACCAGCAGCAGACCAGCATGGCCATCGCTCTCTCCCAAAAACTGGCGCAGGAGGAGAGCTTGCAGCAAGGGGAGCTGCAGCGCCTGGAGGAGAGGGAGAGGGAAGGAAGGGAGCAATGGGGCTCCACTTTCGTCTCCACGCAGCCGTCCTTCACCTGGGAGCCGTCTCTGGATATCAACCCAGCAGGAGATCACCAGGTGGAGTCGGGAGTGGAAACTACGGCAGAGATCCCGACTCTGAAAACCGAGGCCAGTCCATCAGCCGTCAGAGCCCTCTCCTCGCTCACACCTCTAGAGGATTCTCCTCCAAGACTAAGGAGCTTAGGGGGGCACATAACCCCGCCTAGTGGTGAAGGACAGAGCAGCACTTCCCTTAACCCTTTCGAAGCGGAGGACTCCACTCCCATTGAGGAGGATCCATCCAATCCCTTCTTCGAGGACATCAAGAAGGAAGTTTCCAACGGCAAGAAGGAATACAACCCCTTTGAAGAGGACACAGACAGAGAGGACCAACAGGCTGAAACTACACCAAGCAACCCGTTCGGGGAGGACGACGCAGACACAGGCAACCCCTTTATGGACGCCTCTGGGAACTCGCCCGAGGCCTCCACCAACCCCTTCGACGGGGACGTCGACGACGAAGCTCTGCCCGATGTGGACATGATAGAGGAAGAGCTGCTGCTCCAGCAGATCGACAACATCAGGGCGTACATCTTCGATGCCAAACTCAGCGGGCGGCTCGACGAGGTTGAGCTCTTGTCGGAGAACCTCAAAGAGCTACAGCACACTCTGCAGGAGCAGAAGAAGAAGAGGCACTAACACACTCTGGCTCCTATCGCCTGCTATTTACAAAGTTGTCCGAGGCTCGCACACTTTAGGAATGGTCAACCCAGTTTACTGCAGTTTGAATGAAATCTGATCCATCACACGCTAATTAAAAATGTGTACCTAGAGTTACGGTCCCTAATTTTCTAACATATTTTTAGATCATTTAGGGTTGCATAGGGCTGAGCTCAAACCCATGCATGAACTTAAATCACAGAGTAAAAATTAATTTGTACAGGCACACTTACGGAGTTGTAACAATGCAAATACGAACAAAGGAAGACAGCAGAATGTTATTTGAATGAGTTGGATGATGTGGTTTAGTTCTTCAGGTGAAGCTGTGAACAAAGTCCAAAAGTTTTAACTCTGCCTTTGTGCATTTCCAACAGTGCCAAGAACAACACTGGGAGTGAAGGGTTAACTTTTAGGTCTGCAACTGTAAACGTCTTAAAATTAGAATAACTTCTATAGCAGCGAATTAACTAATTGTTGACGTAACCCAATAGGTTTGTATTAAGAGTTAAAGGTGCATTACACCATAGTCATTTTTACGTGTACATGCTAAGAAATTTAAGCTTAGAACTGTTTTTTTTCCTACAATAACAGTGACAGAAATACTTGGACGTTAAAATCTGCACTAATGATTTCTTTCTGTTAATCTAAACTCCAACTGTGTCTGAAAGTTTTGATCAAATGAATCAGATAAACTGCTTTTTATGCACTTCGCTTTGAGAAAAAAAAAATAATAATTTGTGATTCCACCTAAAGCCAACAAAGACAAAAAAAAATTCATGTCCTACTGTGACCCGGCAGGGTGAGGTGAGGTGATGTTTTGTTTCGTTTACGGTGAGCCTCGTGTGTCTGTTTGATGTTGAACTCGTGGCTGGACTCGTCTTCCCGCTCTCCCGGTGCATGTTATCGCTTTAGATCTTCAATCCAGAGTTTATCTGAACAGCTCACTCGTCCTGCGCGAACTTAACACGACGACACTGTTTAGCAAGGAACACTGTAGACGGCCGTTAATAAAGAGTAGGATGCTCAAATCTGCGCGCCTAGAAATGATGATTATAGAAAACTTAAGACACTTGTTAGATGTATGCTAACACTACATGAATGCCAGCAGTATTATGATCCAGGGCTGCTATGTTTGCTCCAACTTGAATTTGTTGTTGTGCTTTCTGTCAGGTTTTCCATTTTCTTTGCGTTTATCTGCTAAACTGTAACATCTGCAGATCATCAGAAACCTGTGGCAGAGATAATTTTGTGACGTTGTGAATTCCTTACATGTATGTTAGCAGTTGATTTTAGTTTTGAGGTAATTGCAACATGCCTGCATTAAAACAAGGAACTGCACAATGATTCACAGCCATCACTTTCGTAAGAGGAAGTTTCTTCAACACAAATAAATTCATCTGTAACAATATTTTGTGATGGGTTTTTTTTTTTTTTTTTGTTCCTGTTTCTAATCTCCTGGTGGGCAAAAAAAATTGCATATGTAATTAATTGGAATGCCACTGGATGGGGTTTATTTCAGAAAAATTAAGTTTCAACATGAAACGGGTATAGACCCATCACAACCCAACCTGTGTGTTTTAAACATTCCTGCCAGTTTTGACCTGCAATAACACAAGATTCATTCTCTTAAAACATAAATCGTTTACAAGCAATAAAAACAGAGAAATATTCAAGCTAACCCAATCATGGGGATTGCAGTTGAAATGAGTGCTCAGTAAATAAGACATCCTCCACTTTGCTGGAAAGTTGAGTGGAAGGTAAAAGTATAGTAGAATAACCTACACAGGAATAATTAAAGCCTTGAGAGAATTGTGATGTAAAGGAAATTCAAGAGTTGGGGGAGATTGGAAAGGTGTGAACTTCAGCTGGAGTCGGAGCTAAATCTCTTTTTGTGGAGTCACACCTGCACCAGAGAAAATGAGAAAAATGGACTGCTGCTGAGTGGTACAAACTCCTCTTTAAACTTAATTTAAAAAGAGAACACTTGCATGCACGAGACTGAGAATTTTTGAGTGTAAAACTTTATCCCAGCAGTAACTCAAACATACATATTAACCTGCACAGAATTTCACATAAATGAGCTATTGAGAGTTGGACGTTAACATCTGCATTGATGAATGTTAAAAGTCTGTGTGAAAATGGTGGAGCAGATCATCGTGTGTCAGTGCGATGCTGCAGCTTCTGGCTGGAGCATATGTCCTTTAATATAGCCATCACAGCCAGATAAATGTCCAGAGGAGATGTAAAAGTGAGCTGCTTGGCCTCTCAGTCCTGTGACTGTGCCATCTTGGCTCTGTATTTGCCCGTCATCTCCTTTGGAAGCGGCTTGGTGCCGGGACACGGCACTTGGCCCGCCACTTCACAGATGCACTCCCTCAGACAGTACTTCTTTGGGCCGAAGTTGGCAGGGTGGGACGCCTGCATCTTGGCTTGAGCTTCAGCATGCAGCACTTCACTACAGAGAAAGGAGAGCAGAACAGCTGCATTAACAGGCTGCCTCAATATGAGTTGGCTTTTTTTTGTCATGTCAGAGCTGAATATTAGCTTTTGTCAAGGCTGATAAACGTGTGCTCTTTGCTTTCCCATTTTAAACAGTAAAGACAAACATAAGATTATCACCCACTTCTCCAAAGCTCTCACGTGATCTATATTAAATCTTCCCTTTAAAATTAGGCTACTGTAATAAAATTTATCTGAAGGCTTTCATCTCATCTTCAGCGCTTGTTCACATCTGTAAATAAATACAAACTCATAGCAATTGCATGAACACCTTTGAGTGCCATAAAACACCATCCATACTTACTCTGATTTACCCAGAATCTTCTTTACATGCTGTGAAATTTGCTTGCAGTCCTTTCCCTCCACATCCACCAGGACCTGTTCACCATCATCTAAACAGAGGCGGAGTCAACCTCAAAGTTAAGACAGCATCTAAAACAATCCTTCACCAACATGAGAAATCTTTCTCTCTCTCTCTCACACACACACACACACCCAGGTAAAACTTCAGGAAGGGCGATGGTGTCATATTCTTGAACATCATTATTTGGACCCACGGGTTCTTGTACTGAATCTGCGGGATGTTGAAGAACACAAACTTCCTGGAAGACATAAAATAAAGAATTAACATCTTAAAACTATGCAGGAACTGATATAAACTGCAATACTCCCGATGGATAAAACTATATGTGACTGCTGCAGTGTAATGTGGCTGTAAACCTAGTGCTTGTGTGATGCTAAGCCGTTAGCTCTGACCTTGCTCCTTCGCCGAGCTCTCCATGTGTGTTGTAATTCACGGTCATGATCTTCACCTTCTTCTTAAAGATGATGTCGCCCTTCTGGAGGTACTCCAGCGTCCTTCTGATCGGATACCTCCCTTTCATAGGCATGTTTACCTATTTACAAATCAATTTTATTTGGAAGTGACAAGAGCACATACGCGGTGCTTGACGCAGTTTGATGACGTTCCACTACGTCAGGTAAACACCACGAGTTGACGGTACTTGTAGTTTTAATAAATTCGCAGTTACATCACTTATTTTCTCCTTTTCTCCTGATTGTCATACATTTTGCCACCGTTCTTCAACTTATGGATTCATCACTGTTCCAACTCACTTGAATCAAAATGCTAAATTGCCTCCTTTAGCATATCAGCAGGTTTTGCACAGGTGTGTTGGAGAAGGTAAGCATCCAAAAGTTGCAGGACAGTGGCATATGACTTGAGTTGCAGACTCCTGGCTTATGAAGACTTTTGCCAAATTAATCATACTTCTGGAACTTTCAGTTAACACATTTTGCTGCAAACTTCAACATACCCAACTGACATTTTCTATGGCTGCCAAACACAAAATCGAATATTAATTTTATTTTATTTTTTACACAAAATCCTGACAAAACCCCCTTTACTCTTATACCTCTAAGTAAAAAGCCAGTGTAAGATTGTTTATACTTTTTTTAATGACTTTTGTTTTACTACATATAACTTCCACAGCTACAACCTCCTTTTGAAAGAATGTGTAAAAAATTGGAAACAACACACCCAGTCAGTCTAGATTAGCTCAATTTATATATTGCAGCTTTAATACTTTTTGTCCATCTAAAATAGGAAGTCTACATGTTTTTTTGTCACTGTGACAAAAAAAAAGCATCTTGAAAATCCAGAAAAAAAAAACAGATCAAAAAAATAACAAATCTCAAACTTCTTCAAAGAACAACATCAGGCCTGTTACATTAAATGAATAGATGTTTATTTTAGTTGAAATAAGAGGCGTTGCTTCAGAGAAGCTAGCCTCCTACTGGAATGCAGAAACAAGAGTTCAGTTGTTAATACATTTGATTTATATCAGTGAGGTAGAAATGTAGGGTTGTAACCATCTTGGGAAATAAATGTTTAAAATTCACCATTCAAACTTTTGGAGACAGAAAAAAGAACAGAGTAGATTCACATAGTATCAAAAAATGTTAACCAAATGATACCACAAAAGAGGATGATCTATGCATCTGGAATAGCTGCTAAAGCCACAACATTTAAATCAATATTTCACATACTGCATTTATTAAAATGTGCTTAAGCAATTTCTTCATGCATGGCAATGCACTATAAAAATGACAACAATGCTCCTTATTAGGGCTCACAGAAAGATTATAAAACCCTGTTTAAAAACAACATGCGCTCATTTTATAATGTCCATTACATGTACAAATGTCGTCATTTCATCACCAGTGCCTTTTTAGAAAGAGTCTTTTCAGGTTTAAAACCAAAACATTACAATTGATGTTCATGAGACACAAACCTGGCTGACTTATGTACATCCCCGTTACCATTCATGTTGCTGTGGATGTTTATTTAAACATATATACAAGAGGGTAAAGCCAATGCATATCTCAATGCTGTCCTCAAGACATGAATGCATTCAAGGCTGGCTTTCCACAGAATCTCATTGTTTTTCAATCAGGGATACCTGCCCAAAAAGTACTTTAAGTACACTTAGTATGCAACAAGCAAATTTGTTCAAAACAAATTAATGTTTTCAAAAAACATACAAAATATACAGCTCTAGTCAGCCCAAATGCAGTGGAACACCACAGAAGCTGAGTAATGTGCAACAAAATACCAATGCAGACATAAAGTGTAGCTTAGCTACACATTAGAACGAGTTTTAAACCCAAAGCTTTTAAATAATCCTCTTTAAAACATTCTCAATTGATTGAAGACAAAGATAGACGTTTGTGTCTACAGAGCTGTAACACTGATGGGACAGAAGGACAAAACATAACTGATTGTCAATAAGGAAAAAAAGTGGAGGAGGTGATTGCACAGATTTTAAAAGCAGTGTACCTTAATAAATGCATCCACATTCAAATACACCAAGAAATGTCCTTTATGGTAATAAAAGACAACAGCACTGCTCAGACCAAGGCCTTCTGCTAGGAAGCTGGTTCAAACACATTTTCTCTTAGAGGACCAGTTTAACTAAAATTAGATTTGAAGATTACATCTCTGTGAGTAGGAAGCTCATTATCAACTCGGCAGGCCTGAGTGATGCAGGATACAAGAGTGTTAATATAAAACAGATGGAGCGGTAATTAAAGAAGAAGAGACGAAGAAAGGAAGGAAGCTGGCAAAAAAAAAAAAAAAACTAGGGATGCACTGATATGAACATATGAGCTAACATCAAAATTCCTTTCAACGCCTTGGAAAAAAAACAGCCACACCGCTGACTTCACCAGAGCTTCTCTGCTTCAGGTAAACTCATCGCAATCCTGCGCTGCATCGCCATCACTGTCACAAACACAGTTCCTCCCCTCCTCCTCCAGAAACAAATGGCAACAAGATGAAAATAAATCTTGTTGCCATTTGTTTTTTTTTTTGTTTTGTTTTTAATCAGATCAATGCTGATCAAATTACTAATGTTGGCAGATACCGATGATAGCACCTGAAAAAATCCCAAAACAATTGCTGGGAATGTGAAGATTAGTGTACATTTCGATCTCATATTCAAATGATCAAAGCATAATTGTACTTATACTGCAATGATGGAAAAAGAATGAGAATAATTAAAGGAATAAGGGTTAATCATAACAGCTACAATTTTTCTCAGTGTACAGCAATAATATCACTTTATTTTCTGTTTTTCTAATATTATGCTGCCCGAGTGTCTCCTAGGAGTTACCGTGGTGATAGATCCAGGTCAGAAGTGAATTAGCTTCATCTTAAACTGAACCTGAAACTAAATTTACCTTGATAAACCTGCTTCATAGTTCAGGCCAACGGTATGAACATGGCTGATCTGGGTGTAAGTGTCGTAAAATAAACAAAACAAGTTAAAAGGCCTCCATTTAGATTATACGTAACAATTGTGAGGCTTGTTAATTAGCTTTTGTTAAAATACTTGGACAAAAACATCAAAGAAATAAAAAAAACAAACATACAAAGCCAGTTTATATGTATTTTGATGTGAAAGTGATATGAAATTTCTTGGCTATTAGAGACGTCTGTGTTTGAGTCTGAAACCTTTGCCACAAACATGAAACGTACCGACTGCAGAAAAAACCAAAACAATATGATCCTCCAGTAGGTTTACATAATCTGATGTTTACACTTCAGGCTGTGTTTGGTATTTTATTTGACGTTTTGGGATCGAAGGCTAGTACTCGATATTACATGTATTTGATCAACATCACAGAATGTAAGGCTTATTTAAACATTTGACAATGAGGATCAAAGTGCTCAATGAAATGTGAAGAAAATATTAAAAGAGACAGTCGAGAAGTTACAGCTGACTGATTTTTTTTTTTCCCCATGTAGTTATGAGCGACTCACAGCATGAAGTGCAGAAAACATTCCTGGTCATCCTGGTTTTCCAATGCCATGTTACGCCAAATCCGGCAAGTCATGTTAGAAAACAAAGATTTGTAGTTCACCTACAGCCCTCTAGAGACCATGTACCTGAAAAATGAGATTTACAAACTTAACTGACACTTTTTAGGTCCTTGGTGTGTTGTCATTCTGTCGAGTCCGAGTCCTGGCTGTTGTACTCCGCCGTCTCCATCTTGAGGATGTAGGGAATGATGCTGTCAATAGAGACGTTGCCTATCAAGCCAGTGAAGAAGAGTTCCTCTGTGATACTTGAGTTCATTAGACGAAGGGCAGGCAGACGTGTCAGGATGCGCGTTAGTCTGAGGGGAAAAAAGATTATTTTAGTCAGATTTTGTCCAAAATCATCCCTGATGACTTATTTCAGTCAAAAATACCTGAACAATTTCTGCTTATATTCATGAAAGTTTAGGTCAGAACCACATACAAGCATACATACACTACACTTGAAACCATGTCTGAGGTAACATTATTTATTCCCTTATGTTGATGCTCTTATTTTAAAATGGGAGCAATAACAATGACTGTAGTGAGGTTTTTTTTTTTTTTTTTTGACATATTTCTATATTTTATACATCTATTTGAAAGTTAAGGTATGAAGAAGCCAGTCTGGTTCTGCTGAATGATTCTTGTTTGTTCTGAGTGACCAGATTCACTTTTAGTTTGTTTACTCTTGAAATAATTCATGCCATGAATTAATATCATTAACTGACCTGTATGTGTCTTCAGGATATGTTTTTTGCACATAGTCTTGCAGCTCCATGAGGGCTTTCTCTTGGAACTTCTCAACCTGGCCGCTGCTCTCCACACCTGGGTGATCTGATCATCAGGAAAAACAACAAAAAGAAAACAACTGAAATCTATTAAAAAAAAAGAAACTAACCTGATTGTGTAGGTTTTTTATATATATATATATAAAAATATGATTTAAAATAAGTTTCTTGTATTAAAGACAGTTCTCACCAGGACTGAACAACACAATAGCCTTTAGGTAGGCGTATTCGTAGCTGTCGGTCTCCAGCCGGGTCATGCTGTTACAAAACTCCTGGAACTTCCAGATGTGCTCCATCACCTGCTTCACCCTCTCTCCAGAAAGTTTGTCTGAAAAAAAAAGGGAAACTTCTAACATTTCTGTATAGATCCCATGAAACAAATGTAGTCATGGAGTTCAGCAGGGTCCTGGGCTTGGATTTCTAGATTTAATCTTATAATGTAAGACTTTTAATGAGCAAAAAATGAGGTACACGGCTAAGCTTTTTGTATGAAGCCATGTTAAGTTATTGTAAAGTTAGACAATTATGCAGATTTTACAAAAATAAAAGGTCTAAATGACTTGATTTTATACTTTGACATTCAGATAAATTTTAATTTTTTTTTAAAAACTGCCCAAGTAGAAACAAGCTGTCAAATATTTACAGAAATAGGTTTTTGGGGCTTCCTGCTTTCATTTGGAAATTGTCACTAAAACAAAAACATAAACAGAGTGATGCAAGACTTATGCATCTTCACAAGAACCTAAAAAATGTGGAGTGTGGTCCACACGCATCTGGTAGAAATGATTGCATTATCTCTTCAGCATAGTATCAACTTCCAAAGACCCCTGTTACTGACAAACGCATTTAAATAAAGCATGTAGCAGCAGGGAAACATCTATGACATGCAGGACAGCGGGGCCTTTGCAGCTGGGCTGGAGATCAATGTTACAGAAAATATTGCATCTTTCAGGCTTGTCATCACAGACAAACAAACTTCCCCGAATATTAATGTTTTAAGCTGGCTGATAATCAGGGGCACACACTGTCATGTTCATACCTGGGGGACAGGGCACACCACACAACTCAGAGGCTAAGACATGCAATATGTGAGCATTTAGTGCAAGCAACAACAGCTACAATCTAATAAAAATGACATTTCTTTGCTCCCGTTTTCATGTTTGTGTCCTACTGTGAGATGATGACGGGGTCTTTGGTCCATACCGTCCTGGACGCTGCTTTGCAGATGGTTGATGATGGCAGCGAGGATGGTTGACAGGTTCATCACGTGAGCGCACTGAGCAAGACCCAGGATGAACAGCTCGTTCCAGCAAGCTCGCACCAAGCTTGTGTTTGCCTCCTGACTGGGAAATGCATAAACATGTAAGACATACCACAAACAAACAGTAGGTGGCAGCATTGCAACATGACAGGGAAACTTTTGTGGTGCAGATTTCTTTTTCTCCCCCACCCAAGTGCTGAGAAGGCAGGAATGGAGCGTGCCCAGTGCATGGAGAGGAAGAGGAGTCTGGACGCCGACTCACAGATGTAGTGTACATTCAGATACTCGGGCATGGGGCTGGGCATGGTCAGCTGAAGCAAACAGAAACAGGAACAAGAACATTACAACCAGAGTTATATTAAAATAACATAAGAAGTACGGCTGCTTCATTATCTTTGCAGTCGATTATTGTGTTGATTATTTTGACGATTAACTGATTAATCGCATTTTTAAAAATTGGCACATTCTGCAAATTTTTCATTTGTAATACGTTAAAAGATGAACGTAAAAATATTTTCAAAGAAGGGTTTAATATTTTAAGGGCAACATTTATATATTTTTGTACAGTTTTGACTTAAATCCTGCACTGAATATGTTGTTCTTTCAGCAAAAGGTTTCTTTTTTTTTTTTTGGAGTATTTACATTGCAGTTAACAATTAATTGATTACTAAATTAGTTAATGATTATCTCAGTAATCAATTCTTCACGATTGATCAGTTCAGTCCTAATAAAAAGCGAAAAAATCTGTTTTGTTCTGATATATACAATTAACCATTAAGAATCATTTCAAAAACCATGCATATGGTTCGACTCTTGCCTGGTGTCTACATCAGCAAAAAGAAACACGACATTACCAGCCCACAGAAGAAGACATTTGTCATAATCTCAGAGTTTATTAAAGGTTTGCAAGCATCCTCTTTTCCATCTCAGTGGCTTTAGAAGACTCCCTCCACTCACCTTGAAACCAACATGGCTGTCGGTGAGTAGCGGTCCCTCCACCTCGATGATGGGCGTCTCTTGGTCCCGTCCAATCAGCTGGATGGTAGTCCCACTGACACACTGCGACTTCTCAGCCAGGTTCTGTTCTGCCCCTGCTTCAGGTGGGTTGAAGACTTTGGCCAGAGTGTCAAAGGCACTGCATTGAAGTACATACAAACACATGCACACACACACACACACACACACACACACACACACACACACACACACACACACACGCACACACACACACACACATCTTTAACTCAATTAAGAGCATAATCTATAGCAAATAATAAAAAAAAGAGATTTCCCTCATTTTTAAGCTACTAAATCTAATTACAACAAAACCATACAAATATTTCCTGAAGGACCTGAGATGAAGGTGTAGCTGAAATACTTTGAATATGACCAACTGACCGTGTTATCTCGCTTGCAGCCTGCTCCTCCTGCTGGCTGTCGGAGGTATCACCATTGTTCAGGCTCTCTTTCAGGGAGTCGCTCAGGTTGGCAAGCGATGTCACAACATTGGCGAGCGTCCCCAGGTTTCCATGCTCAGAATCCATCTAAAGCAAACACATAATTCTCACATTATGGCATCAACTTCAGTCAAAAGACATTGATGCTGGAAGTTATTCAAAGAAGCAGAGAACAGCGTGAGGCAGCAGAGCACGGCGTATCTTTATGATCAGATGTACCTTGGAGTCTGTTGCCAACAGCAACGTCCCATCAGCCTGAATAACCGGCTGCTGGATATTAACCAGCATTCCCTGGTCCAGCAGGCTGGATCTGTACAACAATACAATGATAACCTGAGTAAATACAAAAAAGCAGTTTTCACATTATGACTTCATTTATTGCAAAGAATCGCTAAGAATATCCAAACCAACGTGGCTTTATGTAAAAAAGTAATTGCATGGAGGATTTGGATTGCTTTTGTTTCCTTAAAAATAGAATGATCTCTTAGGTTATCATTGCCTGGCATTAATAATTGTTTAAACAAGACATAAAAAAAGAGACATTGATAATTAACAAAATACTTGTTTGCAGCGCTATATATGAACAGGTCTCGTTTCTACTGACCTGGAACCATCTGTATCCGTATCAGAGATAAAGGTTGGCGTAGCGATGAGTGGGCTGTTGAGATCCTTGCGGATGTAGATCTTCTGGGTGGAGGCAGCACAGTTGGAGTGTCTTTCTCGGGGAACAACGTCGATGGGTTTCCTCTCACTCTGGACAGCTAAACATTTACACCAAGCAGAATGTTACTATTTTTTTTGAGTAATACAACAGCTACTACTACTACAGATAATAATAATGACACATGACAAGTCAAGAAGAAATTGATCGTCAGATATTTCCAAGGCATAAACAAAGTGAAGACAATTAAAGATCAACAGCAAAGAAAGTTAGTGCTTTTATCAGCAAATTTGGAAAAAAGAGCTGCTGAAAAATGTCTTGGTGGTGCCTTCAAAACTAGGCATTTACTAACCACTCTCTTAGAAAGTATAAGTAAAAAGAAAACAATGTTGTTCAGTCTCCCTTAATCCAACTAATTACATTTGTTTAACTGAAACAATATTTAAGGGCTCAATCTGGACGCAAACTCACAATCAGTTTTCATCCCCATCTTAAGGCATTTTCTCAGCCGGCAGAACTGGCAGCGGTTGCGGTGATGTTTGTTGATGACACAGTCCTGCTTACTGCGACAGCTGTAGGTGAGATTTTTCCTCACACTCCGCTTAAAGAAACCTTTGCATCCCTCACAGCTGACAGCTCCATAGTGACGCCCTGAAAGCGCACAAAAGTGTTTGAGTCCTAGTGCCGACAGAGTGAAGCTGAACAGCCAAAAGGTAGAATACCTGAAGCTTTGTCGCCACACACCACGCAATATTCCACTGGCTGAGATCGACTTAGATCTCCTGACTGTCCCAACAAACGCTCCATTGACACTGGATCTGTGACGATCTGAAGGGAAAAGGCAAAAGCAAACTCATATTTTACAAGTTTCCAATTTAAACGGTCCACATAACGTCAAGGATATATTTAAAAAACAGTAAAAACATTCAAACAAAGGATGCGCCAGCAGATTTCTCAACATTATGGAGCAGGGGGGGATATAGTGGAACAAATGTACCTGTATCCTTCCCGGCATCAGGCTGTCTGCAGCTGTGAAGATGACCTGCTTCGAGTTGTGAGTCTCCGGTGAGGCCAGGATAACCTTGCTCGCCCCTGAGCTGTCAGCCGTTGTCAGGATGAACTGCTGCTTTGAAGCACTGGACGGGTTCATCGCTGTCACAATCTGGATCTTCTGACCCGTCTGCTGGTCGGTTACAATCTGAAGAGTCCAGGGGCAGAAGAGGGAGACAGAAAACGTGTGATTATTAATGCAAAAAAGTAATAAAAGCATAGAGACATGTTACATGCAGTATCTCCATGGTATTGCACTGTTGATTCGATTACCTGTATTTGCTGTGGTGTTGTGGCAGGCTCTGCAGAGATGACCCGAAAGCGCTGGGGAGACTCACCCATCACTGGATCTGATGGAGAGCATGACCCCTAACCCAGTTAAGCACAAATAATTTTTTGTCAGCTAGCAAACACAAATATAGTTCTTAAATCTGGAATCCATAGAAACATTATTTCTGTGGAAGTATTATAAAAAGTATTGTGGAATGTTATGGATTCATAACACTTTATGAATCCATTAAAATAATTTGACTGTGTGATGTGAAACAAAACAAGAAGAAAGCCTTTCTCTGTCCACTGACCTCTGCCTCATGCTCAGAGTCTGATTTCTGCTGAGAGAGCAGAGTCAGGTTGGTCGCCATGATCACGTGGAGTCATTAGTGAGGTCTGAGGAATGCAAGAGACTTTATTCATAAACAGGTTTATTATTTGTTTTATATAATTCAAACTAAACTGGGGTGTGACATATGGGTGTCAAACTAATTAGACTAAATTACACTGGCTATGAGTTCCCCTATAAAAGGTCAAATGTGAAACTGCAGCTGCATTTTGAAAGTTGTAATTCTCAAAAATCAATGTGAGGTTCACAACGCATTTCCATATCTTATTAAGTACAAAAATGTTAATCATTTGCGCCTTTCTGTAATCACATATTTTCATTTTTACACCTTTACATAACCTTTATTAGTCAGCGTTACTTTAAAAGACTCCAGCTGCAGCTGATTAATGTACCTGCAGTAGTCCACCGGGAGGAGCGTGAGGCTTCATGTTGTTTACAGATTGGCTGAACAGTTTGTCCATCAGTAACTTCACTCCAAACACAAAACAGAACAAAATGGAGAATCTGGCGTTTGGCCAATATAACCGCAGACGTTATGATAATTGGTATAATGAAACGTTTTTCTTAATAGGCAGTGGAGTGGGTGACATCTAATATTCTGACTGGAGATGCAAAAAAAAAAAAAATCAGCTTTTCCAAATAAATCTCTGACAGACATTTCCATCCACTCGTGTCAGCTGGATGGCAAAGGTAAAAGGGTCGAGTTCATCCGGTGTTAGCTGCCGCTGCTAGCTTAGATGCATATAAACCTATGGTAGGCTATGGAGCAGCAACTAGCGGGGTTTGCCTCTGAGATTCACAATGCAGGGAGCACAACAAATCAACAGCGTTGTCATTTAGTTAATAATCAGCTAAAGTGTCTGTGCCGACAGCCAGACTGCGCGCAGTTTGTTTCTGTTCATCCCCGGAGGTAAAGCACCCGCAGCCGGACAGGAAGCTAAGCAGCTAGCTGCTGTTTTGTGACCCAGCGCTGCTTCTTCATAGGGCTTTAATGCTTCCAGTCCAGGACTGACACTCACCTCAGAGGGCCGCCGCTCTCAGCTTTAAGGCGCTCGGTTGTTTTATAAAAAATAATAATTATTTTCTTCTGTTAAAGGTCATAGTTCGTGACCCCCGCACCAACAGCGCATTGATGATGATGATGATGATGTTTTTTCCCTCTTCTTCCTCCTCCCTCTCAGTCCGCGTGCCTCAACCCCCCCACTCCAAGCCTTAGCGCGAGCCAGACAGCGTTGACGTCATAATGTCTGGAGACTTGTCAAATTAAGCGTATTAAAAAAAAAAAATAACGAGATAAAAAAACAATTTCAATTTAGGTATTATTTAGCTTTCTTGACAGGTTTCTGCGTGTCATTGTGTGCGTGAATGGTAATGACTGATTTCATTGTAAAGTGGCTCTGAGTGTCTTGATAAGCTCTATATAAATCTAATGACAATTTGATTTTTGTAAAATTAGTGTATTTCACCCTGTCATGTTTTCTGGTTGTGATAAATTATGATTACGTGAGTTACAGTTAATTATAATTTCTGTATGGTTTTGCACATTTTAAAACTCAATCCGTATTCCCTTATGGGTTTAAGGACAATGGCCATAACAAAGCCCTGATGTTACCCCAGTGGAGACACTGTTGTCTAAAAAGGTGTGTGTGACTAAGGCGGCCTATAAAACTAACTGAGTTACACAAGTTCTGTCAGGAGGAATGTGCCAAAACTCTAGTAAACTGTGAGAAGTTTGTGGAAGGAAACCTGAAAGGTTTGACCCACATCATCCAGTTTATAAAACAATCACCGATGCTAACCAAATTTGAAGAAGGTTACAAAACAATTTCTAAAAAATGTTCTTGCTAGGTTTTCTGGTTGGCATTTAGCAAATAGAAATGATTTTTGGTAATTCTAAACAACCTAAAACCAGAGGAATTTGTTCAGATTTAACGTCAAAATGTGTATCTTTATATGTATTTTTAACTGCATTCATCATGATCAAATATGCTCAGTTTTTTTTTTTCTTAGAATTTTGACTTCAGCTTCCCAAATGATTTAAATATTAGATCAGTAAGAAAGAAAAACATTCTGTCTCTTGAAAAACATACCCATGTTTTGTACAGTACATACTTGCTTGGGGCTCCCTTTTGCATAGATTTATGAAATGCATCACAGAATGGAAGCAATCACTCTGTGGTTCTGCTAAAGTGCTAAGGAAGCTCAGGTGACTTTGTTAATGGCTTTTACATCTGCATTGCTGGATCTGGCGTAGTTGATCTTCCTCTTAACAACACTCCATATATGTTCTATGGGAGTTTGGTCAGGTGAGTTTGCTGGAAATATTTGTACTTTGTAATTCTGGGCAGGTGTCAAGTCCTGCTGGAAAATGAACATTTGCATTTCTACAAAGCTTCTCAGTAAGCACTAAAATTGATTACTAGGCTGTTCTAACTTTGGACTGCATAAACACAGTGGACTAAAACCAGCAGACCACATGGCTCCTCTAGTTGCCAGACTGGAAACTTCACTGGAAAATAGAAACTCAACCAGCATGGATTCTAAACTTCTCCACTCTTGCTACAGACAAAGCGTTGTTTGGACCACTGAGCACTGATTCAGTCCCATTTCTCCAAAGTTCCAGTGAAACACTGCTGACCATCATCTAACTGGCTTGCAACAGAGGCAGCCCATATCCTGTAATTGTCTGTCCGGGATGTGACCCTGTGTGTTTTCACAAGCAACTGGAGGTCATTTTGAAAAGTGAGGACATTTTCTGGTCGTCATTTTTTATGTATTTACTTTTTTTTTTTTCAATTGTACGTAGCTCTACCAGTAAGGTTTAGAGAGGTATGATGTGGATTATGTTTTGGACATTTTTAGGAATAAACTTACAGTTTGGGAAAATGTCTGGGTATAAAGTTTGTATTTATTTGTTTTATTTATGTATCAGATGTGTCACAGCTGACATCAACCCATTTTTAGGGTGACATGGTTACAAAGTGTAACCATGTACACATAATGATAACTATTATATTATTATTATAATTATTGTAATTATGTGTTCTTTATGTGCGTAGTGAAAGTTAAAAAGAGATAAGAAGTAAAGCCTTACAGATAGATTTAAGGATAAACATAGATGCTTACTAATTGAATAGAAATTTAAATTTAGACGTTTGTGTCATACAGCAGACATGAACGAGTACTTTTTTCATGAAATGTTGTCTTTCAAAGTTAGAAATCAACCATATGCAGTTTTTACCAATGCAATTTAAGTGAACATCTTTTTTGTCTTATAATGTAAAAAGATTTTGTGTTGAATTTCAAAGAATACAATGCAGTGGGTCCAACAAACCTGCAATGGATGAGTTCCCAAAATACAACCACCACACAGAGGTTAGTTTATTTTTCTAACTGCTTGGCTGTCATTAATTCATAAAAAATAACCACATGGGATGTATCACACTGTGTACAATGGATCCTTAACGAGTTTTTTTTAATTTTTTTATCAACTTTAATGACGTTTAACCAAGGAGTTGACCTTGAAGGATGTTTTGAAACAAGAAAACCTGACAACCAATCTCTATTTATCATACTCAAAAATAGCCAGTAGGTGTCGCACAAAGTTCAGGTGTAAGGATGACAATAGGCGAACGTGAGAGCTTAAGTCACATAACGCTTTATGAGTAATATCCGCATATTTTCTCATCAATCCATTTTTTTTCTTTTCATCTTATCGTCGCTGTTTGATCCGCTTAATTCTAAGTGTTGTCTTTACCGGACTCCAAAAACGACCAGCAAACGTTCTCTGCGGACATTCAGTAAACGTTGGATGGAAGTTTTCTGAACCTTCAGTACATGATGGGATGGATATTAAAATATTATCAAAAACTGGGTTGGTGCGCCTCAGCAGGATATCGGACGCACCATCAATTTGTGGAGGAGAATCACTGAAGCCGTTAAATAAGAGGACCGGGGCACAGATTTGCCATCGGCCGCGCAGCCTGACCTCTTAACAGCAAAAAAAAAAAAAAGCAGTAAAATCTGCTGCGAACCGCTGCCAGATCGACCGCTCCATTTGCGCAACTGCACATCCCCCCAAATCAAAGACAGAAGGCTGCAGCAGAAACGAAAAGCTACCGGAGCTGCCGCAGAGAAAGGTGGAGGAGAGTGCAGCGGACCCAGAGGTGAGGACATGCCGCAAGAGGAATGCGTCTTCACGTGAAGCAACGATAGGAGTGGAGGGGGGTGGCGGGGGTGGAGGAAAGCAGCGAGAAGACAGGGATATTTCTTTTGTTGTTGCTTGCAACACTAGCAGCAGGAGAGAAGGTGATGATGATGGTGATCACGGTCGGAAGGGGATGTTGCAAGCCCAGGTTAGGAAAGCGCGGAAACAGGACGGGCATCTTTCCGTCGCTGTGCGGGATCCTGGCGTGCGCCGCGGTGCTCGCGCTGCTCTTCCTGGACATCATTGAGACGTGGGTCACCTCGATGGGCATGAGCAGGGCGTCGGAGCCGCATGTCGCCATCGTCTCGCCCCAGAGCCTACCCCCCTCCAAACCAGAGGAGTTCCTGCTCATGCCCAGCCCGCTGGTGTGCCAGCGCGCCAAGCCGTACCTCATCGCCATAGTGACCTCAGCACCTGCCAATCAGGGGGCTCGTCAGGCCATCAGAGACACCTGGGGCGGACAGGTGGAGGTGCGGGGCCTGCGGGTCATGACCCTCTTCATGGTGGGCGTGGCCTCTGACCCCGGCCTGGGAAAGCTGCTGATAGAAGAAGCCAGGGAGAAAGGGGACCTGATTCAGGGCCGGTTCTTGGACTCCTACTCCAACCTTACCCTGAAGACCCTGGCCATGCTGGGCTGGGCCCGCAGGTTCTGCCCTCAGGCTCACTTCTTGGCCAAAGTGGACGATGACGTCTTCTTCAATCCCAGCGTTCTTCTGCACTTCCTAAACAAAAGCCGGAACCCTTATGAGCAAGGGGACTTGTACCTGGGTAGAGTCCATCTCCACGTGGCCCCAAACCGAGACCCAGACAGCAAGCACTACCTCCCCTCAGGGGCCTACCCTTTGTCTGTGTTCCCCGACTATTGCAGCGGCACAGCCTACGTCTTTTCTCGCTCTGCATTGCTCAAAGTTGCCCTTGCAGCATCGGCATCGCCTCTGTCCACTCCTTTGCCCCCCGAGGATGTGTTTGTCGGCCTCTGCGCCTATGCTGCTGGAGTGCGGCCCTCACATTGCTCTCTCTTCTCTGGGGGTCCACCTGTGCCATACGGACGCTGCTGCTATCAAGCTATGGTGTCCGTCCACCAAATCACACCCAAGGAGATGCTGGACTACTGGAAAGATGTCCATTCACCCCCCACCTGCTCCTGGCTGAGTCAGCGAGCTTCTCTGGGGATGTGCAAAGTCAGGGCGATGCTGGGCTCAGCCCTGGGCCTGGAGAAATGACCGTGACTGCTATTAGGAGGTTATAGGACTCACTGGCGCTCTGCCTCGCACAACTGTTCTACAAGCTGTGAATCTACCTGCACTGATAGCATTTAGGCTAATTGTCATCATTAGAGCTTTATTTTTATAAGAACGTCAATTTTTTTTTCTTTTCCCCCTCAGAAAACAGGATAATTTCAGGTTTTTTAAGTCTTTGTCTCACAGCATCTAGCTTTGACAACATGCAGCTGAGAAACAAATATAAGCATGCTGCTTATATTGTACAACTGCTCACAATGAATGCACATAGGAGAAATGCTTTCAGACGCCGCCGTCTGAGTCTGATATCAAAACATCAAGACAAGCAGTCTGTTACAAGCTCCTTTAATTTAGAACTTAGTCTAAAAGCCTAAATGCATGTATTCCAAAAAAATAATAGCATTAGATTCAGTTCCATCAAACAACACAAATGAAGCTCCCTGGAAAAATACTCCAAAATAGAACTTTAATTTATAACATTTATTGTATGTATGACATTTAAATGGTGGCACTTAGCAGACTGATAAAAAAAAGTGAGGTTTAAATGATCAGTTCCAGTGACTAAACGTGATTCATCTGATAGGTGTCTCACAAATGAAGAGCGGCACTATACTGTTAACGGTGAAATAATTTCACTAAGGATGCGCTACAATTTTGGTGTGCCTTGTTATAAAAATAAATGTTTATTATGAACTGTAGGATGTATGCATTTCCTGAGTGTTTTTCTTTCTTCTTTTTCTCACTCAGGAAACGTATGAATCAAATTCTGGCGCCAATAAACGATCACATGTGAGATGAAACTGGTCTGCGCATTTTCCTTTCAGTTTCTACAAATCAACAAGATCAAGTAATCCTGAGTTCGGATGGCATCAGTCGAGCTCAGAAAAATCACTAACAGGGTTTTGAAAAGGGCCTTCAGTAGAGAATGTCTTCTAACAGAGGAAACAGATGTGCTGTTCACAAAAACAAAAGTAATGGGGAGAAACAGGATGGGAGAGATACCTTATGTCTGTTTACTACAAGGTCAAATTCTTTGGTGTTTTCCATGAGGTCAGAAGAACACTAAAATCTTAAGAAAACAAAACTAGTATTTGGGGATCACTCAGGCAGGAAAAACGAGTAATGTCTATGCGAAAAATATATCTCTTTCTGATAATTAGGGTCTTTGTGCAAATGTTTAGGAAGGGAGGAATTCTGAGATTCCAGATGTAACTGGCAATGAGAACATCCTGTCTTGAGAGTGACCTTTGCTCTCTCTTTCTCTTTCTCTTTGGTTTTGAATAGGTCTCCCCATCCTATCCAAGTAATTTGAAACTGCTTAGAGGCTTAGGAGAGGACACACCTTCAATGCATATATTAAAATTAGGAATACACCTCTTAATAAAAACCTCCACTTCACAGAAGCAAATCGAATTGCTTTGTTTGCAGGCATGAGCAGTTCCCAAAGGCGCCTTTGCTTTTTCTCTTATTTTTGTATTTTGTTCATTTTTCTACTTTTCTTAAGTAATTAATATCTGTGTTATGGTTTGGACTTCTTGATGGGTTGGGTGTGATGCTGATCTGTTTTTCTACGCATTTGATTGTCTGAATAAAACCCTAGATATGTCTGAAGTTGAATGGCGACTGGTTGTTCTCTGTATGGTTTCCACTGTTGTACATGCAGAACTCTGAATTCGGGAAAATACAGGAAAATAACGAGCAAAGAAGTCTAACATTTTATTCCTCTAATTCAACAGCAGTTGTGGTCAAAAGTTATATAAATAGATACATATTAGTTTGGGCTTTTGTTGATCTATTTCCTCTGCTTCTTTTTCTTGGTTTACTTATTTTTTCCACATAGAGCCAGGTACATGGATTTGGATAGCTTTCCTCCTCTGAAATGAAAGTATTTATCGAGAAAGTTTTCTTCCTTGCATTTACACAGGTTGCATCTCTCAGATTTCAAAGTTTATTTTATCATTTGAACCACTTCAGAGTGATTTAAAAAGAGAACAGAATCCATCCATCCAGTTTCTATACATTCTTGTCCCTAGTGGGGTCAGGAGGCGTGCTGGTACCCATCTCCGGCGAATGTTCCAGGTGAGAGGCAGGGTTCACTCTGGACAGGTCGCCAGTCTGTCGCAACACAGAGACAGACAGGATAAACAACCATGCGCACACACAAACCTAGGAAGAATTTAGAAAAACCAATTAACCTGACAGTCATGCTTTTGGACTTTGGGAGGAAGCCAGAGTACCCGGAGAGAACCCACGCATGCACAGGGAGAACATGCAAACTCCATGCAGAAAGACCCCAGCCCACAAATTGAACCCAGAATCTCCTTGTTGCAAAGCAACAGCTCTACCAACTGCGCCACTGTGCAGCCTAGAAAACAGAATAAACATGCAAAATGTGAAGAAAGTTCTTCTTGGCTCTGTATTCTTCTGGGCATGTTTTTGAGAGAAAGTGGGGCTTTAAAACTTACGAACACAGAGCCTACTGCCACGCATGGTGGTGACGGCATTATGCTGCGATAGTCATTCACTATCTCTTATTTCACTGTAAGGTACATGGAATATGAAAAGAGACAGATGAACACTAAACACATATATATGCATCAATGCTTGAATGTGTCACAGGTGTCAGACAGATAGTCTTTTATGACTAATCATTTGAGCCATGTGGTGAAACCTGTTGGGAGATTGCCAGTCAAAGGCCTTCCAAACTAAAAAGACTTGGAATTCATCACCATAGACAGAAGTTCAAAATGCCAACATAGACATGCAAAAAAACTGTTCAGCCCTTATAAGGTTTTGATTACAAAAGACAAAAAAAGTTTTCAATTTGTCACTGATGAGGGTAGAAATGTTTTTGACATGCAATTTTTTTTTTTTTAGCAAAACTAACAAAAACAGCTATGCTATTTTGATACCGCCTACTTTAGAAGTTTCAAGTCTTTTCTGTTTCCTAACAGATACAAAGTTCTTCTAAATCTTCCAGAGGTGTGAATCATGTTGGACTTACCGGAAGAAGCATACAATTTGATAATTTTCTGTTAAAAATCTAAAGGAAGTTTTAGGTACCGGTTTCATGCTATTTAAACAGAATCCAAAAGGCATTTGTGAATTTAAATGGATTTAGAGCATGATTCCCTTGAATGTTGTTATATTCTTGCATTTATCCCTTTAAATTGTTGTCAAGCAACTCAGCACAACAGTCTACTCATTTTGCTTCTATAAAAATATTAAACAAGTTATCTCAGCAAAAGAACCACAACTGACAAGGTCAAACATGCAGGGAAAGTTTTTATTAGTACTAAAAGAAAAATCTGGGTGACTGCTGCCATCCACCACATGATCACAAACAGGATGTGCTTCAGGCTACAGTCAATAATTAGAGCAGACCAACCGGTGCTCTCATCAATGATTTCATGAACTGTTTCCCAACGGAACCCGGGCCAGATGTTGCACCATGTAGCTGCCCACGACACCAAGAACCTCTGCTTTCGATGTCCTCGCAAACCACTGAGTCGTAAAAACAAAAAGAAGTTTCAACGTGAAGGTCAAAGATCCCACCCACAGAACGTCACTGCGTTTGAGTTGCACAAAGAGTCCTTTTCTATTTTTTGAATCTGTCCAGAGCAGATCTTTTTCCAGACAGTGCTGCTTTCTTCTCCTTCATCCTGTTTCGCTCTTCCTCCAGTTTCATTCTGTCCTCCACAGTTTTTCTGATAACGTCCTGCAAAGGCCAGCAAGCAAACTGGATTATACACACGCTGGAGAACAAGTAGGTGGTTTTACAGACATGAACAACATCTACAAAAAAAGGTGATCACAAAAATTATCCTTTGATAATGAATAAGAAATTGAATATTGTTTGAAGGGTTCTGTTAGATTAAGAGGAATAAGCCTCAGATTAAAATCCCCATACCTCAGCTCCCATATCTAAGGTTGTTGGCTAAGAAACAGATGTGACGGCTTTCGCTAACACAACGCAACACAGAAAAAAGACGACTTAGGACGCATCTAGACATCGCAGCCTTAAAAATATACCCACCTCTTCCTCTTTTTCTACATTTGTTGAATTACAATCACAAACTTCAGTGTCTTTCATTGAGATCAACACGAAGTAGTACATAATTGTGAAGTGGTAGGAAATAAATATTTTATTTATTTCTAATGTCTAAAAATCTGAACCGTGTGGCATGCATTTGTATTCTTCCCCTTTACTCCTGTGTCCCACAATAGAAAGTAGGTGCAACCAGCTGCACTCAGAAGTTGACATGCAGGTCATTTAAATCTAGCTATTCTGGGAAAATCTTAATAAAAACTTTCCACATTGTTACAGACTCCGTTTTCCACTGTTTGACCACTTATGTACATAGGTTAATGTTAAAAGTATAAAATACCAGTAACTGTAAAGGGAGGAGAGAGACAACAGGAGACGGAAGGAACAATGGAACAATATATTGAATGATAGAGGGGTAGACAAAAACATAACAGCCAGAGCTGGAAAGCAATTTCCCTTTCACTTCACAACTATCCACTATTTTGTTGGCCCATCATAAAATCCCGCAGAAATACTTCTTTTTAACTGTGAAAAATGAGGAAATGTTACAGGGCCCACTTTAAGGAACTGCTTACCCTCTGGTCCTCATGGGCCACTTGCCTCTTCCGCCTTTCAATACCAGCAGCAGAACTGCGACCTTTTTTCTTATGTTTCGGAACAAATTTCTCTTTGCCAAGTGGATCAAAGCCCTGAAAGAGAAGACTTATGCTTTTACAAACTGCACATTTTACACCTTCGGTGCAGTAAATCATATCAAGAGATGCATCTGAATAAAAAGTCTACCAACTGACCAGAGCTTCGACTCTGTCTTGATGCCTCTGCTCAAAGGTAGCACGATCAACATAACCCAGCTCTGAGGGGTCCAGAGTAATGAGTTCAGGCTGAATCTTCTCCAGCAGAGCCTTGACCTCCCACTCCTGCCTCTGCTTTGCACTGCGGTATGGATTTGCATCCAGACCATCAAAGTTAGGCTCACCAGCCCCTGAGATTGGAAAAAAGGCAAAAGCACAGTAAACAAACAATGACTTTAGAAATGTTTCTTTAAATAGAACAATATTTCTATTTATATCCAAAATAAATAAACTATGATGCTATTGGTAAAAAATTATTGTTATTTTGTGCTGCAAAAGTGTTTCACGCTCCAAATAATCTAAGAAACAAGTGCAAAGTTTGGCCTTTACATTTTCTTATTGACATTGAAACTTTATACTAGAAAACTGCATACATAAAGGCAAACATCCATTTTTGCTCATAAGAACCCAGGAGCATGAACAATAATGTTTTTGTCGTTTGACCACAGACATTATGCAAAACCCCATTGCAATGCTACCAATACCCTTCTAAAAACAGATTTTAGGTTTCAAATGCTTTCTGGTCAAAAGTTTTAATACTTCATGAGGCCTTCAGGGAATTTGTGCATAAAAGCTCAAACACCGCAGAGGTTATGTTGAACTGAAAGCTACAAAGATGAGCTGACCTGGTACGAGCATGCTGGTGAAACCCTCTCCATGTCCAACTCCGAGGACATCCTCAAAGGGACAAAAGCCAAGTCCCCAAACTGATCCTCGCACCCGGTGAGCCATGTAGGGTTTAGTGACTGGTGTGCTCCAAACATCCCTGTAAACCTGGAGGGAGAGGCTAAAAAAGTTACCTAGATTCACTGGAAGGATTTATAGATTACTTTCTAAAACAAAAGAAAATTCAAGTTCTGAAAACATCCTGCTAAATAATCCTACTCCTCCAACAGGAAACAGAAATATTTAAATCAACTCCACCAACTGTGATAAGAGGAATCCTTAGATATCTAGCAAAAATTATCCCAGGAAATTAATGATTACTGTAACGGTGCAGTTGTGCTGCAACATGTAAAGAGATATATAAACAAAGAAGAGGTGTGTATAATATTGACCAGGTGTGGAACAGAAAGAAAAGCCATACAAAAATTAAAACTTGTGCACCAAATTCTTGTTTTAAGAAATTATTGTAGCAGTTTGGAAAAAAGATTTTAATCCTATAAAAACAGTTACAAAGCATCAATAAAGAAAAAAAACCTTCTCTTGGCTCTGATTGGTTGCTCATAGGAGCTCAAAGGAACAACATTTATTCACAGATCATCTGTCTCTTCTATGCTGTCACAACACAGTGGCGGTTTTGAAAGCATTTCATTTATAAAAATTACACACTGCTGCTTTCCAGACCACTTCTTAAAACGTCACAGTTTCCAACCCACATCAAGATAGTGAAGGCCCATTTCCTTGCACTCAGATCGCTATCTCTGGAGAGCTTTGGAGACAGTCACCTGAACAATGTCCCCTGTGGCTGCAGACAGCAGTCCTCTCTGGCTCAGAGACAAACATGAAGCTCCAGTAGGAAGGAAGTAGGACCTGAGGGGCTTGAAAGCTCTGATGTCAAAGACTTTCATTTTTTTATCCATTCCAGATGTAATCATGTATCTGCCGGAAGACACAAAAAAAAGCCCCGAAAGTCATCATGAAAGGTAGCTCTCTTAAGTAAAGTTACAAAATTACAATGCATATTAACATGCTGATGGTGTAATAAAAAAAATCCAGACAGCACTCGACTGTCATCTTAGTTTTTTTTTTTGTGTGTGTTTTTGCTGAACAATTTTCACATCTGACAAATTGTTGGAGCAATAAAGGCAAAGCAAAAATACTTCTTTTTCTGTCAAGAGAGGTGTCAAATATAAATGATGAAGGAATAAACGCAAGTATTAAACACATAAAGAAGGCATTTAAATGCCATTTCTACCGCAGCTATTGTTACAAGCATTTACAAACTTTTAATTCTAAATTTTTTCGATAAGAAATCAAGCAACTTGCATGTCACTCACGTGCCAGTTTTATCCACAGTGACTGAACGGACGCCACCCTGGTGACAGAGCATTTTGACCAGGGCTTCTTTCTGATTGGGTGACCAAAGCGTAACTGTGCCGTTGGGGTGGCCGAGGTGGATGACAGCGTTGTGAGGGTTCTGGCACATCACATCAAGCCGGCCGGTTTTGGTGCAGATGGCTGCCACCTCCTTTCCAACGGACACATCCAAGTACTGCAGGAAGCCCGTTGCACTCTGCAGGCAAGAATGAACAAACTAGAATAATTTGTGGATAAAGGGGTTCTAACCAATAAAAACATCCATTAGAGACCAATTCTGGGATGATAATAATGGGTAGGGGAGGCATGAGAAAATTAATCTGAAGAATCACCTTAAAGGCAAGGTATTATGTATTTTAAAGAAATATTGTGCCATTTTATAGCACAATCAAGTACCTATGTTAACAATCAGTTTTTTTTTTCATAAAAATGATGTATATGTGTATATCAAGTATGACTTAAAATAAGTTTGACTTCGTAATTTGACACCACTTTAAAAGTTTTAAGGCACTTGGATGTGCCTCAGCATATTTGTTGTGATTTAACGCAACAACACATTTCTAAGCTGAAAGTTGTTGAAATGAGAAAGTTGAAGAGGACATGAATAGGTTTGCAATACGACGCACATTTGGGATGACAAGTAATGTCAAGTATGAGGAATCTACTGCAGGGAAGCTCCACAGTGCATGAATTCACACACTGCATGTTCAGAGAAAACATTTCTCCCTCCACTTGGAACAGGCCATTTGGATTAACATCTGGCCAGACACAGCCCCAAACACAGCGACGCCATAATTACATTTTTGAGCTGCGCTCAACTCTGGCTATCAGAGACAAAGCAGCGAGATTAATATCTTATTACCACTTTTATCACAATCTCAAATCGTGGGACGAGCAAACAAAATTACCAAGACAAAGAAGTTTGGTTGCTCATAAAATAGCACAGCAGGATGTTTTATCACCCAAACTTATCTAATCAGATTGCTCCGAATGCTTGATGCCCGCAAACGACTGTCACTGTGCTTGCATGCACAACACACTGTCCTGCTTCTCTTGTGTGTGGCAGAAAACACCAATCTTGACAAAAGTTAAACAAAAACAGACCGATGTCTTTCATCAAATCAGAATGCCCCTTGTAAACACTGCATTCAAAATCAGTTTTATTCGTCAACTTTGTGGACACAAACAAGAACTTTGACTTTGGTTCTGGCATATGATGCGAGTAGATTGAAATTCAATTATTATATATATATATATATATATATATATATATATATATATATATATATATATATATATATATATAAAAACAAAAACAAAACAAAACAAAAACAAAAAAACAGCGCTATCTTTTTTTATTAACTGGAATTAATTTTTGCTTGCTCTAATTTTTCTGCATGCGTTGCTATGGATACACTCGTTTCTTCTCTAATGTGTATATGAGGTGTATGAGTAGTGCGTACACAAGCATGATTGACAGGGCTACGGCCTTCCTCCTGGCTGATTGGTTGTTTCTGATCAAGGTTTGTACTTCTGCAGATCTCAGAAGAGCTAGATTTTTTTAACAGATTATCTGTCTTATATGATACTGTCACGGCATAATGACAGTTTCAGCAAATATGTCAAAACATATTTTAATAAAAGTTACTCTCTGCTTACCCTATAGCTGGTTCACCATAATTTAGCCAGCCACAAAAACTAAGGCTAGCTAGCAAGGCCACCAATGACGACGGAAAAACGTTTTATATCTGTAAAGGTAAGTTGTGTCTCCACCAGCAAATTTAGAAGCGAGTACACAAGGATGATTGACAAAACTAATACACTCCTCCTGGCTGTGACTGATTGTTTTTGACCGGGTGCTGTGCATTTTTGTAGACTACAATAGTCGCACTGGGAGGAGATAGATTTTTTTTTTCACAGAGTATCTGTCTCATACCATACTGTCATGGCAGTTTTAAGAAACATATTTTGTAAAAACTACGTACTGCACTCGTAAGAAGGGAGAGGGCCGGGTATAATCAACTTTTTTAAGCTTCGTGTTGTAATGTTATTGCACCATACCAAAAGTGTTGCTTTGAATCATTTCATGCATGTTTGATGAAACCTTGAATCTCCCATGGCAGCGATTCGGGTGTGTCTAAACGCTTGTGGATAGGAAGCACTTTTTCTCAGTCCTCATCTGACCTCCCACTCCACAGAGCACCCCTCCCCCACAAAGCGCCACCAGACTACTGTCAGCAGCAATTGGTGCACCTGGTGGAACAGCGTTTGTTAAGCCTATGCAAACTAAAATGCTCCTAAGGGATGTACGGCACTATGGGAAAAGACTGTGGTGATGACGTGCTGAAGGGCTAGTGTACGAAAAGGGTAGGATGTTCCTAAAGAGACTGAGAATTTCAAGGCAACCATTCATCCCTTTTGCTGTCACTTTACTGATGAGGTCTTTGTTTTATACTGTATCACTACATCACTGTTCTGTAATCCCATTTCTCCGATGTCCTTTCATGGTTCATGTGGCTCTGTAACTACCCTCAAGATGGATAAAAGATGTAAAAATGGTGGTTCAACTTCAACCACACCATTTAGTGGTAGAACCAATCAGCTTAAGCCATAAAGAACATGTGCAGATCCATGAAGTACACATTCAAAAGTCAGATGGAGGTTTCTGACCACAAATGCCTGATTTGAGTTAATGAAACTCTTCAGTCAAAATTCGAGGACTCAGATTACTTTTTTCAACATTATATTTAAACTCTGGCTTTGTTTAGATCTTGATTGGGAAACTGTCTTAATGGAATGAAGTGGAAATTTACAGTGTTCCTATACATTTTCTAGAACAAAACTCCATACATTCCCAGGCTGATTTATTTTTTTCATTCTTTTCATTCTAAGCATTCTAATGTGGACAGCCTTATCACTGATTGTTTGTGAGAAAGGGGAGACTGAAAAAGTCATAAATATAGCGACAAAGTGGATAAGTTGAAAACAGTGATTCTTTAGTCCTGATCACAGCTACACTCACATCCTCCAATCAGTCATCAAGTCAGCACATGATTCTTGGTTCCGCCCACTTTGCTGGAATTTTCTGAAATTTGACAGGGTCAGTGCTTAGCTTTCAGAGGGGTGTTAGTTACACTTTAAAGCACAATTTATTTAACTTTGGTGCCTTTATTTTAGTGACAACCTAAATCCTAATGGGTAAATATTTAGGGTGGATGTAGTATACAAAATTCACGTTTTGCATGTTTTTTTTAAAAATAGTTTTTACTTCCAGTTGCGTCTCAAATGCTTCTAAAAACAGTGCTTTAAAAAAATAACACCCCAGTAAGTTAATATTTTTGGTGTCTGCAGAGCTTGGTCAGCTGGTTTTACTGCTGCGTGTGCTGTACAATTGATGCAGGAGGGTCATTGACTATCATCCAGAAACCACTGGCTGCATTTTTGTTGTTTGCACAGAAAGCTCAACTTCTGCTTTTCAAAAATGTAAGGTTGAATAATTGTGCATCTGCTTGCAGCCATTTTCATGTGCAAGTTAAATGTTGAGTTGGGGGGCGTGGCCAGCAGCAGCACATTTGGATTTAAAGTGACAAGGGGCCCTAAAACAGCTCATTCTGAATGGGGCTCAAAATATCTAATATCTAAGAATGATTTTGAGCAAAGAAATTGACATACAAGTTTTGTATAGACTATAGACCATTCATAACCTTTTTGAGGAAGGAAAATAGGCCACCTATAAGATAAAAGTTTGTTCTGGCAAATTAAAACTAAAGTAGGTCAATGTAATATAAACTAACATAAAACCACTAGATTTATGAAGCTTTATTAGACGTTTCCTTTAGAAAATAGAAAAAGGAAAAACAAATCTCCACTGATCCAGACAAGGACCAACATATAAAGCTTGAATAAATGATGGGCAGGAGGTTAAACTCACCGCTGTAGCCAGAAGAAAGTGGTACGGGAGGAACTGCATTCGTAAGACGTCGTTAAACTTACGAATGCAGTGTAGCTCTATCCCGTTAGAGTCGTAGATGTAGAGCCACTTCTTCTGAGCCACAGCAAACATGTGTTCAGTGTGGAGCCACCTAAAGAAACACAGACCAAACTCTGTAAGACTCGGAAACACACAATGTGAATATTTGTGCACAGTGCAAATGTTTTTCTTTTCTTTCTTTAAACTTACTTGACATCATTGACAGACTCCATGACGTTTAGCTCACACATGAGCTGTTTGGACTGCCAGTCTACACAAGCTACATGGCCTCTCCGTCCACCCAGCAGCAGATGGCTGAAGCAAAAACAACACAACACCATGAACAGTGATCAGGACGAAGGAAGCATCATGACTTTCAAATTCCAACATGAAACCAAAAAGCTTTCTGAAAAAAAAAAAGTATGCTAAATTTGATTTTTCAAAACAAAATAAATAAATTCGTATCTTCAAAATCATATCTTCAAGGCTTTCTAAGTCTTTCTAACAGAACACGTTTAACTTCCTGTGAAACCTGACACAGGAAATCCAAACAGCCAGTCTTAAAAACCCCTTACAGCATCAGCAGACATTAACTACATATGAATGTTTGATGAAAGGACCAAATAACAAACAGAAATAAAAATTGCCCTGAAACATAACCACATGCTGTTTATTACTGTACCATTTATTACTGTATGGCTGGTGAAATGGCTGAATTGATACATATGTCTGCATTCTTATTTATAAGATATATAGACATATCTGTTTTATTTCCTTTGTAAATTTTTGCATACAAGCAGAATGTTGACACATAGTGCAAGAAGCACAAGCACCTCACAGGACAGACAACATGGGTGAAAACCACACATTTGTATAATGTTTCTATGCATGAAGTTGTTATTTCTGTTCCTGGGGGAAGGAGTTTTTACGCATCTGTATGTGTGCAAGGGCAGGATGTTGTTAACTGTGAACTATGTAAAGCAGGGCTCACCAACTCCAGTCCTCGAGGGCTACCATCCTGTAACTTTTAGATGCGTCTCTGCTCAAACACACCTGGATCAAATAAACTGCTCGTTTCCAGCCTATTGCAGAGAGGAATGAATGCTGGTGAGGGAATTCAGACATTTTGGAGCAGAGGTGAATCTAAAAGTTGCAGGATGGTAGCCCTTGCGGACTGGAGTTGGTGACCCCTGATGTAAAGGATATGAGCCACTTCATTTTCAGGGCCGTGCTTCTAATTTGAGTCAGAGCCTTGAAATGCTTCCGTCTTCGAATAAAGGACATTTCTGAACAGTTTTATCTGGCCTTTATAAAAGAATTTCCACAAAATTGGACAAGTAGTCCAATCATAATTAATCTTATATGCAAAAAAAAAAAGAAAAAAGAAAAAAAAAATGCATTTTCCAAATATAAATTACATTTGTTTAGCTTTGAGGTGACAAATACAACAAACAAAATTGCAAAGTTGAGCATGCTTGAGCTTTTAAAGCAGGCGTCATCTGTGTCTCATGATTAGTATGGTTGTTAACTAAAAAGATGCTGAGTTGTTTAGTTTAAAATCTCATGGTGGTGACTGTAAGGAAAAAACTGAATAGGAATCATAAATACCTGCAGGCTGACAATTAAAATGTTGTCAGCAGCTCTTTTGTTACTGTACCTGTTCATGTAACATACATCATGTCTCATAAATCATAAGCCCAACAGCGAGTATGCATGTCAATACTCACCGTCCTGTTCTGCTGTAATCCAGGCGATATGGACCGAACTGACACAGTTTTAGATTAAAATGCTGTAAAGAGAGTTAAAAAAAAATAATTAAGAGTTAGCAGAAACCATCCATTTTGCAAATATGGTTTTGGTGCAATAAAATGTATTGTACAATGCATATGGCCTTGAAACAGTTTGATTAAAAAAAAAGAGAATAAATACATTTAAAAAATAAATTGCAAATGGCTTGTTTCCTCATAGTTTTAGGTCAGTTAAGACTGCTCAAATGATTTCAATCTTTCTTCAAATCCAGATATTTAGGTACATCTCCATAAAGTAACCTGGACATGTTGGGTGTCGGCCCATGTATTTCTCACTGCTGACCTAACTGGTGAAACAAATTCGTAGACCACCTTGCTCACGCACTTTTTCAGCTTACTTGACAGATTTTCTATGGGACATAAGTCAGGGGTTTTGGTGGACTGCTCCAAAACACTGACTTTGTCAACCACATGTTACTTTGTAGCACATTTTGGGACTACGCTTAGAGTCGATGTCCAACTTACTGGTTGACATGAGATGGTGCATTAGCATTTCCACTGATGTCCTTCTCTCATGATGCAATTTATTTTGAGAAGTTCACCAGCCCCTGTTGTGGCGAACACGTGTTTTTGGACTTGAAAGCTCTTAACTTTCTCTTTCAAATTCAAGGATGCTCATTAGGACCAACCTCTTCAATTTCTGTTTCTTTGGACCTTAGGTGAGAGCAAGGAACACTTGCTTCTTTGAGAATATTGGAAACCACATGGGTACCTCTAATTAGCGTGAAAGTTGTGAAGAAGCATAAAAAGACATTATATTCTCATACGGCTAAATTTAAATGCATTGCAATCTTAAATCATGTTCATTTCTGAATGTGAAGAAAGTAGAAATTACTCGCTTGTCTTTTTGACATTTAACAAACAGAAATAATGATAATCAGAACTGACCTAAAACAGGAAACATTTAGGTTAATTTAATACCAGACTGTGAGATAAAAAGGTTGTGCTTTTTTTATGCAGAATATGCAAATATCTGGTTTTAAACTGGGTGACTAAAACCAGATACTCGGTTTTGTAGGTGTTTTGTTTGTGTGCAAAAAGTCTCTTTGCCATTGAAGTGTCAAGCTCTCCAGTGCCCCCTAGTGACTCTTCACTGAAATTTATACAGTATATTTTGGCATGATGGCAATTTATTATTTAAAATTTTTACAAATATTTTACCCAATTATTAAACCATTTCCTCTGATTGAATAAAGTTAAACAGTCTTTTCGTAACAAACATAATGGTTTGATGAGTTATGGTATAAAAACAAATTATGGTTATCTACTACAAACTTCTATATGTAAAAAAGAACTTTATTTCTGCAGTGTCTTTAGAGTAATAGTTCATGTAAAACCTTTGTACCTTTGCTCCAGATGTAATGTCCACAGCATCAGCTATATCCTCCTGTGAGATCATGCACGTATCCTCATCTTCATCTCCTTCTAAAAAGCTGACATCAGACAGAGAAATGGTTTAAAGTGAAATGGCTTCATATATATAACATTATTTCTTTTACAAAGTAGTGCATATTTTTTTCCAAGAAAATTACCCTGCGTCTTCTGGCAGCAGGAGGTCAAATTGAGCGGCTTGTTTCTGGGCCATTTCTGAAGCTTCCTCTGAGCGAGTGATGATGTCCTTCAGCTTGTAATGATGCTGAAGAGGCTGAAGCGACACCAGAGAAGTACAGAGATGAGCTACAAAGACAGCCAGCTGCACAATGTGGAAACAGTTTGTGCACAAAGGTGCTTACCTTCTGAATTTCGCCTTTTCTCTTGAATTTCTCCAGCTTGTCTTTCGGGATAGGAGGAGGCCCGGGGAAAGGGTCGGATTTCTGAAAGACAATTCAGATTTATTTACAAAGTTATAAAATTTTGTCTTTATAAATTAAGACAAAATGGGGGGTACAAATATTGCAGAGCCTTTGTTGCTACACCGTTTCAGGATGTTCAGTTAGGCATAATCTTTATAGTAAATTTCAATCAGCAGCTTTTTCCACGATATTTATGGGACAGTTGAGTAATAAACTGATGGCAACAGCCAGTCAGTAACAAGATTATAATAAATTACCTAACTACTTTGCATGTACTAGGGCTGCACAGTATATTGCAAATTGATTATTACTGTAATATTATTGTATGCATTATGCAAATTGCAAAAAAATGCCTGGCTAAGTATTAGCTAATTACCTAAATACCATACACTCAGTCTATGTCTGTAATATACACTTGTTTAACATGACAAAAAAGACAAGAGATGATAAAGAGATTATTAAGAAACTTCAGCAGTTATCGGCTAGAAGCAACTTGTTTAATAAAACCTTGTTGCTGAGATAGAAATGTTACCAAGTCTCTCAGCTTAAATAATCCAGAAGCAGATTTGTAATAACCATTTTAAACTGTTTTTGTCCTTCAAGGGAAGCCCGTTAAACCAATATATAAATAACAAATATGGATAAACAACATATAGAGTAGGACCAGCAGAGATTGTCGACTGTTTTTTTTTTTTAAAGCAAACTTTAGAGATTCGGTTGTTATGGTTTGCATTTATTCTAAGTTGCTAGAAAGAAAAGTACAGGCAATTAGTTGCCTGTCGCAATTAGTTGTGAAGTTAATGAAGGCTAACTTAATAACATAAACCTAATATGCAATAGATTTTAGCCCTGTTAAAAATTATCTGAAGGCATCATTTCAGCCATCTATCATGTCAGTCTGATTTGATTAGAAAAGCAGAATGTTTCCTCCAGAAAATGTTTCTCGTAAACTCCAGTGACATAAAGAAGTCACTTCATTCTAAGAAAATATTAAATACTGACTTATATTCTGCAGGGATGCGGTTGTTTAATCTCAGTTAGTTTTGCATGCTCTCACCCCCGATATGACTTTCTTCCCACCGTCCGGCTGTTCATCTCGCTTCCTTTTCTTTTTTATTCGATTCTGTTGCCTCTTCTGCTGCTCAGGTTGTCCTTCAGTTTTGCTGTCATCTTTCGCTTTGCCTTCTGTCCCCTGCCAGTAACGAACTGGACGCTGGTGGAAATGACCAAAGAGCGGCAGTTTAACAGCATTAACATACAACAACATACAGTTTAAAGCATTCATTTCAACACTGAAACGGGGCCGGCAGGGTCTAATTTGCTGCTATTGTGGGGTTTCATAAAAAATAATAATAAAAAAAAAACCCTCAAAGAATACAAATTAATTCATACCTTTTTCTTTTTTTCCACGTGTGAAACATTCGCATTTGCCTCACCGGGAGACGCCATGTTTGTTGTGTACGTTTTTGAAGTTCCTGTTGCGTCACTTCTGCTTCATCACTTCCGGATTTCTTGTTAATTATTTTTCTATTTCTTGATTTTTATTTATTTATTTTTGGCACATTTTCGCAAATAATGTAATATTTCAGCGTGTAATATATAATCCTTCGAATTAGAAAAGCAGAATATTGTAAATAAATTACATTTCTTTCTTTCTTTTTTAACATTAGATCTTTGCCAAACTTACACCCTGCTTTACTTACACTCCACTATTCACAAATTAATGTTGCTTAGATTTCACATGATTGTCGTAATGTTTTTTGTTTTTGTTGTAAACAACAAACTTTCTACATTGAAAAAATATTTATATTTTAAATGCAAAATATGTAAAATATTTAAAAGCAACATTAATATATTAATAGAATCTAATTATTTCATTTTTAAATGATTCTGTCATGGGTTGTTTTGTTGAAGAAGGGCCAAAATACAAATAAGAGCTTGAAAGTAGTTTGGTGAATTGACAACTTTAATAATAAAAATAACAAAAACCAAAGGCAAGGCACAGAGACAACAGGAAATGAAAATAGCCAGAAAACAATGGGAAAACCAGTGAACATAAATACAGAAGAGACATGACATCCTGACATGGGAACAGGTGAGTGTAATCAGGGGAATGTTGAATAGCTGTGAGAGAGGACTGAGAGAAGGAAACTTAACACAGATAACACACAGGAATGTTAACTAAACAAAATGCCTAATACCATGATAAGAGGATAAACAAAAAATAAATACATAAATAACAGAACACATTAAATAATAAAGAAACTCAACACCTGGAATAAAGTATAGCTTATTAACATAAATAAACCCAGAAAGAATCAGAAAACAAAAAATTGTTCCAGTATTGATTTAAACAAACCACATTTCAGTTATGCTCAGTTTTTGTGAGAAAATAAAAAAAACACAAGTTTTTCATGCATTCTTCTAAATCTGAGCACATATTTTTCTGTCATAAAGTTAAGACATTTTATTGATCAAATGTATTCTTTATTATGTCAGAAGACATGAAGCTTTGGAGTTTTAAAGGCTTTTTCAATTTGTGAACTTCATGTGTAACTGAGAAAACATAAAGGTAAAAGTTCAAACATGTTGCAATGAGGAGCAGCTGGAAGTTGAAACCTATTCAGGAAGAGTGACTATGCTAACAGTGAAGAGTTATGTAATTTGTAAAGCAGAGCGCCGATCAGCTCTCCAGTACAAACAGGAAACTCCAGGAAGGAAAGGCAGACTGACTCCAGTTGCAGCATGTCTCTCGATTTCAGCAAGGTATGTGATTTCTTGCTGGTTTTCTTAATTTTTCCTTCTGCGACTTCCTCTTTGAACATTGCAATCTTATGGAGTTCAGCTCTTTTAAGCTCTTGTGAAGTGAAAAGAATGCTTATTTGAGGATGTTGCTTTAAATGAACACAGGACTGTGAGTGGATTTAATGATTTCAGCAAAGAGTTGCAAATCCCACTCCATTCTTTTCTCAGTGCCTCTAGAGCTTTCACTAAACTATATACCCTCAGGCGTTCTCACTGAACACTACACAAAACATTTGATCCATTTGCTTCCTTGAAAGTGTTTTTTTTTTGTTTTGTAAAATCTTGAGTTTCTAGGTTATAATTTAAATCTGACTCTTCCTCATCTTTACCTTTAACGGTTTGATGTCAGTTTTTACTTTCCTTTATCAAAGATGGATCTGTCTTCCCGGCCAAAGCTGTTTGATTTCCATGGAGTCGCAATGATTCCTATTTTCACAGCGAACTGGGAAAATGTCCAAAATTTTCAGGCCAGACCAGATGATATACTAATAGCAACATATCCAAAAGCAGGCAAGTCTACATAATCTTTACATGTGTTTTATCAATCACAGATTTCTGTGTGTGTGTGTGTGTGTGTGTGCGTGTGCGTGTGTGTGTGGGGGTGTGTGTGTGCGTGTGTGTGTGTGTGTATGTGTCTGTGTGTCTGTACATGTATATGTGTGAGTCAAATTTAACAGCTGAGGTCATTAATCATATCTGCCTCTCTTCGTCTCCTCAGGGACCACATGGGTCTCTCAAATCCTTGACTTGCTGTATTTTGGCAAGACGTCTCCGGAGCGTCTGACTTCACTCCCCATCTATGAGAGAGTGCCTTTTTTGGAGATGACCATCCCAAACTTGGTGTCAGGTCAAAGAAAAGATGCATTCTTCACATATAATAGCCTCACTTTAAACTTCCAACTACACATCATAAAACATCGTAATCTGTAGGACTGGTGTTTGTTTGTCACTTCAGTTTGATGTTTTTAGAGTGTCTTGTTTTTTTGTTCTTTTTGTTTTAGCTTAGTTGTGCTTCCTATTTAGTGATGCTTTTATTTATACCGATGTTTTGCTGCGTTCATTTGTTGTTTCCCAGGTGTTTCTTTGCAATGTCTTCCTATTTTAGGTCATTGACCTCCGACCTCCCAGTAATATCCTCCCCATTATAAGTAGCCCTTCTGGTTTTGCCAGTATTGTCAGATCAATCTGGTATGCACTATGCTGTTTCAGTACAGATTTTATGCTTTTTCCCCCCTGATCAGATTACATTTTTATACATGGACTCCTGTTGTTATTGAGTAGGCTTTTGTTTTTGTTTCACCTCCTTCTGTCAGTGATTTGGTACTACCTGACAGAAGGGTTTAAGCAGCCCACACTGAGAAATTAGAGTACAAAGCAAAGCAGCAGAAGAAGACATCTTTATGCATTTTTGTGTTTGTATGCTTATACAGGAAAAGACCAGGCAGATAAGCTTCCTACCACCCCTCGACTCATCAAAACCCATTTTCCTGTGCAATTTGTACCAAAGTCATTCTGGGAGCAGAACTGCCGGGTAATGAGGCTTCACTGTTTGCATTTTCTTAACATGACCAGAACGAGTTGAAATACTGAACGGTGCTGATATTTATTTTCTCGCAGCAATGGTAAATTTTTTACAAACGTCTGTTTCTTTGGTAGATGATCTATGTAGCCCGCAATGCAAAAGACAACATGGTGTCTTATTACCACTTCGACTGCATGAACAATGCCCAACCTGCAGCTGGAGACTGGAACAGCTTTTTCCAGAGATTCATGGAGGGAGACAGTATGTATGAAATCATCGCCTTCTATGTGTTCATATTTTAATAACGTCCATATTGCAAGCCTTTCCATCCATGCATTCTATGTACCTGCAAAAGAGACACCAAACATTGTTAAAAATAAAATATCAATATCTTGGGTTGGTTGAAAAGGATGTAAAGTGATGTAATTGGCATCCAGCATACAGATGACTATTTCCTTTTAATTCTATAAATTGTTTCCACAAGTTTTGTCTGTATTTGGCTTATTCTTATTCAATAAATGAGAGTCATTTTTCTTACTTTAAGAAGGTCTTATAAGTTTGTAAAGACTTTAATTTAAAGAAGGTGCATTTTCGTCTGGATGATATATACAATTCCTCCACAATAAGCCTGCCTTCTACTGTTAATCTACCATCCAGTGGTGTTTGGCTCCTGGTATGACCATGTGACCAACTGGTGGAAGAAGACGCAAACCCATTCAAACATCCACTACATGTTCTACGAAGATATGATTGAGGTAATTTGTTTTAATCTTTCACAGATTTCTCCTTATTTTACGCCTAAATGGTGATGAAACATGGATTACTTCTGATCATGTTTGCAGGACACTGGACGGGAAATAGAGAAACTCTGCTCCTTTATCGGATTGTCTCCCTCTGCTGAGGAGAAGGAAATGATCAGAACTGGAGTGCAGTTTGACAACATGAAAAAGAACAAGATGGCCAACTACTCCACACTGCCAGTCATGGATTTCAAGGTGTCTCCCTTCATGAGAAAAGGTTTGATGAATAAGTTCATGTTGTAAGAGATGTCAAAATCAACTTCCAAACACCAGTGCAGTCAACTTATGCCTGTATTTCTGCAGGAAAAGTTGGTGACTGGAAGAATTACTTCACTGTGGCACAGAACGAAGAGTTTGATGCAGACTACAAGAGAAAGATGAAGGACCCTGCCCTGCATTTCCGCTGTGAACTCTGACGAAAATAGATGACAAACACGACTCCAATGAAAAAAAAGGGACTTTTATTATCAAACAGGATGAGTAATGTAACCTTGAAATGTAAAGAAAAAATGGACATAAGCCTATTTTGTACTAATTTTAAACAATATAATTCTTTTGTAATATTTAAATAACAACCATCAGATTTCATTTTTTAGATTTTAGAATGAATAAAAATATTGCATTTCCCAAAGAGATGATGGCTATATTTTTTTTCTATGTGATGTTAATATTTGTAATTAATTTCAAACAGATCTTATAACTATTACTGGGACTCTTATTGTCATGCTGTTCTGGAAATTATGTAAAATTATGCCATCAAAAAAAAAAAAAAAAAAAAAGAAAGAAAGTGCTAAAATCTGTAGTTCTTATTATGTCTGTTTTTCAAAATATTACTCGGCTCTTGATCATTTTACCTAAGAGCCACTTCTGCCTCGGGAGCCACACGTTGAAGACCCTCTGATCTAGAAAATGAAATTAAAAATGTTAAAACTATCATGTTTTTTTTTTTTAATATAGGTATATATAGATTTGTGATGTTTGAAAGACAACAAAACAAATTAAGTTTTGGTAAAACAATAATCGGATGAAACAGCTCTGTATTTATTATAATCTAACAAAGTAGCTGTTTATTGAACTCATCAAAATCCCTAAAGAAAAACAACTTGTGCAAGATGAAGTTATCATGTTCAGTTACCCAAATTCAGGAAGTAGTTGGGACCAATACGGACAAGAGTATGAATTTAATCCTCAATGGTCAGTTCTTTCTATCACATTACACTTTCCTGTACCCTAAGCTGACTACTGATCTGAGTCTTGGTATATGGCTGTGTGTGGGATCTGAGTGTAAATGGACGAACTTGGCTGCAGTGGGAAGTGCTGTGACTGTTTACTCAGTTCATTTACAAAGAGGAAACCCCCACACCCTCATGGACTGCTAAGTAAGGAAACTGATGATGAAAGGTTTAAATACCGCTACTTTTGGAGAAACACAAGAAGCTAGAGAGACCACATTTAGAAATCTAAACATGAAAGAAAGGTGGATAAATGCCAACAAGTAAACATGAGAGAACAGTAACTACAAAGAGCATGACAGGGTTGAAGAATGGGTCAAACAGCGAACAAAAAGATGACAATGAACCTCAGAAAAGAGAATGACAGGAAAAGGAGAAGCAAATCAAGGAAAGGGGAAGACAAATTGCCAAAAATAAACTGTGATCTGCAAAGAAACAAAAAGCCAAAACCAAAATAAATGAACAAAAGAATAATACAAAACCACCACATGAATAAAAGCCTGAAGATTCATGGCAGAACTATTTCTTAAGCAAGAACATCAGACCTTGTTCGAGTCACCAAGACAACAAATGCTCTATTGAAACTGAGGAAGTTGTGCAAGATGTCACCCTGAATATTACACAACAAACTAATCACTGTAGTTCAGAAGATCCCCATATGACTACACAGTAAGAAATTGCCGTTTTAACGAGGTAAGTTTGGCTTTATTCTACTTAAAGATGAACATATAATGTCATAGTGTAAATGAACTGATGAACAGGAACATCGACCGACAGTTTTGTAAAATCTCTGTGTGCTCACAGAGATAAAAATCCGAAAGCTTGGGTCACACTTTTAATTGACCATCTGGAGACTGAGAATGAGAATAACCAAACACTGCCAGCAACATAATGCAAAATGATCAGAAGACAGAGCAAATTTGAATTAGGTTTTATGTTTCAATATCCACATTCATCTGTTTAAATTAAATGAGTGTAGTTTAGAAATAGTCTAAATGAGAACATTTAGAGTTCAGACATTAGGCTTCATTATCCCTAGGAGGACATTTGTTTTCATAACATAGTACTGAGTCTTGAAAGACAAAGAAAGTGTAATTAATGAAAACATAATTTGAAACTGTTTATTGTAATTACTCACATTATTATTATTTTTTTTGTCTAATCTTAATATGTGATCATCCAAAACTGTTACTTGTGTGTTTAAGTTCTGGTTATTTGCTTATGTCTTTCCATTTTAATTTATTCCTTGTGTTGGTTCATTTATTCTCATTGATTGTACTTTAATCTTGCTTCCTTCAGGTTTTTCCCCCTAAGTTCTAAGTTCTCTCTGTTTTGTCAATCTGTCACCTCTTCCCTCAGTCTGCTGTCCTTCTCAGCTGATCTAATCCCCTGATTTGCTTTTTTTTTTCTCCACTTTCATTCAGCTGCTTTCCATGGTCATCTGATTAGCTAATTTGGTCTCTTTGTCGCTTCTGCTTCTCGTTTAACCCTTGTACGTGTGAGGACAGAGGCAAACGTAGAGGACTGTGGAAAATGATACAAGTTTTACGTGTGTGGGGTCGGTTGGACCCCATTTCTGGACACAAGGGTTAAATCTTCTTCTGTCCTCACTGGCTCCTCACTGGGTCCTTCTTGCTCTAGATGTTCCCTGCTGTTCTGTTGCACTCTAAGTGGTCTCTTTTAATCATGCATTCCTTGACAGTTCAGAAGTGTTGTTTGTACGTTGATCCTGCTTTAAACTTACAATACACAACAGAAACATTTAATAAGAATGACAAAAAGGCAACTGCAATATAAATTCGTAGGTGAGCAAAAACTTCTCACAGCATTATTTGCTTAACACATGTTCTTAATTTTGGAGTTCTACTTTTTGAGGATGATCTTTCACTGCTGAATGTGGCCTGAAACATCTCTATTTATTTAAGACAGAATGAGAATAAAATAAAACTTTAATGGTATTCACAGATGGAATTGCCGCCTCGTCCAACTTTGTTTGACTTCCATGGAGTCTCCATGACCAAATACTTCACTGACAACTGGGAGAATATTCAGAGCTTCAAGGCAAGGCCAGATGATATTCTAATAGCTACTTACCCTAAAGCAGGTGAGCTCAAGTAGGTACAATAATTACTTTAATTTCAATTTATTATATTTATGTTTTGTAATTGAAAATGTTTCCATCCCAGGAACCACATGGGTTTCCTACATCCTGGATCTTCTCTACTTTGGGGA